>NW_005187473.1:417608-442588 GCF_000239375.1 Pundamilia nyererei
TAGATAGATAGATAGATAGATAGATAGATAGATAGATAGATAGATAGATAGATAGATAGATAGATAGATAGATAGATAGATAGATGTGTCTTTTATTTTGTATGATGTCAAACATTCAGACCACAATGGCCAAGCAAAACTTAATACTACTGCAGTTCTTGTCATAAAGCTGATCTGCTTGGTGCTTATTGGTGAGTATGTATCACCATCTAAAGGGGAGGAAAAGAACTGCTAGAGCCCATATTAACTGTAGTACAGTAAAATTACATTTAGGCATATATAAATAGAGATAGATGGATAGATACTATATATAGAAATGACAAGTAGCATCAAATGTATTTGCAACCTGTAATATATGTTTGTGTGTTTGATAGTAAGTTCAAAAACAAAAACACAGAATAGGAAGCTTGGAAATAATGAAAGTATTGTTTTGTATAAGTTTAAGTTTTGTCACCATTTTCTTCCTTTTATGGAAATATGAAAACTGTATTTGTAGCATCCAAGAGTTTGTTCACTCATTACAGTACAGTATGTGCTCCTGAAGCTATCCCCATAGGATGTCCTAGTTAAATGACTTCTTAGTGTACACAAAACACTTGGGAAACGTCCATGTACCCTTGCGCAGCTTCAAGATGATAAAGAGGTGATTCAGTGTTCCATGACCAGAATGAAAACTTGATTGTTCCTCCTCGACCTCATATTCAACTGTTGGATAGACTGTCCTTTCCAGGAGTTCCAGCACCCTGGCATAGACCTTCTCAGGTAGGATGAAAAGGGTGAACACTAGAAGATCAAGCCCTCTGTTCTTGATTCCTGAAAATCCCGGTCTGCCAAGGATATATTCATGACAAAAGCATGTCTCCCAGGACAACCCTACAACATTAAGAGTCTTTAGGAAAGGTTGACCCCAGATTTTTATTTACAGTAGAACCTGGAATGTAAACATGTACTGCATTTCTTTATGTGTAGTCTCTGCAAACTACCAGCAGGAGGTACCATCAGGCCCAAAAAAAAAAAAAACTGGCTGAAATTTGATTTTAAAAAATAACTTTTCACATCTTTTTATGGACAAAAAAGTGTATATTTCAGTATTTATTATTTTAGTTTAATTAGATATTGACCAATCTCAATATTACCAGTCTTCTCTTCACCACAAATAACCTAAAATTAGACCCAATCAGACTCCATTCAAGCTATCTGTACATTTTCACAGAAACTAAAGATATATTAATATTTTGATAGAATAAATGTGAATATCTTCAACACAAAATAATTTCAGTTTTATTTCCAAAACAAGTGTCCTACAAATCCTCTTTTTGACCAGATATAGAGTTTGGAATTTGGTGACACCTTTGAAGACTAAAAAGCTCAACTGAAAAAAATAAGTGTTAGGAAAAAAGAAAATTCAGTGAATTAGGAAAAGTGACTTGCCTAAATAGGTTCATTTTCTCACTGTGTATTCCACCCACAGTGCTGTTGATTCTGTAAGTGTGCAGGTGCAAATTGTTTCTTGTATTCTGTTGATCTGCTGAAGAAAGCCTGAACTTTTTGCGTGATTGTGTAAAAGTGTCAGTTTTCACTGGTGATTCTGTGGGGAGGAGGGGCAAGGATGAAGAAAGCAGAGAAGCTGAGCGAGTGATGCCATTGACATCAAATGCTTTACAGTCAGAGATGTAGGCATCGATAACATCCTCTCTCGAAGAAAATCCTGCCTGCAGGTGACCTCACGGCAATCCTGTTGTTTCCAGTCGGCCAATCATAGCCTTCCTCTGCCTGGACAGGGTGTGATAACTTTTCCAGCTGGGCCTGACTGCAAAGTCTGTCTCTGCTAGCATTGATGTCCCAGCAGATCCCCCTCCTGAAAGGAGCAAACTAAAGACCAGGACCCTCTGAGAGCTACAGCATCGCTGTCATGGACTCTAGCAATGGCACTCTAGAGCTGCTGGGGGTTGGTTTAGCAATAGTGGCCTGGATCTGTTCCCTGACCACCATCCTGATGCCTTCATGGATCACACTGTCTACAGACCTGCTTCCCACTGAGGAAACTAACATGGGCCTCTGGGTGACCTGTGTGAGCCAGGAAGCGACGGATAAGCTGGAGTGCCGGCCCTATGACAGCATGTTTGAACTGCCACCAGACATTATACTGGCCCGGATTCTCATGTCCTTGGTGCTGGGGGTGGGATTGTTGGGTGTGCTGCTGGCCATCCCCGGTATCCGCCTGGTTAATGGCTGCCAAAACCACCTGGATGACTTTAGCTGTAAGAGGGCGCTGAAGGCAATAGGCGGGGCACTGTGCCTGGTAACAGGGATCCTGGGCCTTATCCCGGTCTCTTACGTCGCCCACCTGACGCTTGTGAGATTCTTCGACGAGACAGTGCCTCAGATTGTCCCTCGCTGGGAGTTCGGCTATGCTCTGTTCTGTGGCTGGATTGCAGGCATCCTCCACCTGGTGGCAGGAACGCTGCTGCTGATTTCCTGTCTTCATTTCCAGAAGCTGGACAGTCCTGTGCACATCCCTCTGGGCATTGTGACACCAGGACCCAATTTTGAAAGAACCAGGACTGAGTATGTGTGAGAGTGCCTTCCAACATTCATTGTTCTGGTCCCTAGAAGTAGAAGACCCCACCCACCCAACTACGATGAACAGTTCTAAGTATGTCTGAGATACTCCAGCAGAAACACTTCTGTCCCACTTCTATCTAAGTCCCTATATTGAGGTTACCTTTCAAATCAAGGGTATCACTCCAAACCTGTAAGTTTTTTCGAGTGTTCTGAATTGAGCCATTTCAGATAGATTCACAAAGAGTAAAGTTTAACATTTTCTGGATCAGAGACCAAACATGGGACTAACTGAATTTGAATGAAACTCTCAGGATTGAAACTTTCACCAAATTAAGACTAATTCCGACTTCAAATCTTTTTTTTTTTTTTCAAGGTAAAAGTAGCATCCAGGAGAAATAGGTTTTTACTTTTTAACTCCCTAATTGGTTTCAACAGAAAAATTTGAGTGAAAATTTGTTTTCCTGCTTTAAACTGGACTACAGCTAGACACATGCATTACTCACCTTAAATGTGATAAACAACAAATGTGTCCAGCTGTGAATAAGGCCTGTGTTTCTAAGATTACATTTTTAAAAAAGATTTAGAAAGCCAACTCATTTGTTAGACACTGCAGACTGTCAGGATCAATGAGAAATGTTCCAAAGTCAGAATAAGAACTAGAGGAAGAAAATAAAACTAGTTTAGATTCATTATTTCTCTCAGTGAGGTTCTAAACAATGCTCAGACTATTGAAAATACTTATTTCACAGATGAGTGCTGAAAACCAGTCAGACATTCAGTGGTTTAAAATCTAGTAGTAGTAGAGTCATGCACTTTGGAAACTGGATTTGACCCTATGTATTTTTTTAAAAAGCTGATTTTTTTATAAGCTACTATATAGAGTAAAAATGATTACAAAGTTTCACCTGACTGAAACACACAAAGTTTGGAAAACCCTTGCACCTTTGAAACAGTTTAAAGTGTAAAACTCACCAATTCAGAGCTACATTTAGAAATAAGAATTTTAATGCAACTTTATTTTCTTTCTCTTTACAATTTTAAAGCAGCAAAAATATATTTCTTAAAAAGTAAATTTGTTTGTGGTGTTTGTTTTGTTTGTTTTGGGGAGTAATTTTTATTTTTACTAAATATTTCCCTTAGACTGAAATCACCATTTGTCACAAAATTTCGAAACTGCCAAATGCATCCACAGTTTTAAACTCTGAACTTCTCTGAAGGAAAACATTTTTACTTCTGTTTAGTTCTGGTTTAGTTAGACTTCTTGGATATTTGAGCAATGGAAACGTATATGATGCAGATTAACTTTAAAACGTTTCCCCACTTCAGAGAGTTTTACTGGCTTTTCTGTGTTTCATTAACTGACATGTTTGCTTTAGATTTCCTGGAGCCAAAGAGACCAGATCTCCTGAAGTTTCTTGCTATATTTAGTTCATTTAAATACTTTATGAGCTTTTAATTATGAATCCAAAAAGTGGGGTTGTTTTTTTTTTTCACTTTTAAGCACTTTTTATTGGTTAAGTCTTCTATAAAATCAAAGATTTATTGACTATAGAATGTAATGAAGATTTATATTTCCTCCTCAAAGAAAAACATATATTTTATATGCATATTTTAACGCACATTTTGCTGAAATAAAAGAATGACTTGTAAAGATGATGAAAGCTCTTAATTTGAGCAGCAGATCACTGTTTATAGTCAATAAAGACAGAAAAGTTAGATAGATAGACGGATTAAATTGTGAGAGAGGACTCATTAAACCCTGCAATGTAACATGGATGTACAGACAAACTAACACTGATTACTGTGACATAGATGGAAATAAAACTGAAATTTAAGGCAAATATGCTCATAAATAAATGCTCACAAGTTAAGATTGAAACTGGCTTAATAAAATTAAAAAGGACTAAAATTAATGAATAAAAAAAAAGCAATATATTGGGAAAGTAACTAAAACTCAAAAGTGTGAGTTAAATAATCCTTGTCTTCACACACTCCTCTCCTCCCTTGAGTCTTCAAGGAACTGCTGACTTCCTTATCAGTTCAGTTTGAAATCAAACCCTGGTGAGAAAACACAGGGGCGTGGGCAGCCATACAAATAGATGGATATACAGACACCCAGGTGGTTACATGAGGAGTAGATGCACGGTCACTTTCAGGCCAAAAATAAAACTGTGGGAAAAGGAGAGAATAGAATTGGAGAGTTCTCAGTGTACCAGCCATTTCTAAGGAGACACACAGGGACACACAATAACAATTGGACATGAATAAGCCAACTCTAAATTTCTAGAGCACATACAGAAGAAAGGGGAAAAAGTGATGTGGTTAAAGTTTCCATACACTCACCATGGGCTTAAATTTCATGGTAATTTCGCCATTTAACCCATAAGAACCCACCTGTCACCGCACCTTTACTGACTCTCCATAGTTATTTTCTGACAGTAAAAATGAGTCTGGGGTCTTATGGGATTTCTTTGAGTTATTTTTTTCCAGGATGAAATGACTGCACAGCATACAACTTTAATGATTCAAAACGCATTTTGATTTCTTTGGAATTTTCTCTAATCCACACAGAGCCAAAATTATGCATAAAGGGTCAAATATATATTTGATGGAATGTTCTACAATGACCCTCATTTCCCTTATTTCTACAAACATATCTCTTGTCATTGTGACCAAATATTTTATCTGATGATAAAACATTTCTCCAGAAGGTATTTAGCTGGTCCATGATGGCAGCTTCAAATTGAATTCAAGTATGAAGGTGCCTTCTTTCTTCTGTCTTCTTCTTCTTCTAGACCTTTGCAAAGTGATGACCCATAAAAATAATTTGTACTTAATCTACAATAGGTTATGAAGTTGGAATCTCCAGTTATTTAGAATTGGCTCTAAGAAACATTCATAGCTTGTGTAAATCTACAGTTTAACCCCACACGCAGACACACAAAAACTTACTTGTCACTACGTGCACCTTAAAATTCCCATTCCCTCTAAAATTGTAGCCCCCGTCTCTGGTTGAAAAGATCTGGAATATTACTCTAAAAATTATCTGTGCTGTATTGTAATTAAGCAAGTCATGAAGTTTTAATAATTTTGACTTTAAAAATAAGAAATTTGCATTATGAAGATACCAAACTTTGTGTATTATATAAACTGCCCTTTTTTATCATTATTTCCCCATACCTCTACACAGTAAGTTAAATATGGAAGAATTAAAGAACAATACAGTATTTAGAGACAATTATAATCTAGAACAAGTTTAATTTTGTTCATGATTGAGATGCTTTTGTTTTGTATGTATCTGATATAGGGTTTCCAACTGATTTTATTGTCATATATCAAACATCTCCTTTACTATTTCAATTTTTTAATTTTCTACCTGTGTTTGTATCCTATCATTCACTTTATAGTTACCAAATATCATTGCTATTGTTTTGCTAAGATTTAGTGATAATTTATTGCCATCCATACAATTTTGTAACTGTCTTAAATCATTTATACTGACCCTTAGGGGACTCCACAAGCAATTTCCATGTACCAAGATGTAAATTCTCCCATCTTCACAAACTGTTGTCTTCTAGATGAATACATTCTGATCCAGCTTAGTGCCACTCCCCTATTGTACTTTATCTAGTAGTAAAGATTGATTAACTGTATGAAATGTATTCTGCCCTCACTGCTACACTGGATACAGTTATGCAGATAGATAAACTCCTCGACAACTGACAGGTGTATCGTCCCTTTTATTGACACTGCCTTCAATTATCAACAGAGTGAATCTACAAACAGAAGAAAATAAGCAATATTCAGTCTATATATTCACATGATAATGCAAATCAGTTGACTAAACTAGCTAACATTGGAAAGAAAGTAAATCTGAATACAGTACACCTTTAACCATAAAAGTGCATAAATAATAGCAAATATAGTTGCATTAACTCTTGTTCAACTTAAATACTCATAAGCGATGCTTTCTGTAAAACAACGAAGAGGATGGATGCAGATGTTTATCCGAACAACATGCTTAGTCAGTCTTTTCTCAAAGTGTGCTGCATTACTAACTCTGCAGCTAATAACAAACAAATATTGGCATGAAAGAACTGTAGTGACTCTTGCTGGTGGGAAGAAGAACTACACCAGCACACTCCCTGTCTGACATCTATTGGATGTCATCACCATCTTTAAGGATCAATGTCTCTATTAGTATTTCACAGCAGGAGTACAGTCTCTGTCACTGGTCTTAAGAAGGTTTTAGATGTTCCTCCAGAAGTGACCTTTACCTGAATCTTTCTGACATGTCCATCTTGGCTAGGAAAGGTCTCAACAACCACCCCCATGGGCCAGTGGTTTCTTTTAGCTCGACTGTCCTTTAGAAGAACTAGATCTCCCTTTTGAAGATTTTGACTCACAGATTGCCATTTTCTTCGCTCTTGGAGTGTCGGCAGGTATTGTGTTTTCCAACGGTGCCAGAAGACATTTGAAAGATGTTGCACTTGTCTCCATTGGGGTCCGAACAAATATTTATTGTCAAAGTGCCCGGGTGGTGTAGGTGGTACACCTACACCACCCGGGGTGGCAATCTGGATCTGACAAGACTGGTAGTAGCGGTCGAGAGTTTACAATAGTGGTTACCTCTGCTAGAAGGGTAACGAGAAGGGTAACGAGAACCTCATGGGTCAACAGGCGAACTGGGTTGACAGTTAGTCCAGTATGCACTTCCCGATGCCGATCATGCACTCCCACCTTCCTCCCATATGAGAACTATGAGGAGGGTTGAAGATCCATGTGTATTTATTCTTGGATAAAAAGTCTTGAATTTCCTGGTTGTTGCAATGTTTTGAAGTTATTCCGAGCTCCTTGCACACTCCCAGAAAGTTGGTCCCACAGTCGGACCTCAACTGCTTTACTGGTCCTCGGATAGAGATGAATCGTCTCAGAGCATTGATAAAACTAGACGACTCCATCGTCTCGATGACCTCAACATGAATGGCCCTGATGCCCAAGCAGGTGAAGATGATGGCCCAGCGTATGCTGCTGGCAAGGCCTCCTCTTGTTCTCCGAGAGCTTATTGTCCATGGTCCAAAGACGTCAACTCCAACGTAGGTAAACGGGGGGCAGACTGTCACACGATCGATGGGTAAGTCTGACATTTTTTGCGTTTCTGTGTTCCACCTGAGCTTGCGGCAAATTACACAGTGGTGGATGACTGAGCTGATGCTCCGTTTCCCACTGACAATCCAGAAGCCAGCCGATCTCATGGCTCCCTCTGTGAAATGGTGTCCCTGGTGCTGCACCTGTTGGTGGTAGTGTCGGATTAGTAGAGTAGTTAAATGGTGGTTTTCTTCACGGAGTTGCATTAACACACCCAACAAGCTATTGTTGAGGTTGGGCCCAGTAAGAAGAACATCGTTGAGGGATACTCCATTGTTTTGTGCACTTGAGTCAAAGACAGTGCGTATTTGTTCCGGTTTGGGCGGGGGGTACACTCCGAAGAAGGGGACGTACCAGCACTCTTCTTCTTTAGTAAGTGGTGGCGCTATCTCAGCGTGGCCATTGTCAAACAAAGTTTGCATAAAGTCTGTAAACTGACCTTTTACCTGAGGGTGTTTGTTCAGCATGTGGCGTACCGACGTGAGGCATTGCATAGCCTGCCGCTTATTGTTCGGCAGGCGTGGCCTGGGTGAACGAAAAGGTAGCGGCCCTTTCCTCCTGTGAGTAGCCAAGGCTCTCGTCCAAACTTGTTTGTTTGAAAACTGTTTCTGCAATCGAAGAGTGCTTTGTTCGCATTGGGGAGTTGACCTTGTTGTAGCCTTGCGAGTTGAAACTTTCCTTTACCTGAATGGCATTTTTGCATGGAAGGAAGTGACTTGGACGACCATTGTCTAAGATGTTCATTTTGAAAATGTTAGCATGCACGGGTTTGTGAGCTCCACCCAGGCAAACGTTCCCAATGATCACCCATCCAAGAGCTAGCTTCTGTGCAAATGGCGCGTTTGGAGGTCCATTGCGCTGGTCAAGAACTTTGTGTGCTTGAATAACGTCCCTTCCAATGAGCAGCAGGATCTGAGCACTCTGGCCAAGAGCCGGGATTTCGGTTGCGATTTCCTGAAGGTGGGTGTGGTTTCAAGCAGCTTCAGCTGTGGGAATCTCACTGCGATTGTCGGGTAGCATATCACACTTGATAAATGTCTGGAGCTCAAGAGGTGATGTGCAATCTGCCGATTCCACAATGAAGTTAAAAGCTCTCCTCCCTGTCACTTCCTCCAATCCAGCACAGGTTCTCAATTTATATGGAAAGGAGTTCCTGGTGACGCCAAATGTGTCAAAAACCAATGATTTTGCGAGTGACCTGTTGCTTTGGTCATCTAGGATGGCATAGGCCTTAAGTTTCTTTTCAGGTGAGTTCTTTGGGTAAATGAACACAAGACAGATCTTGGCACATGAGTGACTTTCAAATTCACTTCCACAGACTTGTGTGCATGTCGAGATAGCTGTGGGCCGTGCCGCATTGCACTCCCCGCCGTCAACTGTTAGGGGCTCTGCAATAGTAGCTGTTGCAGTAGTCGTTGGTGCCAGTCCCGGATGAAGAGCTGTAATGTGTAATTTTGAATCACATTATGTACAATGTATTTCTGACTTACATGTCTTTGCCTGGTGGTTTGTAGAAGCACAGCATTTGAAGCATATCATGTTTTTCTTGAGATAGGCCAGGGCTGCCCAATCCCAGTCCTCGAGCGCTACTATCCTGCAGCTTTTAGATGCATCCCTACTCCAACACAGCTGAATCAAATGGTTTGATTACCTCTTCAGCATGCCATCATGTTTGGCAAAGGCCTGATAACAAGCCATTCATTTGATTCGGGTGTGTGGGAACAAGGGTGCATCTAAAAGCTGCAGGACGGTAGCTCTCGAGGACCGGGATTGGGCACCCCTGAGATAGGCCTTTCGCTCCTCCAGTGGCATTTCCCTGAATGCTCTGCATTTTTTTGAGAGCATGAGGTCTTTTGTGGATAGGACATTCCTTATTTGGGTCCTCAATGTTTGTAGGAGTTGATTTCAGCTCCGTACTGACAACTTCGTTTCTGATGACTGAGCTAGGTTCTCTTTTAGCGTGTTTTTCGTAAAGTTTATTCATCTTTGAAAGGGCAGGAGGCGGCGGCACAGACTGCTTAAAGCTGGGGTCGTTGCGCATTTTTGCTTCTCTACTGATGCAGGCCACAAATGCAGAGAATGGTGGAAATGACACACAATGGTCCTCTTTGTATTTAGAACCATAGTTCATCAATTTTTCTTGCATAGCATAGGGGAGTTTTTCCACCACTGGATTAATGCCTCTCGCTGTATCGAGGTAGAGTAGACCTGGAATGTAACCTTCACTCAACCCTCATCTATCTCTAGGAGCAGGTCCTGTAGTTGTGGATCTTTGTATGAAAATTTTGGGAAACGGTCCAATCTGTCAAGCAGTGCATTCTCTAGAGCTTCGGGGGAGCCGTAGCACTCATTTAATCTTTCCCACACCTTAGCATGTCTTTCAGAGGGATTGTTAATATGCACAGCTCTTAAACGATATGCATATTGCACTGATTCTGTGCCGAGCCATTTAATCAGCAAATCCAGTTCCTCACTGGCCGTTAGGTTTAAGTCACAAATCGCATTCTCAAACGAAGATTTCCATCCCCAGTAATCTCCTGCCTTGTCACTGAACCTTCGGAGGCCACCAGTGAGTAAGTCGCGTCTTGCAAGAAACCTGGCTATGTCAGAAATGTTTCCTTGTTGCATGCTCACCTTATGTTCAAATCTCGGTGAAGTACCTGGTGACGTTTTCTGCATTAATTTCGGAGACTGGAAAACGTTTTCTCCTTTGTCAGTACTCAGAGGTTGAAGGATATATTCCTTTAAGGTGTCCGACCTGGTTGGCTCTTGTTTTAGCGTGAGGAATGTGACATTTGGTGGAGGCATTGAATTATACTCGGTATGGCCAATTGGGCTTGTGCTGTCTTTGATGATGAGCTGGTCTTTCACATACTTAAAGGTGCGTTCCAAAGTGTCAACCCTTTGAGGTTCTTCTTCAAAATCATTGACTGCTGTTTCAAAAACTATTGCTTCGGCGTGTGCCGCTTCCGCATCACGTTCTTGTTGGAGGGCTTGTAATGTGGCCTTTAGACGTGTTTCTTCTACGTTAAGCTCTGCTTTCTTAACTTGCATTTTGATTTCCTTTTTAGCATATTCAGCTCTTTTGCGTGCTGCTTCAGCTTTGGCTCGAGCGTTTACGGCGACCATACTGGCAGATGACCTACTTGTACCTTTTGACACATATGATTTCTCTGAATGGACAGATGATGCTTTATCCTCTCTTGGTTCAGAAAGAACTGTAGTGATTCTTGCTGGTGGGAAGAAGAACTACACCAGCACAAAATGCTTTCTTAAAATCAAAAGATATTCCAACTGCATATTGTTTTAGGTCCAGTGCATTTGTTATTGCTTCGATTGGTTCAGTTATTGCCAATGAAGTTGAACTCTTTGCGCTGAATCCATACTGACTTTGGTTAACTAAATCATATTAAAAACTTTTTCCAAACTTATTGAGAATTGGGAGAGGAGTAATGTTGGCCTGCAGTTGTGAAAAGATGTTTATTTCCTGCCTTAAATATCAGTATTACCTTCACAATTTCATTTTATTTGAAATTAACCAGTTTAAAAAGATAATTTGCAAATACAGTCCCAATCAAAAGTTTAAGACCACTTGAAAAATGACAAACATTCACATTTGACATGGCTGGATCTTAACAAGGTTCCTAGTAGTGCTTCAACATGCAACAGTAAGAAACGGGAGCGAGACAAAACATTTTTTGAGCATGTAATTAATCGAAAACAACACTTAACCTGAAACTGGCTGTTTTACAGCTGATCAAAATTTTAGGACCATGTGCCTTTATAAGGCCAAATTGATTTAAAAATGTGTATTCATTGTCATTTTCTGTCAGGTAGTCACACAGTCATGATGTTCTGATGGCAAAGACAAAAAAAATCCCTTTTTGTGGTCAACCCGATCACGTTCAAAAATAACTGAGCTGAACTGCATTAGAAGGGTCCCTCGCAGCTCGCCATCACTGCTGAGGGATGCAGTAAGTCCATTGGAATTTCTTAAATTATCCTGAGGGTTATGGAACAAAACCGTCAAGTGGAAGACCTCAAAATATTTCACCAACACTGAGCCAGAGGATCCAATTAGCTGTCCGTCAAGACACTGGACGATCCTCAACCCAAATTAAGGCCATTACTGGAGCCGACTGCAGCCCCATAACCATCAGATAGGCATCGGACTGAAGGGCTTCAAAAACAAAAAATGTCTTCAAAGGCCTCGTCTCGTTGAACGCCACAGAACCGACTGTTTGGACTTTGCAAGAGAGCACCAAACATGGGGCATTAAAAGGTGGAAGAAAGGTTTATTCTCTGATGAGAAAAAATGTAAGCTTGATGGTCCTGATGTGTACTGGCATGACAATCAGATCCCAACAGAGATGTTTTCCATGCGCCACAGTGGAAGGGGCGCCATAATGGTCTGGGGTGCTTTTTCCTTCACTGGAACAATGGAGCTTCAGGATGTGCAGGGGCATCAAACGGCCGTTGTCTATGTCCAGATGTTGCAGAGAGTGTCCCTCTTGACTGAGGGCCCTGGTCTTTTTGGTAACGGCTGGTTTTTTCAACAGGACAGCGCTACAGTACACAATGCATGCGTGTTCCCCTGATCTAAATCCAACTGAGAACCTTCAGTGATGGATGGCAAGGGAAGTTTACAAAAATGGACAACGGTTGCAGACAGTAGATGCAACCGTTGCACGTCTTCACCACTTGGAGAAATGTTCCCACTCACCTCATGGAAACACTTGCATCAAGCATGCTGCAACGAGTTTCTGAAGTGATGAACAATAACAGTGGAGCTACTCATTACTGAGTTCATGTTTGGAACATTGATTTTTGTATTTTAGGGCTTTACAGGATTTTTAGGAGGTGGGGTCCTAAACTTTTTATCACATGTAAAACAGCATGTTTCAGTGTAAGTGTCGCTTTTGATAAATTACATGCTCAAAAAAATGTTCTGTCTACTCCCATTTCTTCTTGTTGCATGTTGAAGCTCTGAAACAATGCAAAATATGATTTTATTTTTATTATTATTATTATTATTTTTGGTGCCATTTTTTCAAGTGGTCTTAAACTTTTGATTGGGATTGTGCATGTTAAAAGCTACTTTTTTTATCAATGTCACACCAATACCATCACAATCAGTAGATAATTAATTTTTTTTAACATATTAAAAATAGATTGTACTTCCAACTCATCCACTGTAGAAAGAAAAAATGAATATGGTTGATTTCAAATTAAAGTTTCACTTTTGTCATCTCTTCTGTGTTCTGGAATCTTTGCTGCTAAACATTTACAAAAAAGTCATTAAATCCATTTGCTAGCATATTTATATTATAATTGTCACCATTTTTGTCAATAAAATACTCTGGATATGTCATTTTCCTTGTGCCATTTTTTAAAAAACTGTTTAATATGTTCAAGATTCCTTTAATGTTATTCTTATTGTAATTTAATAATTTCCTATATGTATAACCTCTTGCTAGCTATTATCCCTTCAGTTAACCTATTTTTTTTGTCTTTATGTCTTTTTTCAGAGCACACCATTGTTTTTCTTGTGACATTACCAATAGGTTTGATGTGTCACATGGCCCTCTTCCTATTGAAAAAACAAAAGTTGTATCCAAGATGGCCGACTTCTAAATGGCCACCATGGTCACCACCCATCTTGAGGAGTTTGCCCCCTCACATATACTAATGTGCCACAAACAGGACTTTAATATCACCAACCATTCCCATTTTATTACGGTGTACCCATATAAATGGCCCACCCTGTACTTATATCTGTCTAATTCATGTTGTTCCTTTATCCATATGACTTTTGCTTCTTCTTCTGGTTTTCCATTTACTTCAATATATACCTTACAGTTTGATGTCCATGTTGCTTGGATCCTGGAGTCTCTGCTGCTCTGGCATTATGTCCAGGGCTTGATCTCCAGTTCTCCAGTACTTGATTTTCAGTTCTTTACCATCTTTCATCAGATCCATTATTTTCCTTAGCTGCAGCTTGAATGCCTGGTTGCTGGTTGTTGGTACTGGAGGCCTGTGTTTGGCCTGGCAGCTAAGGCTCTGATAGCTGTTAGTGGAGGCCTGGATTCAGCTTGGAGGCTAAGCTTCCGATCGCTGATGGTTAAGCCATCGAAAGCTCAGTGTAAGCTGCTGCTGTCCAAGCTGCCTGGACTCAGCTTGAAGGCTAAGTTGTTGGTACTAGAGGCCACATCTAGCTCCTCTACTTTCATAAAGAACACTTTCAAACTGACCAGCATCAGGTGAGGAGACCAGGAGAATATTTTTAGACTTGAATGGCAGAATTTCATCCCTTTGAATACAATCTTTGTATACCACTTCTCTAGCTCACCGAATTTTCGGGCCTGTGACTGTGCTTCCCAAAAAGGAATATCCCAATGAATCAATGGGGGGGGGGGGGGAGTAAGCCTCCTGGAACAAGCATCTGACTCTGTGATCTATTGTTGACCCTGCAACTTCTTGGAATGCTGATATTTTGGAATGAGGTGATTGCAAAGAGGTGATGCATATTTGATGATTCTAAATTGCTCATAGGTGGGAATGTGAATGGTTGTCTGTCTCTCTGCATCCTCCTGTGACTGTTTGAGTAATAATTTGATTTAAATGAATGGAGTCCACATCTGTCTAATTTTCCTGTTACATAAAGGTAGTTATTTGGGTAAAATTTGCAGTCGTGAAGTTGCTGCACAGCTGGGTAATAGCATTTGTATACGCTGCTGGTTCCCCTGCATGGTTGAGGCAATGTTTTGGTCCGGCCACCTGTTCTTGACTCTTGACAAGACTCTTCACTTTAAAATAATCTTTATTTAAATTGTTGTTGTTCTACCAGAAAAGAGAGTAGCTGAGCCATAAAGACCCTTGCTGTCCTCTTTGGGATCTGGCATCGGTTTTGTAGTTGGTGACCCAAAGAAATATTTCTCTCTTGTATATGAGTCTTAATGAGACTACCTGTATAAATAAAGGCTAAATTTCAAAAATTTTATAAAATAAATTAACATTTACACAAACACCAATGACTCCAAACACAAGCGTTGTGGCGATTCTGTCATCCAAATGTTCACTAATTCCTGTTTCCCAATTCATTTGCATGAGGGGACATTTTGTCAAGCAGTTGCTAGGAAGCTGGCTTGTGTCGGCTGGGGAAGTGGAGCGACTTTGAAGCTTAATTTTGATGATCAAAGTAGGGTGAAGATGTAGCTATCGAATATTTAGCCCAAATCTAACACTGGAAATAGATTTGATGATATAGCTCAAAATTAATGCTATCCATCCCACATCTCAAATCTCGTGGCGACAGAGCCATCTCTGTGGCAGGTCCCAGACTTTGGAATAGTGTTCCCCTTATCTACACAAACACTTGATCAATTTAAATTGAACTACTAAAGACATATTTTTATGCCCTGGTCTCTAACACACTATGACCCAAGCATTTTGGTCTTAGTTATCGTTTTAATGCACTTATTTTCCTATTATTGTTTTATATTGTTATTTTTGTTATATATTATTTCTTTTAAATGACATTTTTATATTGTTAAGCTCTCTGTGCAGCATCATCTGTCTGGAAATGTGCTATATAAATAAATTTGATCTTGATATTGTTTGTGTTAGTCTATCATTTTTCTCCAGCTTCCTGCGGTAATAGGTTTTCCACTTGATGTTTGTCACCAAACATTCAAACAAATACATTCTTAATGACAAACCTATGTGCATCTGTGTCTTCCTGCAGCAGTCACCCCAAACTAACAGTGTTGATTGCCATCTGTCCTCGGGTAATCAGCCCAAATCATCTGGAAAAAAAAACCAGAACAATTTCAAATTTCTTAATTTTTTTCTCCATAAAAAAATTATAGTGCAATTGGAAATTTAGGTTGGTCTCTCCTGCTCTCCACTCTAGATTCTTTATCAATTATGATTTCAGCAGTGACTGACTACTCTGACTGACTACGGTTGTTAGGTACTCATCTCCTTAATGATTTGCCTGCAGGTAAGTGATCTTTTAGACTCATTTAATCCACCTGCAGGTTTTCCTGGATCAACAAGAAAGCAGAAAAGAAATAATTTGAGAAATTTCATCTTTGCCACCAAGATTGTTGCGGAAAAATAAATTGAGCATTGAAACCATGACTTATTTTCTGAAATGTATTGAAAGAAACCTTTGAAATATAGCACAAACAGTCTGTAGCAGCAGTTTTAATACCTTAAGGGAAAATTAAAACCTCGTTTATACCTGCGTGGACACTGTCTTTGTTTCTTCCAGCTGTGGGGAGTTTTTTTCCCATAGTTATGGAGGCAGCTTCCTGGTAACGGTGGCGCTGACAGGATCTCATGACCTCCAACACAGGTTACAATTTGTTGTTTTGTATTTTTGCACGCAAACTCTTCATACAAAGAAGTTACTTCTTACAAGACTCTCATAGAGGGTTTTTTGTTTGTGTTTTTATCATTATTTGATAGGTGATTATTGAAATGAACAGAGTACACTTTTGTGTATAAGTTAGCACACTGTTCATAGATACGCCAAAGAACTTTCTACTTTCATGGGTGCATTTTTGCAAATGCATTATCAAGCTACTTTTGTCCCACAGTTCCAAAACTTGCAACTCTTTTGTGACACTACTCATGTCTAAACCAACCAATGATCATTTCTCACAATTCATGTGTCAAACCAACTCCCTAAACACAACCCATTTAGAGGTCCTGTAGGGCGGGCTACAATTTCTGAGAATTCCCATAGAGTCCTTTTCAACATAAAAGCAATCTCACATGACACACACTGATTTTTGCCAACTGTCACTGACATGTTTATAAAAAAAAATACAAAATTACCAAGGTCGGTGACCGCACAGCTGATTACGATGACTGATGTTACAGACTGTAACATCAGTCATCGTTTCTCAGAATTTGGTCACATTGGGGTTCAAAGTAGGACATGAAAAAGATCGGACTTCTACTGATATTTCACACCTCTTATCAAGTTATTGTAAAGTCACGTGTCCTTCAAACAGAACAGAAGGAAAATGAGAATGAGCTCTTATTGTTTATAACTGTGGTCAGACTTGTTCCCATTTATGAACCCTGGAGTTTCTTCTTCCCTTCCCCCTTCACTGCAGTACAGTGGCAGTGCAGAAATCGATCTTGCCTTTGTCTCTCTGTAACTAATATGAGATATAAAAGGGTGCTGACAATGGAAATGGTGGTAAGCGCAAATAAGCCCTCACCCAATACCAAGCCTTTACTCATGAACTTCATGGTGTGAGTGGTGAGTGCGAAGAATGAGAAAGAGTGAAGACGATTGTGGTTTATTTCTCTTTTTCATGTGGCTTTCCCTTTTTAAGAAGCTTAGTTCTGTGATTTTTATTCCCTTCAGGAGGATCGTTGTCTGTCAGGAGTTTAATCGCGAGACCCCTGGGGTTAATAATAGGCTTGACCCCACAGATAAACCTGTGTGCATGTTTGCCTCTCTGTCTATCAGAGTGTTTGCACATGCATGTGTGCAGCCTCCTTCTCCTCTTTACGTTGATAGTCAATGTAATGAGCTGCTTTATAGATAATGCCAATTGCTTTTGACTGTAGCAGCGCTGCGATAAGCTGCCAAACGCTCTGTGGCTGCTTGACTCATGCTTTGTTACACATTAATATTACCATTAAGGGTGGATATTATTAAGTGGGCACCCCTGGAGGTGCAGATAGTACCTTCTGTTCATCAAATAAGTGGCTACAATAATCTTCGTGTCCCAGATAACACAAACTGATGGGTCCTGAGTCAAAGAGGGGCAGAAAACACTGACCTATTATTTTAAAGGGAAAAAAGTGAGCTAAGAGGCAAGAAGCCAGTCTTATCCAACTTATCACTGAACATTATCTTATGGTATATTCATGTTAAAATTATATTTAAAAAAAAAATAATGAAGGATTAATATGTGAAAGCAGTTATTTCAAATGAAGATTATGTTTAAAGATCAAGGACCAAGCATTTGCTCATGCTTGTCTCTCTGATGGCTGGGGACAGATATTTGTTTTGAAGGAAATCGAACTGTAGTGTAAACTGTCTGATGCAAATACATTAAAAGCATGAATGGCAAGATACCCCAAATCATAAACTGGGACGTTCAGCTTCAAGATCACTTTGGAACCCACTAATAGGTAAAGTACAAAGATATGTACACATGTGCATTGTGCTAATTGTGGACTTGGTAAGATTGTCCGAGGTTAAGATTTGCATAGTTAAAATGTCAAGAGAAGAGACTGAGGAATGTAGGAGGATAAAACTGAAGAAGAACTCCTCGTGACACATTCGACAATGTCCAAATCACAAATCTGAACAAGTGCAGGATGTAGGAGAAGCTATAGGAAAGCATAATACATAGCAGAAACATAGAGGGGGAACGAGACAATGGAGGGAGAAATACTGATGGCTGTTTTTGTCTTGTGAGGATACAGGGCATTGAGTTAAGGATAGTCCTGAAAAGCAAGAAACTGAGGCTGATTGAACTAATTTGATGGTCTTTTGGCATGGACCTTGGTCTTTCTTTCACCTTGCAGATGTTCAATGGGATTCAATGTGCACTTTCACTTTGGAGGTAGTTTTTCACCAGAGGTGATGTATGTTTTTGGTCGCTGTCATGTTGGAAGACAAAGCGACAATCAAGACCCGGTTTTGCTGCTCACTGCTTTTCTCTCAGAATCTCTTCATTCTTCATGATTCCTTCTGTCTTGATGAGATTTCCAGTTTCTGAAGCACTGAAGCATCCCCACAGTATAAAAGTTCCTTCTCCGTGTTTAACTGTGGGGACTGTGTTCTTTGGGCTGTAGTCTTCTTATTTCTTTCTCCAAACAGTGTCTCTAATACCAAAGTGCTGTAGTTTTATCTTATCTGTAAAAATGATACACTTGCAGTCTGCGTTTTTTTTTTCACATTTTTGTTGGTCTGCGACCTCAGATTCCTGTCATTGTCGCCTTTGAGACTAAAATACCTGACTTGGCAAACTCACAAGTGTCTCTGCAGTTGTTCTTGAGTCTATAACTACATCTCTCACTAGATTTCTTTCCAGAGTCTTTGAGAGCGTTTGCTTCCTACCTCTGCCAGTCTTGTTCTGTGGTGTGTGGCTGCCTTTGGATTTCTTGGTGATACTTCTCCCTCCAGTTCTTGACACTTGGAACTGTTGTTAAATATTTAGATGTCCATCTCCTCCTGTGTAAGCATGCAGAATTCCTTTACTCAGGTCTGAACTGATTTAGATTGTTTTTGGCATGCTTTCTCAAGTGACAAATCAGACCTTTGCTGTGGTTTTTGTACATTATGTTCATTGTAAGATAACCCTCAGTTACAAAAGTAACCCTCATGTTTTCCCTGTGACTTCCTAGTTTTGATCTTCTTGTCTGTTTGTGTATATAGATTCCCTAGACTCGTTCTTGTTCCTCTTTCCTGGATTCCTGAAAAAAAGGATTTTCTTAATAAAAACAAAAAGGCAATAATTAGAATTAAAAATACTCAATTAAAAAAAAAATCTTGAACTGCCAGAAAAATTACATTCCTTTGTTGTCAAACCAGACAATGAGGCCCCATGTAAAGTCCCTGTGTATTTTTCTATCTGTCTTTATCCCTGCTAACATTAAGACAAACAAAAACATCTTTAAAGACTTTTCGTAAACAAATAGTTACTCAGAAAGAAAAAGGCAACATAGTATATCATAGATTAATTTGCTTTGTGCAGACTCTTTGTATGTGTATGTGCATGTGTTACGTCCCTCTGCAGCTTCTAATCGTCTCAGTGTTTTCAGCTGGTGCTAATTGGCCACACCTAGTCAGGTGTGGATAAAAGCATACCTGAGGCAAGCTTTCCGGCAGTGCACTAGTCTTTGCCTTGGTGGCACCAGCCATTATAGCCAACCTGGTTTTCCATTTTAGGATGAAACCTCTTCTCACCCACACTCTGTTATTCATCTCCTTTGTTATGTTGCGGCTTTTGAGCCGGGTCGTAACATAAGTGGGGGCTCGTCCGGGATATTTGGACATTTTAGTGGAGACTGAATGTCAGTTTTTTGCTTTTAAGTGGGTGAGTGATTGTGTTCACTGTAATTGAGCAAACTCCCTTTAGTTAGTGTGTTTCAGCTGGGTGGCTGTGCTGCCCTTCCATCGAAGCACTTGTTTGTTGTTTTGCTTTATTGTTTTAGTTTATTGTGTTTGGTGGCTATCCTGGGTGGGGGTACGCTTCAGAGTTTGGTAGGAGACTATATCTCTGGTCTGCTGCCTGCTCTCGAGTTCGCGTTTAAAGTTGCCTCGAGCCTGGTATACCACAGGCTAGGAAAAGTAAGGGTTTTGTTGTTTTTAGTGTTTTAGGCTGGGAGTTGCACATAGTAAATCAGTGGCACCAAACTCGGTAGGAGGTTTGAGACCATTCATGATTATGGTCTGTAGTTGAGGCAGGTAGGCTGTTTTTAAGTTGGCATTGTGTGTACACCATGTGTGTGCATATGTCAGTGTTGATGGATGCTAATGAGATCCCTGTGAGGTGAGTGTTTTGTGCTGTGACCTTTAGTGTTGTGGGGAATATGGCTATTTTGTTGGATCACTTGTGAGTGTTGTTGGCCAGGTGATGGCAATAACACTGTGGGGTGCTGAGCCACCATTGATGTGATCATTGTGTGGCCATAGCTCTCCATTTTGTGGTTGGTCACTAGTGTGCTTGATTTACTGAACTTTTTCGATTAGAGTAACTTGTTGTGGTATAGGGCCACTTGTATGTGACTGTTTGTGTGGTGGAGACAACAGATCACTTAGTTGTGATTATTTGTTGCTACTTTTGGTTTTGTGTTGTAGCAGATCAGGTAATCATTTTGGGTTTGTGACTGTTGTGCTCCTTTGTATTGGTCACATGTTACTTTTTGTCTGTTCAGTGTGGCAACTTCAAATCCTCATGCCCATCCATGCTTAGAGATGCCAACTATAATGTGAACACTGTGCTTCTGTTAGCTTTAACTTTTATTCCAGGTTTGTGGGTCAAGGAACTGAAGGCTTCAGAGGGGCTTTTAATAAATTTAAGGGTCCTAGAGGAACCCTTTTAAGGGAGGTGTTACGTCCCTCTGCAGCTTCTAATCGTCTCAGTGTTTTCAGCTGGTGCTAATTGGCCACACCTAGTCAGGTGTGGATAAAAGCATACCTGAGGCAAGCTTTCCGGCAGTGCACTAGTCTTTGCCTTGGTGGCACCAGCCATTTTAGCCAACCTGGTTTTCCATTTTAGGATGAAACCTCTTCTCACCCACACTCTGTTATTCATCTCCTTTGTTATGTTGAGGCTTTTGAGCCGGGTCGTAACAGCATGCCTGTTTTCCATTAACATTAACAAGCAGCTGTTTCAGACAAGCAGCATGCCAACAATAACACACAGTGCTATTAGGGCCCGAGACACCAAGAAAACCCCGTGGTCAGGACGAGCCCGAAAAGGAGTATCCGGGAGGTTAGTGGGGCGACGGACGGGATCGCAGTGAGTTTAGGCCCTGGTTTAGTTTCCCTCCATGTGCACAATTCGGCTCCGGTTACTGCGGACCTCTGGGCACGGCGCTGTGGTGTAGTGGAAACAGAGGTAGTGTGGTGCAGAGGAGCTAAGTGAGAGCTAAGGCTAGCTGCCCTTCCCTTTCTAACTCTTTCTAACTGAGTCAAATGTGACTGCTATTACGGAGTCCCATTTCCGTAGGTGCTTTGGGCCACAAGAGCTGAGGTCAGCAGATTGGATTGAGCTCACAGCAGCAGATGGGCTCAATATTCCTGTCTTGGGCTGTTTGGAGGTCAAGATTGAATGCACCGGGAGCGTGGTTGGCAAGAAGTGCATTTTTGTACTCACTGACACTCACACTCAGCTAGGCAAAGCTAATGGGCTCCCAGACATTGTGGGGATGAATGTTAGAGAAGATCTTGAAGCGCTTTTTACTGCGGATGGGGGTTGTGTCCAAATGGATCCTTACAGCTCCGACAAGGCAGAGTCCACCATCCGTAGGTTGATAGCCCGAGCGAGGAAGGAGACCCCCTGCACGGGTCCGGATGGCAAAATTGGGTTCGTCAAGGTGGCTGGCAGGGAACCCATCATCATTCCCCTGATGAGTGAGAAAGTGGTAGAGGGCTGGTGCAGGGTCCCACCCAGGGTTGAGTGCCAAGTGCTGGCTGAGGTGGCGAGAGAAATAGAGCTCCTGAGGGGACTGTTAGTCGCCAACACCCTCGCAGCAACCATTGGTGGAAGAATCCCTCTTAGAGTAATGAACACAAGTGAGAGAGCTGTCAAGTTGATGCCTAGAGCCAGGCTTGCAGTTGTTAGCAAGCCACAAATAGGTTCCCAAATAGGTTGTACAAGTAGAGGAGAGAGGGGGTGCTCGTGGTTAAGCCACTGGCCAGGGTGAGACCATAGCGACAGGGGGCGAGGTTAGGCAGTTACCTGTCCCTGTGCAGGCTAACACTCAGGACCTCAAAGAGCTGCAGTGCCAAAGGCTTTGTCAGTTATTAGCCAAACACAAAGGCGTGTTTTCAGTAAGCGAAAGTGATTATGGCTTACCACCACTGTGACGCACAGTATCCCTACCGAGGCACCCCCTATCAAACAGAGGCACCGAGAGTCCCGCCCCATGTCTTTCAGGTATTCAAGAGGCATGTACAGGAACTCGTTAGCCAGGGGGTCCTCAAAGAGAGCTCAAGTCCATGGGCCTCACCTGCGGTGGTAGTTATCAAGAAAGGTAGGAGTGTTCGTTTCTGCTGCGATTACAGGTGGCTGAACGAAATAACATGCAAAGATGCATACCCACTTCCGCGCATCAAAGAGTCGTTGGACACGCTTGTTAACGCGCTGTTATTCTCGACCCTGGACCTGACCGCAGGCTACTTCCAAGTGGCCATGAACGAGGTGGACAGGGGGAAAACAGCCGTAACTCCATCAGATTAATTCTTTGTGCTCCGCGCGGACAGAATGGCAGAGTCAAGCAAAACCAAAGGTGAAGGAGTGTGTTTCATGGTAAACAGAAAGTGGTGTGATGCCAGGAGCATTTCTACTCTCTCAGCGGCTGCTCACCACATCTGGAATTCCTGAGCATTAAGTGCCACCCTTTCTATCTGCCCCATTAGTGCATGAAGTCTCGCTTCCACCAGGACGGCACACGGAGTATGTGGCACAGACTACGCACCATTACGGACTACAAAGCCAGGGACACTGCGCCGATCAACGCTGACTCTGCATTCACCAAGGAACTGAACCAGTTCTACGCCCGTTTCGAGGTTAACCAGGCAGCTAATGCAACTACTGCCTGACTACTGAGGACAGTGACGTCATCAGCAAGAGACCGGTGATCAGCATCGCAGAGCACGACATCCGAGCGGCACAGAGGAGAGTGAACACAAGGAAAGCAGCGGGGCCAGATGCCATCACCAGCCGTCTTCTGCGCTGCTGTGCTGACCAGTTAGCAGGTGTGTTCACTTCCATCTTCAATGAGTCCCTGACGAAGTCTGTGCTCCCTACATGCTTTAAAAGATCCACCATCATCCCTGTGCCCAAGAACAGCACACCCTCATCTCTGAACGATTACCAGCCAGTTGCACTGACTCAGGTAGTAATGAAGGTGTTCGAGAGACTGCTGAAGAACATCATCTCCTCCTCCATCCCAGACACCACAGATCTGCTCTAGTTCGCCTACCGACCCAACAGATCCACAGAGGACGCCATCGCCCATGTCCTGCACACCACCATAAGCCACGTGGACAAGAAACAGGGTAACTATGTGAGAATGCTGTTTGTTGATTACAGTTCAGCGTTTAACATAATAGTGCCCAGCAGACTGTTCACAAAGCTGAGGGATCTAGGACTCAACAGCCATCTGTGTGCATGGGTGTTGGACCTCCTCACTGGCAGAACTCAGGTGGTGAGGGTGGGTAGATGCGTCTCTAACAGGATCACCATCAACACAGGAGCACCACAGGGATGTGTCCTCTCACCACTGCTCTACTCCCTCTACACTTCAGACTGTGTGACAACCCACAGTTCCAACACCATTGTGAAGTTTGCTGACAACACAGTGGTGTTGGGCGCCATCACGATGAGGCGGCATCATGGTGCCAGGATAACCATCTCCAGCTGAACGTTGGCAAGACCAAGGAGCTGGTGGTGGACTTCAGAAGGAGTCAGCACAGAGACTACAAGCCCATTATCATCAATGGAGCTCCAGTGGAGAGGGTGCAGTCCTTCAAGTATCACGGTGTCCACATCTCCTCAGACCTGACATGGTCTGCCCACATTCAGGTCCAGACCAAAAAGGCTAGGCAGCGCCTGTATTACCTCCAATAACTGAGGAAGTTCAGGGTCTTGCCAGAGATCCTTAGGACTTTCAATGCAGGTGCTGGAGATGCCGGACTAGAGCAGCGCAGATACTGAAGGACCCATCCCATCCTTGCAACAAACTGTTCCAACTTCTGCAATCCGGTAGAAGGTTCCTTCGCATCATCTGGGCAAGGACAGAGAGACTCAAGAGCATCATCCATAACCATAACCCCCCCCCGCCAAACACACACACACCCGCCCCACACCCGACAGGACTCTCTTCTAGACACTCTAAACCCACCGGCACAATGTACATTTCAAATTCTGATAATTTTAAATATGTTCATATTGTCTATTTTGTAAAATGTTCAGATTGTCTATTCTTATTTAATTCACTTAATGTACAGAATTCAACTGCTTGCTGCATACAATGCTACTACTGCACATTCACTGGCACTTTGACAGCCCTTGTGAGAGGCTTGAGACAGTGTTCCAACATCTGAAGCAGCATGGGCTGAAGTTGCTTACCTTACCCTTCATGTTGACCACAAAATGGGAGTCTGCATGGACTCGGCGCTGTGATTAGTCAAAAGCAAGGGGGCGTCGAGTGTGTGGTAGCCTATGCAAGTCAGGGCTCTAGACTAACTTTTTAACTAACTAAATTTATATAAACTTTAAAAAGTTAGGCGTACCGGCACAAAAGTTAGGCGCACACAAATTTTATAATAATTTATATAATATAATGTGTTTTTCTGGATACACTGTGCTTTTTCAGCATTCAAAGGTTGATGACACCATGTCAGAGCACTGGCTATGAATTTCAGAAGGATCAGGCCTTAACTTAACAGAAAAGTTAGCAATAGTTCTTTTCCTATTACAGCTACATCCACTTCTGTCGTGCCTAGGCTGCTCACTAGGGCTGGGTATCATCACTGATTTCTATAATTCATTCGATTC
>NW_005187473.1:443237-449405 GCF_000239375.1 Pundamilia nyererei
CGTCTACGGGCCGTCGGGTGAGAAATCCGAGACAGACAAAGTTGATTCTGATGCGTCGGTCGGTTCTGTGTTTACGTCTTTGTGTGGAATCTGTGTACCTGCTCTCATTTGCTGTTTGGTTGTTGTTGAAATGGTTTTGTGAGCTTTAATCTGAGAATCTGGCGTTTCTGGCAAAACACAGTTATATTTAAAAGTCGATTCAGAATTTAATTAATTGATATCGCTTTATTCAAGCTACTCACCTCCCACTTCCACCTGCACTTTCAACGGGACCACGGCCAATCAGAGAGGTCCTACCCCTGACTATCTCTGATTGGTTTAGTCCACGATAGGGGCAAAATGTGTCTATTGTTGACCACAGGGAAGGTTGCAGATTTTTTATTTTTTTTTGCTACCCGAACATTTGGTCGCACAGGTGCAACCAAATATTTTTTTTAGTCGCACCACTGAAAAATTAGGTCGCATTTGTGACCAAATTGGTCACACTCTAGAGCCCTGCAAGTCATGGGCTAAGGTGCTCTGAAAAGAACGACAAGTATTACAGCGCATTTAGACTGGAACTTCTTGCGCTTAAAAGGGCTGTTACCGAGAAATTCAGGGACTACCTGATGTTCTCCAAGTTCACTGTGGTTACTGACCATAACCTGCTGCGCTACTTGGGAACGGCTAATCTGGGGGCTGTTGAGCAACGGTGGTTAGCACAATTCGCTGAGTACAACTTTGAGGTGTGTTACAAGCCCGGGCGGGAAAACACGAACGCAGACGTCCTCTCCAGGTTACCTTACCAGGAGGAACCTGAGCAGGAGGACATGGACAAGGACTTTATTAAAATGGGTCCTGAGATACGTGCTTGTGGCCTGCTAGACCGGACGGGGATGGTAAGACTGATCTGCGGGGCCAGGGTGCAGGTAACTGCTGGGAAAACTCTCAGTGGGCAAAGTTGGGACGAAGTGGAAGAAGCACAGAGGAACGATCCCGTTGTCGGACCCGTGTATCGGGTGGTTGAGAAGGGCAGTGGAATGAGCCATGCTGAACTTTGCATGTCAACACCAGGTATAAGGCGACTTAACCAGCAGTTTGACCGCCTTAAGCTTTATAAAGGTGTGTTGTATAGGCATGTTAGAGAAGAGATCAGGCAGCTCATTGTCCCAGAGACCTTGCAACGTAAGGTATATGAGAGCCAACATGAGCATGGGGGGCATTTCAGTGAAAAGAGTACCCTCAATGTGATGAGGAGGAGCTATTTCTGTCACACAATGAGTAAAGATGTTCAAGACTGGGTTCAGCAGTCATTGGCAAAGAATATCTTTCCTAACCACAGGGCCCAATGACCTGCAGCAATGTCACAGCACCCCTGGAGGTCCTTGCTATGGACTATACGGTGCTGGAGAAGTCCTTTGGGGGATATGAAAATGTCCTTGTTCTTACACACATGTTCACCAGGTTCACAGTTGCTGTCCCCACCAGAAACAAGACTGCTGAGACGACGGCAAATGCTTTACTAAAGTACTGGTTCACGTACTACGGGTGTCCAGCCTGATTGCATTCAGATCAGGGGAGAAATTTTGAGGCTAGTGTCTTAAAAGAGCTGTGTAAGGCCTATGGGATTGCCAAGAGTTGTACCAGCCCGTATCATCCGCAGGGTAACGCGCAGTGTGAGAGGTTCAATAGGACCTTGCATGATATGCTTAGAACACTGCCACCAGAGAAAAAAAGGGATTGGAAAACATACTTGCCAGAATTGGTTATGGCGTATAACACTTGTGTGCACTCCTCCACTGGTTATGCGCCTTTCTACCTAATGTTGGTGAGGGACGCAAGAATGCCCCTTGACCTCCTGGGAGGAAAAGACATGAGGGAACCTGAGGCAGATAATCTGGATGACTTGGTCAGGGATCACCATGTGAGGCTTAGGACTGCTGTAGAGGTAGCAAACACAGCAGCTCAAGAGGCCTCCAGGAGGAGGAAGAGAATCTATGATCGAAAGTCCCACGGCGCTCTGCTCTGGTCAGGTGACTGGGTGCTGTTGCGTAACCACAAGCCCAGGGGTAGGAATAAGATACAGGATAAATGGGAACCCAACCCTTATTTGGTGGTGAAACAGAACCACCCTGACATTCCTGTATTCACAATCAAACCAGAGAGAGGTGGCTCAGTGAAGGTCGTACATAGGGATCAGCTCAAGTTGTGCGCTTTTCAACTGCCGATACGGCGGTTAAGGCATGTCTATAGGTTACCAGCAGAAGTGGAGTCTGATACAGACTTCATGGAGGTTGTTTGTGTTCCGCCACCCCCCCGTGTGTCAAACCCAAACACTCGCATTGCCCCAGTGGTTGAAGATGTTGGTACTTGGGTTTCCCAGGGGTCAGAGCCAGATTTAGAGGGGGGAGCACAAGCAGCCATGACTCCAAGTGAACAGGAGGAGAGTGATGGGGCCTCCGTGACGAGCGACAAAGTGCAGGAAGAGCGAGGCAAAGTTTTGCAGTCTGAGCATACATTGAGGCAAACTAGAGGGGTACCCCCTGTAAAGTATAGGGATTATGTTATGAGATGAGGTAATGGGCCACTGCTGTGTTCATTTGTGATGTAATGTAATTCATATGTGGATGATATAGAGTGTTACTGAGCAAGTGAGTTAATATGTGTTATTCTGTGTTGTTTCAGGGATGCGAGACGTCGCTGGCGTGGCAGGGTTTAGCCGGGGGGAAATGTGAGGGCACATACATATAACTTGCGGAAAACTGCCATGTAGGGCATTCAGTGGCCTGTCTGGACCAGCCAAGGGGAAGTGACATATTGAGGTGAGCTCGCGGGCGCGCATGTGAATGGGGAGGTGCGCTGTTGGGAGCGAGCGGGGAGTGTGGTACCTATCTCATGCGTGCCATTACGGCCCAAGACACCAAGAAATCCCCACGTTCAGGACAAGCCCGAAAGCTGCCCTTCCCTTTCTAAACTACCTCCGTTCATGTCGCTCGAGGCTGAGCTTGACTGTGGAGCTCGCATTGAAAGTGAGGCAGCACATCCAGCTGCCTGGCAAAGAGATGGTGTGTTTCTGGGAGGGGAGTTGGGCAACTTCGCTTCGAGTTGCCCGTGAACTGCCGGAGCTTCGATACATTCCACGGACCCGACGTTTGGGGCCACGTGAGTCGGCAGCATTTTGATTACCCTGCCATCCAGATGACGTCCATGTCGTTCACCCTGCTCCAGCTGGCTGTACAGGGAGTGCAGAATTATTAGGCAAGTTGTATTTTTGAGGAATAATTGTCATGGTCCTGGGTCCTTTTGACCCAGCGTTTTGTGTTTTCTCTTCGTGATTGTGGTTCTGTTCTTTCTCTGGTTAGTGTTTACTCTGTTCTGCCCGTGTGTTCCTGTATCTAGTCCGCGTTTCTTAGTTTGTGTCTTTTCTTGTGTAAGTTCCTGTTTTATTGTGAAGGTCTGTGTCTTATGTGAGTGTTTTCAGTTGCCTCCCTAGTCTCGTCATGTTAATCACTCCCAGCTGTGTCTCCCACCTGTATGTAATCTCCCTGTGTTCTCTGAGTGTATTTAAGTTGTGTCTTCTGTCATAGTAATTGCTGGTTCGTCTGTGTTGTTTCCCCTCGGTCTCCCTGTGTCTCTCCGTATGTATTTCCCCGGACCTCCCTGCATCTTCGTTTCTGGTTTGTCTTATTAGTTTACCCAGTTTAGGTTTCTACTTTCATGTTTTGCCACCCTTGCTGTTTGTATTGACCCACTATTAAATAAACACTCACCTGCACCAGAACTGCCACCCTTTTGGTCCTTACTACAAATCCACACGGCTTGCCCCGCAAACCGTGACAATAATTTTATTATTGAACAACAACCATGTTCTCAATGAACCCAAAAAACTCATTAATATCAAAGCTGAATGTTTTTGGAAGTAGTTTTTAGTTTGTTTTTAGTTTTAGCTATTTTAGGGGGATATCCGTGTGTGCAGGTGACTATTACTGTGCATAATTATTAGGCAACTTAACAAAAAACAAATATATACCCATTTCAATTATTTATTTTTACCAGTGAAACCAATATAACATCTCCACATTCACAAATATACATTTCTGACATTCAAAAACAAAACAAAAACAAATCAGCCACCAATATAGCCACCTTTCTTTGCAAGGACACTCAAAAGCCTGCCATCCATGGATTCTGTCAGTGTTTTGATCTGTTCACCATCAACATTGCGTGCAGCAGCAACCACAGCCTCCCAGACACTGTTCAGAGAGGTGTACTGTTTTCCCTCCTTGTAAATCTCACATTTGATGATGGACCACAGGTTCTCAATGGGGTTCAGATCAGGTGAACAAGGAGGCCATGTCATTAGTTTTTCTTCTTTTATACCCTTTCTTGCCAGCCACGCTGTGGAGTACTTGGACGCGTGTGATGGAGCATTGTCCTGCATGAAAATCATGTTTTTCTTGAAGGATGCAGACTTCTTCCTGTACCACTGCTTGAAGAAGGGGTCTTCCAGAAACTGGCAGTAGAACTGGGAGTTGAGCTTGACTCCACCTTGCTGGCGTCTGAGTCGGACTGGAGCTCTCTGCCCTTTACCAATCCAGCCACGGGCCCATCCATCTGGCCCATCAAGACTCACTCTCATTTCATCAGTCCATAAAACCTTAGAAAAATCAGTCTTGGGATATTTCTTGGCCCAGTCTTGACGTTTCAGCTTGTGTGTCTTGTTCAGTGGTGGTCGTCTTTCAGCCTTTCTTACCTTGGCCATGTCTCTGAGTATTGCACACCTTGTGCTTTTGGGCACTCCAGTGATGTTGCAGCTCTGAAATATGGCCAAACTGGTGGCAAGTGGCATCTTGGCAGCTGCACGCTTGACTTTTCTCAGTTCATGGACAGTTATTTTGCGCCTTGGTTTTTCCACATGCTTCTTGCGACCCTGTTGACTATTTTGAATGAAACGCTTGATTGTTCGATGATCACGCTTCAGAAGCTTTGCAATTTTGAGACTGCTGCATCCCTCTGCAAGATATCTCACTATTTTTTACTTTTCTGAGCCTGTCAAGTCCTTCTTTTGACCCATTTTGCCAAAGGAAAGGACGTTGCCTAATAATTATGCACACCTGATATAGGGTGTTGATGTCATTAGACCACACCCCTTCTCATTACAGAGATGCACATCACCTAATATGCTTAATTGGTAGTAGGCTTTCGAGCCTATACAGCTTGGAGTAAGACAACATGCATGAAGAGGATGATGTGGACAAAATACTCATTTGCCTAATAATTCTGCACTCCCTGTATGTGAGAACATAGCTCTTTTCTAACCTTGTGGTTCTTCAAGCACCTGTACCTTTGCCATGAGAGGCAAAGGTGCAGTTTCTGTGTTCTTTGTTTTCTTTGGTTTTTTGTGAGCCCAGGACTGGATAATCTGCTCCAGCTGCAGAACATCTGGGCAGCCTAAAAGACAGGAACTCTAGTTCATGACAGCTACACCTAAAACTGTTTATTGGTTTCACATACCAGGGACAATTCACTGGATTGGACTTTACTTTGAAGACTGTAACTATTTTTTTGGTTTGGATATTCCAAATAATGTGATGAAGCTGTGTTAACCTTAATTGGTCTGCTGTATTGTGAACTTTGGGCCCTTTTCTTGTGGCTATTGTGGTTTGGGAGGGGTTGAGAACTCACAACATTGGGTCATAAAAGCCTATTTGATTTCTTTTATTTGATTTCTTTTATTTCTTTGGTGTTGGGGGGTTTCCTTTCTGTCACCCGTGTGCTCCAGGGCCCCATTAACATTGATAAACAGTCTTGGTGCCTGTAGCAGCCGGACAGCTGAAACCATTCTTACAGTAGTAAGTATCAGGGTCAACTGTACCAGGGGGATTATGGACTCAGATCCCATCACCTCTTAGTCGTCCAGGGCAGCCTGTGCACTTCTACACCCCTACATAGCGGGGCTAGTAGCCCCTTACATAAGCCAATATAAAGCAAGCACCTACCTACAGGTATACAGTAACAATTGGCAGACTGAGGGATGTTGTAACTTCTATGGAAACACATACAGGCCAGCACTTTTGGGTGGATCGAAGGTACTCACAGCTTAAACAGGAACTGAACCACTTCTTCTAATAAATATACAGTGGGGCAAAAAAGTATTTAGTCAGCCACCGATTGTGCAAGTTCCCCCAC
>NW_005187473.1:451639-460467 GCF_000239375.1 Pundamilia nyererei
GTCGTTCTTGTTAAGGTTTGTGCTCTGTAGTTTAGTTGATCCCAGTATAGTTTAGTTCTAGCTCCATTTGCCGTTTGTATTTACTTTCATGTTCAATAAACCACCTTTACACCTTCACGACTGCCTGCATTTGGATCCTCCTTCATTTCCTCCACACGGCTCACCTCACTCGCCGTGACAATTTTACTCGGAAGCAGCTTGAGTATCCAGCCGTCCTGACAACTGACAGTACTGCCTGTAAACAGAATATTGAAAGAATATGTGATCAGAGAAACTGCATAGGGCAATGCAATTAAATCTGCTCATTTCTGTAACATTAACTTGAAAACATAGGCTGCAACTGTCTGTCAAGCATTAAGTGCATGCGAGAACTTTAATTACACAACATGTAACAGGCATTTATAAGGTTTACCTCAGTAAATAAGGTTATAATTATTCAAGGGTACGTTTTAACCTATTTGACACTTACTGTGTTGAAGTACATGTAGAAACTGTAAAATGTCACCACTGTGTAAGCAGCATTTACACACACATTTATATATACATACACTTTTCAGAAAGCCATATCCTGCTTTGGTCATTGACAGCTGTGGGTGTTTAGTAGCACGCTGCCTCTTCAGAAGAAACGATATGGGGGTAACAAGAGGGACAGAAGGAAAACCAGGGGAAGAGGGAAACACAGATAAGGCACATGTTTGGTCTGGACCTGATAGAGGCTTCAGATAAACATGCCTGTCTGTCTGCCCCCAAACCCACACCTGACTCCATATGTAGCAGCGACAAGAAGCACAAGCACCTGATCACTGCCTTTCTCCTTTCATCTCCATTTCTATCTAAAGGAGCAATCCAAAATCTGTGTAAGTGTGAAGTCCTAACAGTTTTTGGCATAATGCAGTAAGGTAGAGCATCTTATTGCATTATTTTGTGAAAAGTAGCCTGATTTAAAGACATCCCAATTCACACCATGCATTAGGCCAGGTCTATCAATGGATACTGGTTGGTGTGAATTTTTGGATGCTTTTTAACTTTTTCCCACATTAACATGACATTTGATGACTTGACCGTCACATGTGCTTGATTTCTAAACCATGGCACATTTAGGCAACCGAAGCTGATCCAAAGTGATTTAAAGGAAGATCTCCAAAAAACCCCACTTTCAAAATACATGAAAAGCTGAAAGGTCTGTTTTGTTGTGTTAACTAATTATTGTAGAAAGTAAAATTCACAGTGATTTACTGGTCATTAAAATGTCCCCTATATAAGCTTCCTTTATAAGTTACCAATACTGATACAGGTAACTTTATCAACATTGCTGGCGTCGTATTTACTTCTGAACAATACCAAATTTAGTAGTGTCACACAGTACTACCAAAAACTGCTGGTTTCAGAAAAGAGCTTTGAGGGCTACTCCTAGTAGTATTCAATAAACAAGACTTGTTTAAATGTTAAACTCCTTTGCCTTGGCTTCCAAACAATTCTCAAAGGTGTTAATCTGTTCAGACATCATTTCATTTCAGTCATCTGACCCCAAACACCTGGCTTTGATTTTTTTCTCCCTATTAGCTTCTCACTTAAAAGGTTATCACTGTCCCCTCGAATCTTATCTCATGCTCAGACTCTGCAAACACACCAAATCCGGATGTTGTGTGCATGCGCCTGTAAAACGTGCTAATCTGTCAGCCCTTGTTTTATCCTTACTAAATTCTGTTTATCAGTTATTACAAATGCAAAATACGCCATTTGCATTATTGCAGGAGTAACAGTAGTAGCATTTTCAGTCACCCCATGAGTGTGTGCACACACCGATATTCTGTCTCGCACACACACACAGTAGCAGAAGTAATGGCAGTATCGCGCATTACTTCAGTCAGTGCAGATAAGAGAAGTTGTGAAACGAACTGTGCAAATCTTTCCACTTCAGCTCAAACTCAGTCTCATATCAAAGGTGTGGAGCGATAACAGCTCGCTCTCGCTCACATACAAGGTTTTAGATAGAATTGGTAACTATGCTGGTGGTCTCTCACCCCACCCCCCTCTCTTGTCTGCCACTCTTTTAGATTAGCTTACTGACTGACTGGTATGCATGTCTCAATTACCAGACATAGAGTCAGACTTTAACAGCTGTGTATGTTAAGGAGAAGGTCGTGCATTTAGACAGAGGGAGCAGTTTTCGGTGTTTTTGTGTCTTCAAGTGATACTTTTATGTTCTGTTAAAGGTTCTGTGACAGTTTAAAGAACATATACATCTAACGAACTGGCTCATAACTTTGATTGGACAAGAGTTTGTGGTCACATGATCCAAAAAGGGTATATTTTCCATGTTTTATGACAGTAACATGCTTAAAAACACAAAATCTTAATAGCAAAATCAGTGAATCAATAAAGTACAAAAAAGCATAACGTAAAATTTTGCACAAGTTCGCACGCAAGTTAGCAACGCTAGCGCAACGCAATTCCCTGCTGGGATTGAGCTACATAAAAGCAGGTCTCTTGAAGATACTAATCACCGCCTCTGATGATAAATGACTACTGCAGAAACAGGATGTGTTAACTACTTCTACTTTTTTGCACAGCATGTATGCAGAAGCAGAGCTCTGTGTGTGTGTGTGTGTGTGTGTGTGTGTCAGGCTGCAGGTGTGCCATAAGTGTGCTTGTGTGTGGGACATTCTCTTCTGGTGCTGGAGCAGAACAAACATGGATTAGAGCCGCACCACCATGCAGGTACCAACAGCTCCCCGTTGGCCTGCGCGCACACACCTAAGAGCACTCATGTTCCAAACAGCCAGCTGCTGCAGCTTACATGATGTCAGGGCCATTAAAGTCATGTAGCTAGAGAGAGCTGGCAGATGAAAGGCTTGTCATTTAAACAGAGCAAACTATTAGAAGGCTCATAATCGCTGATGGACAGGCAGGTTTACGGCCTCAGGCGTGGAAGGGTGCAAAGGCCTGTAAGGTGGAGAGGATGTTAAATATCTAGGGTGTGTCTATGGAGGGGGAGGGGTTATGCCGTGGCTGAAGTTCAACACTTTGTAAAAATAGGATTATTCACTGTTAAAATCAATGATGTGATAAAGATGGAAAGAGGAAAAAATGCTCAGTCTGACTCAACTTGTCTGATTGATGACTCCAGTGTTGGCTAAGTCCTTTTCAAATATGCACTCATACACTCGCCCACAATCTGTGCAGCAACCCACTCAGAGTTCAGCCAGAGGTTCTCCTGATAACATTTACACATATGCTCAGTTGCACATGCAAACCTTTAATTTGGCTGGCCACTGCTTCACACACACGCACATGTGTTTTACTCTTACTTGACTCCTGGAACAATGCTCAGAAAGATCAGAAAGATCATCACTTTGTTTCCTTCTTCTTAGCTGCACTGGAGTGTTTCTACTCTGTACAGGTTCAGCTGCTTTGCATTGCACCAATGTCATCTCTGCCATGCCATGCCATGCCATGCCATGCCAATATAAGTCATTACATTACAAACTAAACTGTTACTGTTTTGAGTTATTTAGTTATGACACATGTCCAGCTTTGAGAAAGTCATTCATGTGGCATGGATCACTCCTTTAGATACCACCTGATCACTATGTCAACGAAATAGACATTTCTCATGTGGTAGAATATTTGTGGGGCCTTAACTGCTTAAGTAGAAAAAGGACTTATCGCTAAGTTGGCCATCTGCTAAAACAAACCACGCCACTGAGCATGTCTGAACTCATGGAGACACACCCGTCCAAACCAGCTGCGGCTCAGCCGGCCTCTACCTGGGTAGCCAAGAGAGGGAAGGAGCGAGAGAGATAGGGGCCCCCAAAAGGCCAAGGTCACCTGGGTCAAATGTTTCCATAGCGATGTTAAACACACAGACACACACACATATACGCACAAAGCATTTACACAGGCAGACATATGATTTGAGCTACAGGGTTACCACGGTGACTTAATGCCAAACGCATACGCCTCATGGAGAAGAGAATGCACGTGTTGTTGACACAGGTGCTTTTATCGCAGTTAATTTCGGAAACCTCTTCTGCATGCAGGTTCTTTCACCAGCGTCTCTCCTCCAAACCTCTGCTCTGCTTGTGGCTCATTTTCAGTCATCAAGCATTCCCATATGGAAAAGAAATAGTAAAAACTTATATGTGATTACTCATGAAAGTAGCCACTTTCTCATTACTTTCATACATTGTTTTAGTAAGTATCCAAAACATACAAGTTTCATTATATAATTTTTCAAGGGATCTTATATCTGTTTTCACTTTTATATGCTTTTCATACAAGTTTCACACAAGACAGATACAAACTTTATAAGATTTATATATATCTTTTCCATATGGGTTAGCTATTCCTTCCATAGCAACAAAAAAAGAGAGACGGTAAGTTGAAAGTTCAAACAAAACAGCAGATGGCGAACCAGAGTACAGTTTTTTTGCCAGCTACTGTGGCAAATTTCTTTTCAATAGAATGCCCTTCAGTTTTAATTACATTGGTAATAATTTAATAATAATATATAATGAGATAATGATAGTTTTCAAGTAAAGTAATTCTTTTCATTAGCAAAAGGGGGAGCTATATTTAATGAAGTCTTTATTTAAGCGTTTTTGGTGATTGGCAGTGCACATGTGGAAATTAAATCACATCAAACTATTAGTTTGTGGGCATATGTGGATGAATTTCTCAGTTCTCAGTTTTCATTTTTTTGTCATCACCTCTGTTTGTGTTTGTCTGAAGTTTGAGTTAACTAACCTCACAGGCAGGCAGGATTTCACCTACACCAAACCTCTCTGAAAGTGTGCATCTGTCAGAATGATGGAGAGCCGAGGGTTTTTTTTTAAAAAACTTTTTTTGCACTTTCAAGCAGCTGCTTGTCCTGGTAGAAATGAAGCAGATCGAAAAAAGCAGAGAAAGCGCACACAGCAACCTTCGTGCACACATACCAACCTTCACCATCTTACAGAAGAAGGAACCTTGTGACACACGAGATACCAAACAGTTTAGGAGCTCCGTGGGTGGTTGCACTGCGGCAGCTGCCACATGGCATCACCCAGAAAGTCATGTGTTATCTCCAAGATTCTTGTGTGATTGCAATAAATGCTTTGCAGTGGTGTAAACACGAAAAGAAGAAAATTGAGCAAACTGCTCTAAAAAAAACTGTGCAATGTGCATGCGTTCGTGATGTGTCATGTGAAGGATCAATACACATCGGAACTTACCTACCATCTCCACGTCCTGCTCTAGTTCTCAGCCCTGTTTCTCTATGTTCAATATTTGCCTGTTTACATTGCTGAAACCTTGCTAGGTGAAGTCACTTCCAACTGGTTGTCATGTCAATGTTGAAAGACCACTGGAAAAGTAGCAAACCAGACTTCAATACAGTTTGCTGCAAACAAATGTGTGGCAGTGACTCAGAAGGTTGAGCAGGTCATCTGCAAATTAAAATGTTGGTCGTTCAATCCCTCGCTGCTCTAGTTTGCATGCCAAAGTATCCATGACGAAGATCCTGCACCCTGAGTTGCTTCTAAAGTGTTCACTGGGTGTTTGATAGAAAGCACAAGCGTGTGAATGGGTAAATGACTTGATTGGAAAAGTACCATAAGAACCTGTTATTCATTACAACTGCTGAGACCCAATCTCTCTTTTCTCAGAGCTCTAAACAAAAAGTTTCAAAAATATTAGATACTGAGCTTTGATGATGCACTACCTCAAAAAATACAAGTGTTCAGGATACAGATTGTCTTTATAAACAAACCTGGCTGTATTTCAACCCTGTAAAATAAGAATTATAAAGTGGCCACTTTCACATGTTTCTCCTCCACCATAACTACAGTACAGTGTAAGAAGTAAAAGTCAAGTAAACACTAAGAAAAAGTGTAAAATCTGGGATTTTTATAAGTGATTCATAGTGTGAAACTTTTGGTCATCGCTTCTTTTGAGATGAGAACTTTCTGGGTTCTAATCTCAACAGTAGTGCAACAGCTGGGGTGTAGTTTAGCTCAGTGGGTGAGCAGGCAACCACATGCCACAGTGGCCCAGGTTTCAATCCAACCCGTGGGCCTTTGCTACATGTCATCCCCCTCTCATTCCTCCCACTTTCCTGTTCTCTCCACCATATCACTATCCAATAAAGGCAAAAATGGCCAAAAACATAATGTCTGCCTACAACTCACCCTCGCTGGTTGTGCACAGAAGATGGATACATAAAGGCATGTACATAGTCAGCAATAATATTCAGGTAGACCGTCATGTTGAAGCAGTCTGGCCTTTGTCCTGTGACCTTTGGCATCAACAACATATTTTGACTCGTTCATTGGCTATTTTCTCTTTTGTTCTCATTCTTGGTGAAGCCTGTGAGATGGTCATGTGAGGGAAAACCCAGCATAGCACCATTTTCTGAAATGCTCAGACCATCCCATCTGTCACTAACAACCATCTCATATTCAAAATCACTTAAATCATCTTTCGTCCCCATTCTGATGCTTTGTTTGAACTCCAGCATGCCCACATGCCTAAATGTACTGAGCCGTTGCCATACCATCAGCTGATTAAGTGCTTGCATTAGTAAACAGTCCAAGACGCATACCTAATAAAGTGGTCAGTGAGTGTGTTTTCTATTGTCATACTGTTTTATTTGGCTGTTTTTGTATTCTGCATTCTGTTTTGGTCTATTTACTTTTAGAATGAAGCATATCTTTGCTTTAATTAGATAATTAGCAACAAGAGTGACCGATTATGAATTAGTGTGTTTAAGAAACCTTATTTCTGCAGCAGATTTTAGGGGGGTTCCCCCCCTCTGGTGGTTTCCATTGTGCATTACAAGGGAGCCACTGCAAATTTTGTTTAGAGTTTACTCATCCAATTTAGTGAACTGGATTTTGTGTGCTACTAGGGTTTCACGTTTTGGCAATAGAGTGAATAATTCAACAAACTGGAAAGAATACAGAGAATGTAGTTCACGGAAAAAACGTCAGTGTTTCAGCAACTCAGAAAAACTGCACAAAATTTCAAACTGAGTGTTAAGCAGTGAGATGCATTTACAGTTTTGCCCCCAAAAAAAACAAAAAACAGGAAAGTGTAACAAATGCACAAAGAGTGTGTAAAGCTCAGGGTGTGCATTCAGTGTGATAACTGCAATCCTATTGGGTTTCCACACTGACCAATGTGAAAACACAAAATAGGTTCACCTAAAAGTCAGAGCTTGCACACTATAAATATTGCAGTACTGGACATGGAGGAACAGTGAAGAGAAATAGAGGAGAACGCTGGAGGAAGTATGGTTGAGGAGAACAGCTGAGGTAGAGCAGAGGCTGCAAATGAACAGATTGTGGTCTTTCCATGTAAGCTTCTCACGTGGTGCTGCCAGCTCTTCTCTTTCTGTCTGTTCAAAAATCACACTGCCCTTATATTTGCTGATGAGAGGGAGTACCAGCTATAGCTGGTGGCATGGTGTAGGTCCCGGGATCAATCCTTTGGCTGCTCGGATGCAGCAGCGCGTTGAGGTCTTTGTGTGCACGGGCACACACACACAAACTCACAAACCATTATCCAACATGAAATATCATACACACTTGTCATTTCAATAGCAAGGCACCCTTACAGAAAACAGAAAAATTATTATTATTATTATTATTATTGTTTTTTACTGCATGCTTTGAATGGTAAAAAAAAATAAATAGCGCCACCTGGTTGACAAATGTAAAAAATTAAAAATGTAAAGGTAATAAAATAAAAATAAAATCTTAACATAAAAGAATGCATTAGTTGATGTTCAGATAAATGTGATATCACACATTGTATTTTCAATTATTTTTACTGGGACATTTGTTTTTGGCCCTGAGAATCAGATGTGGTGTTTTTTGCATAGCTTAGCCATTTAAAACTAATGTCACAAGCTGAGACAACAATTTTAAAATTTTAAAATAAAAATTAATATCCACTGGCAAATATGAGCTATATTCATTCAGCACAGCCAAAATAAAAAACAGAATGACACAAAATGTCTCGAGGATCATCCAAGAGTTTTAAGGAAAGAACAGAATTCATGATTCTGCATTTACAGCGAGTCAAACTGGTCCAAAAGATTTTGTTCAGCGGTCTTCAGATATTTCGGGGATCTTTAAGATGTTTTTTGGCAAATGTAAGATGAGCATTTGCGTTCTTTTTGGTCAAAAAATAACGAAATCTCTTTGGATTGATTCCATTGTTGCCAAGATTCTTTCTTATAGTTGAATCATGAACAGCAATGTTAACTGAAGCAAGTGAGGAGGTTGTATATAGGATTACACCTCAAAGTGCTTTGTCAGTCAAGATGTCAAAATGTCAATCTGTGCTGAAGTAATTTTAAAAGCCATACAGACGTTTTTATTCCCCACCCTCCTTTTTTCCTTAACTTTAATTAGTGAGAAAAAAAGAATGTTCAGCTGTTCTTTTCTGGCTCTTCTGATGCTTCTCAATGAAAGGAAAACCCTCCGCGATCTGTGTGGATTATTTATGAAGGTTCGTTCAGTGGTGATCCATTTAACACAGACACTCACAGTTTGCCATCCATGACCCAGTCCAGTGAAGTGGATGAAGAGATACCCCCCAACCCCCCCTGTCTCACTGGGTCACAGAGTAAGGAGGGCAGGGTAGCTCCTTAGGAAATCTAATACCACCCACCTGGTAACACACACGTACTTAGACAGCAGACACAGACACAGAAAAGAGCCAAACTGCAGTCATTTAATCAGTTTTAACTAGCTACTTGCACAAATGTGCAAATGAAGGGTACCTTGGACTCAAGGACTCAAGGTTGAAGGATAAGAGAAAGGAAAATTTATATATATATA
>NW_005187473.1:462012-463542 GCF_000239375.1 Pundamilia nyererei
TTCAGACGGCTACCTGAGGACACTCTTCATGTGAGAGAAAATCTGCTCACACAGATATGTAGAGCCAAATACTGTAGATAAAGCCTATGCAATGTTCTGAAGACAGTTAAACTTGTCAGGTAGTGATGTCCAGCAGGTGAAAATGCAAGCTCCATGAACACACACAGCTGTGGATTCCAGCTGCGTTCTGCAAACTTTGACCCCCACAGAGTTGAGGTTTTCAGTTCAATCAGCATTTCAATCTCCTCTGTGTCCAGGCAGTTAATGCGAGACAAATCCAGCTGCTCATTAAAGCTTTCTGGTTTGCTCATCAAAGAAAACATTGGTGCATACACCTGAAAATGCATTGTGAATTCTGTCTCGAGTCTACGGATGTATTTCCATGGTGCTGATGCTGAGTGGACAGCTCCTGAAGCATTTGAAGTGTCGGAATGTGGAAATTTTAACATCGCTTGAAAAAACTGCCAGCTAGCAGCGTCCCTCTCACCAGTAGGCTACGTCATTTTTAGCCAATTGCAAGTTGAATCTGGTACTTGGGGTTGTTAGTTAAGATACCGTCATTAAGAAGCGGCACAACTAATGTGTCTATGCTAGTTAATTTGCGATGTGCACCACTGGCCCGGCCATTTATTTTTTTAATGCACCTTCTCAGATTAATTCACTGCGTGTCGTGCCATCAGTTGACCCTTTGCGTGCCAGCTGTGCCACGAGTGCCCAATGCTTGTTGCGCACGAGACGCAAGGTCGTAACGCAGCAAGACTGCATCAAAGCGCCCCCTTGTGACATTAATAGGCAATAGCTTAAGATGACAAGAGGGGAATTTGCAGCCCTGTATTTCGCATGGGTTAGACCAGGGGTCGGCAACCTTTGTCTGTCTCTTCCTGTGAGATCTTCGCAATAATGGAGGTCGAGTGTATTTTCCTCAAAGTATGCAGTGCTGCAAACCAGTTAATGAGACCAAATTGCTTATTACTTATCAATGCTAATAAGCTACTCTTTTATTAGGCCCCGAACTCTGACCACAAATGGAATAACATCTGTCGAGTTATATGTGTTGGAAAATCCCGGTGAGTCACACGCTTTCGTTAGCTACCTGTTAAGTTTAGATAATATCATTTTCCAACACATGCAATCGGGAGCTATAAGAATGTAATGTGTTGTTTTACTTATCCTGTTGTTCCTTACAGTGTGGTGTAAGTGTTGCATGTTCAAAGCTACAGATGTTACTGCCGATGCTGTAACATCTGTAGGTGTGATACTGCTGCTATGTGCGGTTAGCCCCTACCTCCCCGCGGCCATACTATGATGGGGGAGGTATTCATATATAAATAGAAGTCCTGCCATTAATTAATTCTTCGATCTTAAATATGATCAACCTATCTCTAATGATTGGCTATGTACCACAGGCCTTCAAGCTAGCTGTAGTTAAACCTTTACTCAAAAAGCCATCTCTAGACCCAGCAGTCTTAGCTAATTATAGGCCAATCTCCAACCTTCCTTTCATTTCAAAAATCCTTGAAAGAGTAGTTG
>NW_005187473.1:465301-471323 GCF_000239375.1 Pundamilia nyererei
AAGAAAGAAAGAAAGAAAGAAAGAAAGAAAGAAAGAAAGAAAGAAAGAAAGAAAGAAAGAAAGAAAGAAAGAAAGAAAGAAAGAAAGAAAGAAAAGCCCATGTCACAAACTGGAAATGAGCGTGCAGGTGGACCTAAGAGCAGACTCGATCGCTTGAAGTATTTACAAGATTTATTCTTGTAAAGAGGAATCAACTTAAACAAGAGCACGGTCATAAACATAAACTCAGCACAGGTGCTGTGGGAAACCAGGGGACAGAGAAACGGTCGAGCACGCGGAACACAAGAAGAGCACGGGCTGGAAATTCTGCAACAGAGGAGAGAGGTGTCACTGGACTGGGAAACGAGTGAGAGAGACAAGGCCAACTTTTACAGACAGGTAAGAGAGCGCAGACTGTCATTAGCATCACAGTGGATTCTTTTGTCACACATTAGGTGATCAGTCAAACAGCTCTATTTATGGAATTCACATTGAGTATAGATGGATATTAAGAAATATAAAATTTCCACTACTGAATGGACATTAATGATTAAATTCAACCGTAACTGTAGCAACAAATCACATCTGTTGTCTAGAGGCACTTCACATTGGAAGGCAGAGACCCTATACTATACATGAATCCCACCAATCAGAGAGCCCACTATGAGTAAAACAATCAACAACAGTGGGAAGGAAAAACTGTTGCAACCTCTGGTAGAACCAGGAAATCTGTTGACACGCATTAGGTGTTAGGGCAACAGGTGCAAGTCTTCAGAGCAGTGACAGTGTGACTTTCTTTGTGCATACTTTAACCTGATTTAGTTTTCAATTTTCTTGTCAAAATGCATCATGAGTAAAAACCAATCCTTGAAATGGTAATGAAAGAGTATTGTCAGCAAAGTTGAATTAAACAAGTTTTATTTTGATGGAAGTTTAAGTTAATTGTTCTGATTTTTACTAATTTTTATTATTTTATTATTTATTTAAGCCAATTCAAAGAGAGATCCCCTTTCCTGGGATGGCTGGGGAGGTTACAGGAATTCCAGAATAGCAAACTTTAGAATAGGCCAAAAAAACCCCAAAAACAATATTTTCCTGTTAAAAAAAAATGTAAAAAGACAAAAAAAAGAAAGTTAGGTAATGTATCACATTTATATGATAGGTCCCCCAGCATTGGGTGCTTCTCTGGGACATTGGTTAAACATGTGTCCAAGACGTTCCGGCAGTCTGGAAAGAAAGAAAGGAGAAAAAAGATGAAGATGATAGTTCCAGTGATCCAAGCCATCAGTGAATCTTGAAGTGTGATGTGTTTTTTACGTGGGGATAGATGCTTGTTGAATTCCAGTTCCTTTTGGAGGAATGTCATGGTATTAAAGTCCCCCACATGAAGCACTTCATACAGCACCACTCCCATTTGCCACACCGTGGTGGGTCCAGGCCTGTATTTTTTGCGCCTGTAACATTCGGGAGGGGGTGTGAATAGGTGTACCTAATAAACAGACACAATTAACAACAACAAACAGCACAAATTGCTACATCTGTGAAGAGCAGGAGCTAAATATGTTACCATGAAGATGCGGTACAACGATCGCTTCTTAGCAAAGCAGCTCAGTCCAAAGTCGATGATACGAACACGAGGCACATCTGAGCCGGTCTCAATCAGAATGTTTGAGGCTGTTTTGTGGTTCCCATTTGCCTGCGGGATCCCCAGGTACTTGTAGCTATCCTCCATGTCTGTAATGTTGCCTTCTGGTAGTTCGATCCCCTCATTTCTGACTACCTTCCCTCTCTTTGTTATCATACGACTACATTTCTCCAGTCCGAACGACATTCTGATGTCATTGCTGTATATCCGGATGGTGTGGGTCAGTGAATCAATGTCTCGTTCACTCATGGCATACAGCTTGATGTCATCCATGTACAGGAGGTGGCTGACAACTGCTCCATTCAGTATCTTTAGCCAGTCCTGTGTGCGGCTTTTTTGTCATTTACACACACATAACATCCCCCAGGAATCAGTGCACCCCCTCCGGACCAACACTGCTCATCCAACATAAACCTGCCCACCTTATTAACCGGATGATGTCACTAGAAGGTGGGCTGGCCCAAATTTACAGAAGACTGAATATTAAATGAACTTATATAAACTTATAAACACCAATAAAACTATTCTATGAACTTTGGGGCCTTTTATACAGCCGCCCCCAAATGTATGTAAGACATTTGCTCATCAATAAGGCAACAAAGTTCTAGGGTTGTGGTGAGTTCGATGCAGAGCTGTCCTCATCTTCCCCAGAGGGCAGCGCAGGGAGGACAACCAGTCTGGCAACTGGCTGAGTGTAGACTCTCTCCTTCACCTTCACGTCAGCTGACCTGATGCGTCCATCAGGGCTAGGATGAGTTTTAATCACCCTCCCCACAGGCCAGAGAGCCCTGGGAAGCTGTGGATCAGCGATCATCACTACAGAGTCCTCAGCCAAATCAGCTGCTGTCGATTGCCACTTCTGGCGAGTCTGCAGACTGGGAATGTACTGACGGATGAAACGTGACCAGAAATGGTCAGCCAAAACCTGGGAGTGCTTCCAGCGACGGCGGCTGAGGAGCTCATTCTCTGGGTATACTATCAGAGGTAGCGATCCATCCGGCCACCCCATCAGAAGAACATTGGGAGTCACTGGATCTGCATCTCTGGCATTGGAAGACACATACCCCAGGGGTTTACTATTGAGTATCCCTTCCACTTCGATGAGTACAGTGCGAAGCACTTCTTCTGGAACTGACTGAGCACCAACTGTGGCATAGAGGGCATACGTAACCACCCGGAGGATTAAAGCGAAAGCTGATCCTCTGGGGTGCTAGAAGCTGCTGTAGTTCCGGGGCCATCTTCAGAAAGGTCTCGCACAGTTCCCTCTCACCTCCCCTGAAGTTGGTCCCCTGGTCTGAAAACAACTCGGCAGGTGTTCCTCTACGGGCGACAAATCGGCGAAGAGCCATCAGGAATGCATCTGCATCAATGGTGTTAAGAACATCCAAGTGGACTGCCCTGGTGGTAAGGCACTTGAATATGATTCCCCATCTCTTCTTAATACGCTGACCAACCTTGACCTCAAACAGCCCGAAGCAGTCCATTCCCGTAGAGTAGAAAGACGGTTCAAATAGACGTAGCCGGGCTGCTGGCAGGTCTGCCATCCTTGGCGCTGTAGGTCTAGCTTTCCACCTTTGACAATCAGCACAGAGGTGTTGGTAGCGCCGGACAGCTTCACGCCCTCGCAGAATCCAGTAGAGCGCCAAAGTTCTGCGAACACCCGTGAGCTCCTTCAGCTTCTTCCCACGTGTCACATTGTCGGCTGGATTCCTTCCAGAGTCGACATATCTCCAGGAGTGCCTGTCTGTCAGCTCTTGTATCTCAGCTACACAAGTGCCAACGAAAACCTTAAATCGGCAGGATTCAGACCTCAGCCAGGTCAGCACTGTCGTAGAGTCAGACCACAGGAATGTCTGGTCGATTCTAAGGGTGAGCTCCCTTTCCAGCACTTGTGAGAGCTGTGCCCCAGTGAGTGCAGCACAGAGCTCCAATCGGGGCATGGAGTGGAACCGCTTAGGGGCAACCCTGGAACGTCCCACCAAGAATGACAGATGCACTTCACCATTTCTGCCAGTGGTCCGGAGGTAAGCTACTGAGCAATAAGCCGCTTCAGAGGCATCACAAAATATGTGTACCTCTCTCTGACAGCCGAAGGGGTCCACTTCCTTAGGCACATATGGTCGGGGAAGAGTAATTTCAGGTAGAAATTGCAGCTCTTCCTCCCAGGCTGTCTACTGCTGCATAAGCTCCTGAGGTAGGTGTGGGTCATCCCAACCCCTTTGCTCGTCCCAAAGATGGCAGATGATTACCTTCGCTCTGGTTGTGTAGGGTAAGATGAACCCTAGGGGGTCGTACTGGCTGGCCAGGACCTTGTAGATATTGTGCATTGTGGTGGCTGCATATGGAACTTGACGATGCTTGTAGCCTAGGACATCTGTGTGGAATAGCCAGCTCAATCCAAGGGTAGATTCTGGGGTATCTACCTTGTTCTGGGCCAGCCATAGCTCCACACTAGCAGAGCAGCTCTCTTCTGGTAAATAACTGATGACGTCACGTTCATTGCTGGCCCACTGTCGTAGGTCAAACCCTGCTGAGGCTAGGATGGCCCGTAACCTGTCGACAAGGTTCCTTGCCTCTTCCACGGTGGGGAAACTCTGAAGGCAGTTGTCCACATAAAAACACCTTTCGACTGAGAGTCTCACGTCATCATCTTTCTGGCTGTTATCCATGACATGACACTGCAGGGCGAATGTGGCACAGCAGGGGCTACACGTGGTTCCAAACGGGAGCACCTGCCACTGGTAGACTGCTGGAGGGCTTTCGTCGCCGATGTCTCGCCAGACAAATCTGAGCAGGGCACGATCTTCTGGTAAGAGACGAACCTGGTGGAACATGCCTTTAACGTCCCCACTCACTGCAACTGAATGCTCTCGGAAGCGTAATAGAACTCCCAGAAGCGACGCACCTAAGGTGGGCCCAGGCAGCAGGTAGTCGTTCAAGTTCTGTCCTCTGTACTGAAATGAGCAGTTGAAAACCAATCGGTTCTTGCCATTATGGCTCACCATGTGATGAGGGATGTACCACGCCTCCTGACCTTCTGTCACAGGTGTCCCAGAGCCACACTTAATGATGGAGCCAACCTTGATAAACTTCTCCATCTCCTCCTTGTAGGCTTCAGCTTGTTCTGGGTCTTTGGCCAGCCTTCTCTCCACACCCCGTAGACTTGACATGACAGCGTCTTTAGTAGCCTGCAGTAGAGACATCCCCTTCCGGCGAAGCAGTGGGGTGGCATAGCGGAGTATGCCTTCAACCTCTATTCGGACAGTTCTGGTGTCCAGAATGCGTATGGCCTCTTGGTCTTGCCTTGAACGAGTAACAAGCTTCTCGTTTTGGAATGGAATGACGTTTACTTGCCATAGTTTCTCCACATGTTTCATTAACTCACTGACCTGAGGTGCCACAGTTGTCAGCGAGCACTGCTGTGGTTGGGCAAGCTGGCCAACTATACTTGCTGGCCCTTGTAGCGCTCAACCTAGCCTGGTACGAACAGCAGCAGGCCCTCCCGGAGGTCCCAGCCTGACTGGTTCAACGGGGGTAACCAGATGGGGATGGTCACTGCCAATGAGTAGCAAAGGTTTCACATTTATCAAGGTGTGGATCGGAAGGCCAATCAGGTGTTTATACCTTTCTCTGAGTTGCTCCATAGGATAAGTGTGGCCTGCAAGTCCGATGCGTGCAGCAGTGAAGGCCCCAGCAATCTTGAACCTGGTCCTCGGCCTTGAGGGAGAGGAAACAGAGAACGACACTGACTCACCTCTGACAGTCTGCACGTCCTGCCTAATCGTGCGCAGTGGGACGTCCTCTGTGATCCCTTGCATGCCTAATTTCTCGGCAGCCTCTGGCAGAAGCATTGTCCTCTCTGACCCGTCATCCAGTACGGCATAAGTGCTGATTGTTCACTTGCCATAATGAATGCAGACTTTGACGATCTTTAGAAGGACTCTGCAGCCTTCAGTGGGTCTGTCTAGATACAGGATGTTGGTCGCCGCCTTCGAGTCACAGCTCACCACCGCTGTTGTTGGTGACCCTTTAAGTGTTCTAACATTGACATCATGCAGTACCTGCAGGTGCTTCCCTTGGCAGAGGCTGCACGTCTTTCTGAGATTGCACTTGTTACTCTTTATCCAATCTGTTAGCTGGTACTTTGTCAACTTGGATACCATTGTGCACTGACTGAGGTAGTGCTCTTCCATGTTACAGAATGGACAGTATGGCTTGTTCTTACTGGCCACACAACCTGGCCTCACAGCCTGTGGCTTTGTCGTTACCTCCTCAGGAGAGAGTATGAGCGTGCAGCGTTTAAAGCGTGGAAGTAATGACCTTTGATTGCATAAAAAGTGACAAAAACATTAGTGTCCGTTGTGCGTGGGAAGAAAACTTCTTTTTACAGCGAAAAAA
>NW_005187473.1:471887-473102 GCF_000239375.1 Pundamilia nyererei
TTGGATCTGGCCACGGTGGTGGGGCAGGCCAGTCATCATCCTCCTCAATCTCTGGTGTATCACCCGGTAGCGGTGACTGCATTAACTTACTGGTTTGGAGAGAAGATGGGCCCTGTAGGCTCTGGACAGCTTCCACTAACTGTCTCATTTCTGCTCGCAGTGCCTTGAGTTCGACCAGATCTGATGACATACGTTGCTGGGTCTGCTGGATGAGGTGGCGCTCCTGACGGATATCCTCTAACTCTGCACTTGTTTCCTTATTTGGATGTGTATAGGGGAGCACGAAGGGTAGAGGAGTAGAGGGATCATAGGCTTGTTCCCCATGCCTTCTCTCTGGATACAGCTGAAGGACCAATTAAATGTAGTGGAGATATCAAAGATAGGCACGGCTGTGGCACTGATTCAGTCTTTGAGCACTACAGTCACCCCGGTGTGTCGGCCAGAACACCACTTAACTCCAAACTGTCCCAGAGTATGAAAGAAGAAGGGAGCTTGAGGTTCCGTTTGAGGCACTTTATTGTCACCACTCAATTTCTGGGGCTGTAAACACAGCGGGTGTACATAGGTGTGTGTGTGTATGTGGCTTTTTGTCATTTACGCACACATAACATCCCCCAGGAATCAGTGCACCCCCTCCGGACCAACACTGCTCATCCGACATTAAACTGCCCACCTTACTAACCGGATGATGTCACTAGAAGGTGGGCTGACAGAAGACTGAATATTAAATGAACTTATAAACACCAATAAAACTATTCTATAAACTTTGGGGCCTTTTATACAGACCCTCTGCAGGTAATTGGTGGTCACAGCTTTCCTAGGGGGATGGATGGATGGATATATATATCCATCCATCCATTCGCTTATCCTTTTCAGGGTTGCGGGGGGTGCTGGAGCCTATCCCAGCTGTCATAGGGTGAGAGGCGGGGTACACCCTGGACAGATCGCCAGTCTGTCGCAGGGCTAACACACAGGAACAGACAACCATTCGCACTCACATTGACTCCCGCATTCAGACCTATGGGCAATTTAGAGTTTTCAATTAACCTATCCCCACAAAGTGCATGTCTTTGGACTGTGGGAGGAAGCCAGAGTACCCGGGGAGAACCCACACAAACACAGGGAGAACATGCACAACTCCACACAGAAAGACCCTGCTGGCAGAATTGAACTCAGGACTATCTTGCTGTGAGGCAACAGTGCTAACAACCATGC
>NW_005187473.1:473259-484635 GCF_000239375.1 Pundamilia nyererei
TTTCACATCTCCAACATAGTCATAAGTACATAAGTAAACTAAGTTCTATAATAAAAATGAAGAGCTTTAAGACTCTTCTGGAACCTGATCTTAGGATCTTCTTGGCCTCTTACATTGTTTGCAACCATTGTTGGTTTAACCACACCTTTGCTAGCTGCACACTCTGAAGTGCCGTAAAATGGTAAATGGCCTGTATTTGTATGGCGCATTACTTAGGACCACACCAAGGACCCCAAAGCGCTTTACACTACATTCAGTCATTCACCCAGTCACACACACATTCACACACTGCCGTATATCATATAAATGACATCAGTATGCCTGTGTGTGTTATTTTAATATACGTGCTGTAGTTCAGCTTAACTTCCACCTCCTGTGGCTTCATTTATGCATCACAAAGTTTGTCACTGTGGAAAAGATGTCTTCCAGTGAGTAAAAGGGGCTTAAAGTTTTTTCTCAAAAAGCCGAATGATTCAGTAAATTAGAAAAGTAAATTAGTAAAATTCAGGTTTTGGGCCTTAGAATGTGATTATGGCTTTGGTACTTTAGAACAACTGTAGTGTCTGTTTTAAAGTTTACTGAACTGCTGTTTTATATTTGCAACACCTTCTTTTGTCCTCAAGAGGGAGACTTATACCACATGTTAGATCTCCCCCACAGCTCTTTCCTTTGGATGATTTAAAAACCTCCCACCAGTGACTATGAACTAACTTTTCCCCCCACTGCTGCCTCTCTCGAGGACCAGTGTCCAGCATTGAGAAAACTAAATTAAACCATTTCCCTTTTTTTCACGCCAGTATTTATTCTGAAAGCAATGTTTTATTTATTTATATTTTCAAGACTAATGGCCATTTGGTATTGATTCAGCCATCCACTTTAAAAGCCAGTCCATTCATTTTCTATCTCCCTAAGAGGCATAACGACCAATGTTAGACTCCCCTGAGTCCATTATTCATTTTTTTCCCTCACAGTAAGACATTTATTCATGCTAACGCAACAAGACAAATGCTAATATACCCACATATAAAGTGGAAACCGAAACTTGAGCAAGTAAGCTGGACTTGGAGGGAGCAGAGTCTGAGCTGATAGTGAGTTCTTGTCCTAAGCCTATTAGTACTGCTGGGGATACGTGGTGGTAATGATTGAAAGCCACTTAGCGCTGGTGTATTTACCAAGAGGATCATCCAGGGCATGGTTAAACAGGCCTGATGAATTAATTCAGTTTAATGTACATTGACAAGGAAAGGAAAGGAAAGGAAAGGAAAGGAAAGGAAAGGAAAGGAAAGGAAAGGAAAGGAAAGGAAGTTTTTAAGTTGTCCTACTAATTCAGGCTCTCATTGCCTCAAGTCATTTCGAAACAAAACAGGGTGTGCCTCACACAAATGTAAGGCAAATCCAGAGGTCAAACACCCGTGCTTTCTTTCCTTGCACAGTTTACATGACAGCCTTTTTAGTTTAATTTTGTCCATTTTTGATTTATTGCTTAAATGGATTATGAAGACCTCGTACCTGTATCCACACCATACGTTGCTACTTTTAACAAAGAACTCATGCAGTATTTCCTTTTAATGGAGTAAATGTACACCACAACACGTGGTGCTGGATCCCCCTCTAAAATAATGTGTGTCTAGAAACACTGCCACATGTTATGCAGACATAAAGATGCCATCTTTTCTACAGTGTAGCCCAGCCATGGTTGGAACATGTCTCACATGACACATGTAAAACATGTGTGGCCCAACAGTGTGTGAGGAGGCACACATGCAGGTAACTGACTTGTTTCTTGAACGGTGCAGTATGGTGAGTAATATTAACCTGTTAGACCACAGTACTGTGTTGCAAGCACTTGCGAGATTGCAGTATAAGTTGAATTCAATACAAAGCTGGGCAGGCAGCCAAGCAATGTCTGGTGCCTTGCCATCCATTTCCATGACAGACATAGAGGGCATTATGGATCACTGGCCAGTCATCTCATGTCTCAGGTACAACACACACATTTCAACTGGCAGTTTCTATGTCTATGATCACTATGCAGCTGACCATAAAACTTAAGGTAAAAAAAAAGTACACTTAGATTACACAAGACATTTTCCTGAGAGTAAATGATTCAAATCAAAATAAAGGATTGGTTCTTTTCTCTTTCATGTGTAGGATGAGCTTGAATCACTATTTTTAGTTGCTTTGCAACCTCGGCAAACAACAGATTAACTGGAAAAAGAATTTCTCTGACACATTTTAGAAATGTAATGTTTTCATCTCAACAGCTGAAATATGCACAGCCCTGGCAGCCTCTCACATTAAAAACTGACATACTGTTTCCAGTCCAGCTGTCAGGTAGGAGCACCCAGATGTTGCTGCTGCAGTGGCGTTATGTAAGCCAATGTAAACCAGAGATTTCCCTCGCAGTCACATGGGCAGAAACACTGAGCTTCAGTCTCACACACACATGCAGACAGATAGCAGATTATCTGCAGGATTTGCAGAGTAAATCTGCTCTTTTAAAAAGTGACATTTCTGTTTTTACTGGATGCAGAGCAGAAACACAAAGCACACAATGGGGCTTGTGTCACTGGTTACTCTGTACGTGATAGATGACGAGGCCTTAAAGGCAAGACGTTGCGCACACAGTCACTCTCGCCTGCTGCTGACCTAAAGCAGTCTTAATCCCGGGTAAATGCATATCGGTGGCTTTTGGCTTAGTTTGTCTGTTTTTTGTTTTTTTGTAAGACTGCCATCATGAAAAGTCCAGCAGAAATCAGATAAACTGTGTGCTGTAGACATTAGACTCACTCTGGCCACTTAAGGAGCAAAGGTGAAGGTACTGGGGATGATGCAAAAGCATGCAAATACATGGGTGTCTTTCCTTTTGACAGCAGGCCAGAAACAGAGGAGAGGAAATGCTTGGGCAGCTGCAGCTGTTCTGGTCCAAATATAGCTGCTCGAACACATTGATTACACAGGATCATTATCACTTGCCATTTGCTCTTCTTCACTCTTCATCAATAGAAGTATCATGTTGGTGCTTTCGATCACGTACAAAGAGCACGGTGCAGTCCTGAAACTTACAGATACATAAATTCTCAAGCATTCCACGTTAGGTATCATTTTCTCTCTATACATTATCGACTGACTGGGATGCAGCCAAGTATGCAAGGAGGGAGGGGAAGTAATGGATGGACTAAGATGACCTCACTTTATGTGAGATGCCTTACAAGAGAAAATCTGGAACAACTGGTAGTTGGGCAGTTTTAGAAGAAAGAGATAAAGGATAAAAGATAAACCGACCAGTTTTTCCAGCTCATAGATAGTTAGGTTTTACTTCAGGAGATGATAAATAAACAGTCTATTAAGATATTTAAGATACACTAGAATAAAACAAATGCACCTAAACACAATTTCCAGCTCCAATTCATACAAGATTCGCTAGCTGCCTAGTAAGCTACCTGGAGAACCTTGCACGATCCCTATTATACCATACATCTGCACTTTAATAGCACAGCTGAAATTCTTATATACACTATGAACTATGTGGAGTGAGGTCTATCCCGCACAGTATGGAAAATATCTATCCGGCTACTGTTTCTGTCAGTCTATCTAGCTATCATTTTAAAATGCAGACAGGCAGGGGGCGTGCAAAGGCCACCGGAGAGCAGCCAGAGCTGTATCTGCACAGGCTGAGGCTGCTGGCAGAGGAAAAGTGATCGTGGCAGAGGAGAGATGTAGCAGCGCTGCTCGGTGGGACTCTGTGGCCAGCCGTCTGTCACTTCTTTTAAAACCAGAAATTGTTTTTGTCGGACATTACCGTGAATGGGAAAGATTGAATGCATCTTATAGCACAGTGGCGCCGTGTGAATGTGTCGTGTAATGCACCGAGAAGGATTGCCTCTCGGGGGAAATATTTATGTTTCGGGACGGTTTTGTTGGAGTAGCTAGTTGCTAGCGCTGGGCTAGCGACTGTGCTGGCTACTTGGAACGTATTCTGCAAGGATGATTCGGTGGATACGACAGCAGCTGGTAAATGAAACCGCACGTTCCATCTTCTTCATACATACCGCTTTCCTCTTATTAGTTCGCCACAGCAGCCAGTCTCCTTACGTATTGTAAGGCTTAGCCCGCGGAAAGCAGAATAAACTTTATTTAGAGAGCAAGCTAACCTAGCCAATTGGCTGTTGCTGATGTGTTCAAAACATTCCATTTCCCCTTAGTGACAGTCAGGTGTAGGTTACGTTAGCTAACAATTACCTTATCTGCTAGCTGTCAGTAATAAAGAGTTTAGACCTCAACAAGGGACATTGGTTGAGTTCAAATTTGAGCTTGAGGTATAAGTTTGGTTCGAACTTTGATAGCATTTTAACAACTGTCGGGTGATTTCCGTGACTAAATGCACCTGAGAGTTAACTACCTTAACACTAGCTAGCTGGCTAACAACGTCAAACTTGGCAAAGTTATAAAGCGTCTCTGGCTTGCTTTTATCTAGTGTTAACGCACAACTTTCGCTTAGACTGAGCTCAGTTTCAAATGTTCTATTTAAATTTTGTTCAGGGGACTAATAAACTATCTTTAACTGAGCTAGTTAAGACGTAAGCCTCAACACTCGAGGGTAATAATTGACGTTAGCTTGTGTTATTTTAACTTTATTTCGGCCCACTTCTTTGTTCCCTGCTTTCCTTACATGATCTATATCTGTATGTATTATTTGAAATTGAACTGATTTGATTCGTCACACCGCATCCTGTTTCTGCTGTAATCACCTGTTGTTTGTCTGCAAACATGACGGTCGCATTGACGGGCGAAGGCATCAGTTAAACCACAATAGTGGCCCGTTTTGGTACAGTAGAAAGAACGAGTTCTGAATTATGGCTGAAGAAAGCTACAGTGTCACGGTGCTTGTGGCTGTAACCATGAAGGTCTGTGTGGTTATTTCACTATGTTTAAGCAGAGTTGGGATAAGAAGCACATTCAGTGATCGGCAAATGAGAGTGGCGTGACCAGTGGTGAAGAGCCATGTGAATGAATGAGTGATTGCCTATTATAAGATTAGCCACACACAAACGGTTGATGTCACCATGTCTACTGAGTTTAATCAGTGTTAGGGGTGTTTTTGACCTCTCCCCGCTCACTGTGCACTCTCTGTAGTTAAGGTTAAGTTAAAGTGACACTTATTAAATTTTATGAGTCATGCTCAGCTTCAAGTTTGCCTGTTTAAAAAAAATCATTTTTGCTTTTGGAGATTAAGAGCACCACAGAGAGTTAGGGGTCTATTTAGAAATGGTACATAGCCTCCTCCTAATTTAAGATAGCTCAGCTCATTTGACCCATCCCGCCTAATTGACCTGGCTGCTTAATTAAAAGTGTAATTAAAATGCATCTTAATACAGCTGGCCTAATGAAAAAGTTTGTTGAGGGGCATTAGTCTGACCCAAATATCAGCTGGACGGTAGAATGGGGATGTTTGTTCACTCATACTATTTATCAGCTCTTTCTGGTGGAATGAAAAGGGAGAGGGGGGAGAGAGATGTGACAGGTTTTCATTGTCAGTCTTGGTTCAGTTACACTATAAAACAAACCAGAAATCAAAGCATGAAGAATGGTAGCAAAAAAGCAAAGTCTTTGACATACTAGTTTGCAAGCCTGGGAACTGGGTTTTCTAGATGTCTTTATGGAGACTTAAAGTCTGTATGTTATTGCTGACAGATATTAAAAAGACTGGTATAAGTCTTCCTGAGGTTTTGTATATAGTTTAAGTCCACTATGAGAGAAGTATTTAATGAATTACCCTTGCTTTACCAAGTCACGTTAATCATGATATAATCATGAAAAATAGAGCAACTATCAAGAGCGCAAATGAGCAAAAGGAAAAAAAAACATCTGTCTATAGTACTCATCTGTAGTCCATTGAGCAAATGGGAGTTTCCTACATTTTTTGAGTCTCATTCAGGCTCTTTCCTGGATATTGCTGCAGCAGCCCTTGTAATAATCCACTGACACGCAGCAATAAAACATCCTTATGTCACCCATGATAAAATATCATTCCTTACTCTCTAGCCCTGCTCTGACTACTCTGTTGCTGTGGGTTGTACAACAATATTTTTTTATAATATTTTATATTTGGTGATGTAGTCCATCAGTTTAGCTTATATGCAGTTTATTTTATTGTATTGCTGTTGTCATCAGTCTTATGTTTAAAACTAGTACCCACTGTACATGAGTACATACTGTTTATTGCCCCCCACCCCTTTCTTTTTTCTTTTTACAACCACCTCACTTTTTTGTTAACATTTCCATTTACCGGTAGCTCATCGCGTTTGATTAAGTGCCACTTAATCTGTAATATGACCCCTTGGTTGTGTTGCGTTGCCATTATTCAGGGCTGTTCCCCCAAGGCATTGTGGGACTTGTAGGCTTTATGTGGGGACTAATTACCTGTCAGCCTTCAAATGGATGGGGGTATAGAGTCAATGGATGAAAACAAGCTGATTTCAGCTTTATAGTTTTTAGTTATAAGCCTACTTTTATCTTCATTTTCAGTGGTATAATGTTCATTTTTCATACAATGTTCAAAATATATTTAATGCATATATGGTTACGTGAAGGTGTTTAACTCAAAATTGTGAGGTACACCTGGTAGTGGTGTTAAAAATTGAGTAAACCTAGCAGGAGTAAAAGTATCTGTTACTCATCTGTTACTTGTATCCATCCACTCTCAGATTGGCAAGCAGTTTTCAGACATTTGTGCTATAGAAATAGAATGTCATAAATTACTGCACTTTTCACTCTAGACTTCACCTTATGTGTTCGGCTTATTACCGCTGGTCCTCAAAACAACAAACCATGTTCAACTGTTTAGGAATATTTTATTTTAAAATAAGTCAACCTCTTCATGTTATGTCTATCCAAACAAATGTCTGCAGAGCCTTCATTAGATAAACTTCCTGCTGCACTGCAGAAATCTGTAATCTTATATAGCAGAGCTGCATCGGATCCACAAAATGCTTTGGCAGCTACCTTGTGAATTGAATTAGCATAAAATTAGTCATTTTTAAGCACAAATGCCAAGTTTGTGCTTTGTGCCAAATGTCAAAATTTAAACTTTTTCTGTATCAAATACAAAAATACAGAATATCTTTTAGTACTTGGACTGTTGATCAGGTAAATAATCCAAAATATTTCCATAGCCATAGTCACACTAGTGGTTGCAGACTGCCGCGCGACTAAAATTGTAGGGCGGTGAGTTGTATCTATTTAACTTTGGTATGTGTCAAGATGGCTAAAAGATGGTGTCGGTCTGTTGTTAGGTTGCAACTGAATGGGGGAAGTCGACAATTACATGCAGTTTGTTTGAAGTGTCATTAGCTTAACGCTGAACTATAGAGAAAACGGATCCTGTTAAAGCCGTAATGCTGGACTTGCAGAAGCATCGACTGAGGTGCTTCTCTCAATGTTCTCTTTAACATGAGAACATGTTTGTTAGAGCTACGCAGGTTTTTATGTATTTGGCCATCAGTCATTTTAACTGTAGTTATTGTTCACCAAGATATTAATGATTGGGTAACTTAAATGTTAGTTCCGTGTCGTGCTCAGGCAATTTCCACAGTTGCCTGAAAAACTGGGTGGCAAATAGGAACAGAGTAAATCTCCAGTAACTGTTGTCTGGATTGCTCACAGCAGTTGCGTAAAGGTGTGTTAAGCATGACGTTTGCACTGTTAAAATTTGTAACTGCTTTAAGCTCTCTGTAAGGATTGACTAATTTTAGTGACTCATCTGTTGCTTTTCTGCCTGTGGGGAATTTTTTGGCTTACAAAAGTTACTTCTTGGCCCCTCACCATCTGCAGTTTCATTTTCTTTAAAAAGAGAACATTAAAATATCCCTGGTTAAGAATTCACAGTGAGCTGTTGCTTGCCATTACTAATAAGACTAGAAAAGTTGCAATATACATATTGCATTTTTATACTACTACAAATAACACTTGTGCAGTAAGCCATTAAGTTAATGGTTTACTGGTTTAATTTAATCATTAAACATTTGTCTACTTTTTCATTCCAATCCAAGACATTTATTAATGCAGTGCTACTGGGACAAACAAGAAAACAAAATGCTTAATTCTACATACTTTCCAATCTTCAGTTGCCCATTAACTTGAAGTAAAGGACAAATATCTCACTAAGACAAATCCTCCACCTTATAGCATATATATATATTTTTTTTTTCTCTTTTTTTTTTTTTCTTCATTCATTCATGCATTCATGATCCGGTCAAATAGACCTTTGTTTTGTTTTTTAAACTGCTGCTCAGCCGTCAGTAAATAAGTGTTTGCAGGCAAGTTGGTGTCTTCCCTTCAAACTACAGACTACTTAAATAATCTACTGTGGATTTTGTTAAGCCAATGGGAAATGCACTCCCTGTCTTGTGATCGGAGGATGCCAGGGGCTCAGGATATTTATGTTACTGAGCCCCAACATGTTTTACATGTGTAAACACACACACGTAAAACATCTTGGGGCTCAGTGCCTGTGTGCCCTTTCCTTAATTCTGCAACCACTTCTTCAAAATCCTAATTGGTCATGGTGTTACTACAATGCAGAATTCAGCTTCTTTGTGTACTTTCAACAATGCCTACTGAGCTGTGTATATCAAATAACTGTTGAACAACAGTTTCTTAAAGTTGCTGCAGTGGTTAATTGACCAATGTTTATATAATTTTATAAATGTAAATGCAGAAAAAGAGAGACAGAAAATTTTCCCTCTTTTTTTTTCTCTGCCCATTTTTTTTTATTTTAAAGCTGTGAGCTAGGGGTTGGCGGTATAAATGGTATACGGTAGAAACGATATAAATTTGGCCAACGGTAGAGATCTTTACTATATGCTACCACAATAGCGCATGTTGATGGTGTCATCATCAAGCTGCGCCTGTTTTGGTCGAAAGCATTGCAGCGGCTGCAAACAACATCATCTGCAAATTATGCTGGGCGACAGTAATAGCGAAGAGACTAAGCACTTTTGGAATAAGAGGAAAGCCAAAAACTGCGCTTCCTCCACTTCCGTACCATTGATTCAATAATGCCGAATTCTCTAGCACCCGCTCTATTCCCGTGCTGTTGCAGTATATCAATGACTAACCTCATATTGTGGCTGGATCTCAGTTGTTCTCCTGACTGAAGTTTGGTCCGTGTATAGCATCCTGCTATGCAATTGCATTTGTCCCTAACCAGGAGAAACCCTCACGTTAACTTTTATCGAGTGGAAAAAAGCGTTCATCCTTCAGCTTCACTGTGCTAATGTTATGCTAACGTAGCTGTTTTGCTAGCGATTACGTAGGACATCATTATATACCAGCTAGTCCATCTTTAGTAACCCTACAAACGTCACTGCTTAGTTTTCTGTCTTCATTTATGTTGGAAGTGATAGCAGAGCTGTACGTTTTAATTTTTTCAGATATCTCAGTCAGAACATGGCATATCATGTTTAGGTGGAAGCTAGCGAGCTAACTTCCTGCTAACTTCTAACTCCGTTGAATTTAATAAATTCTGTTTTCATGGATGCCTGAATGTTAAACTTAATTGTTACACCTGGTAAAGCAGCAATGCTGATCATTTTAATAAAGATGAAAGAATTTAGACAGTTTTTAACTCTCAGTGATGCCGCAATGTTCGTTTGACTTTGGGACCTGAAGCAGACAGAGGTTTTGGACCCAGATTACTCCACGAGGCTCCTGACTACGGTAGCCGTAATGCTCCGACAATCTATCAGGCGGTGCGGCTTCATAGCTTATCAAAGTTGTACTAAAACATTTTTGAGTGCCGTGTACTACATAAAATCTGTTTGCGGTCAATAAGCACAACCAGAATTCATACATAAGGCGCACTGTCGATTTTTGAGAAAAATTAAAGGATTTTAAGTGTGCCTTATAGTGTGTAAAATACGTTATACAGAAGAAAAGAATATATCGCGATATACAGTATATCATTACCGCACATGCTTCAAATTATACCGTGATATAGATTTTAGGCCATATCGCCCAGCCCTACTGTGAGCAAATAATACAAAAAAAATAAATGAAGAATACTGAAAATATTGTTTCCACAAGTGGATAACTGATTTTATGCCATCACCTGCATTGCCCATTGGCTGAGTTACTGTATGACAAAGTCATGAGCTAAAGGCTAACAGGTGTTCTGTTATTCAGTCATTGAACTGCATGTGCTGCATTCATTTTCACGACGGTCAGATGGGAGAAAGATGAAGAGACTGAGAACATTACAAAGTGCTAATGGTTTACATGTGTCCCTGAAAAGAGGTTGATCTTTCTGGGAGTGTAGTGACGTAACCCAGATACATTCCTTTTTGTGTGGTCGGGTGTGCGTATTGCGTCACTTACATTTGTGAATAATAGGAAACGCCTCCTTTAGTCGTCTGTGTACAGCAGTTGGGTGGGGTTTGTCAGACCAGTCAGCGCCAGAAAATCTTAGAAATGTCACTTGTTGAAAAGTTCACCTTGTTTGTCATTGGTGTTATCTTTCTTACATGTTGAGGGTGTAGTGACTATCAAAGACCTGCCAGAATATGCTGGAGATTTGAATTGCTCAATCTGAATGTAAATATGTTAGAGGTACGTTTTAAGTAGCATGTTTATGAAATATTTGCAAGTGACTTTAAACAACAAGTGCTGCTTTAAAAAGAAATGGAATGCTTTAAATGTGAAATTTTAATATGCAAGTAAAACATGAAAGGTTGTTATGTAATTACATACAGTTCAACCAGAGTATTTAAGTATGGAAGTTAGCTTTGGACAGATTTATGTTGGAGACAGATTGCAATTAGAACATGGCCTCAAATGCAGATGTCCTGCAGTTTGTTTATGCAACAGAGGGAATTATGAATGTATGGTGCACAATTGTTGCAGTATTATAACAATGTGTCTGAAATATATCAAAAACTGTCTAATCATATCCTCCACTTATATCACAAACAATGAACAGACTAGCCGAGAGTCCAAACACAGCACTGTCCTGAACACAACACAGCAAACCCTGAAGCAGATGAGGTACAGCACGATACCTCATCGTTCTCACCTGAACGATATGTGTCGCCACTCATACAATACTGCCACGTAAGTGCCAATGTAGGAAGACAAGAAGTCAAAAGTGGAAGCAAAGACTTTCAAGCTTTTTGAACTGTTGCAACATCTCCCTCTGTATATCTGAGGGAGATATCTCTGAGCTTTTGTACTGAAATATTATTATGGCAGTAAAAACCAACATGATCATACCCTCGTGTCTTCAACCCAGATGCAGCAGCCATGGTAGAATACAGCAGGTCAGAATAATTGAGGTGCACAATATGAACGTGTTTGTGTAGTTCTCAGTTAACAACAACA
>NW_005187473.1:490439-524855 GCF_000239375.1 Pundamilia nyererei
AAACACACACCGTTTTTGCTCACGATCACGTTTTTATTTATAATAACAATGCGTCGTGACAGCTCGTCCCAGTCCAGCTCTTTCAGGAGATGAGAAGAACTTCAGGAGGGGCCACATCTACAATCTAGTACAATAACCCAGGCACTAGCACAGGCATGTATGGGTGATAGTGGAACTGGGCGGCTAGTGTTTACTGATGATGTGACTGCTGATAGAAGCAGCAAGATGAATTGTGAAGTGTACAGGGCTATACTCTCTGAGCAGAGAGTATCTCAACACAGCATTGATGATGTCCATAGGATCCAGAAGTCATTGACAGCAAAGGATTTTCATTCACGTATTAAAAATTCCTGTAATTTAAAATGATGCTTCTTTACTTCTGAGCCTATGGAAATTTGGGACTTGATTCAAGTCTTGATTGTTGGATTTTAAAATCCATTGTGGTGGTGCACAGAGGTAAAGCTACCAAAACTTTCATTCCTCAGAAACTTATGGACCTAACTGTCTGTAGCATTTTATCTTAATAAAGTAAGAGAAAGACTTAAACGGCACATTTATTGAGTAAATAAATGTGCAAATGAGCAACCAGTAATCAGTTTATCTGAAGAACACTTTAACTCAGCACAGCTGCTGTACTCCTTTATCTCAAGCTCCAATTTGGAAATGTCAGTGAACACTCTAGCCATAGACAAGATATTTTACAGGGGTAATCAGAATATCATTTAACTATATTATTGTATTCATGTAAGGTCTTAAATATGGCCAGTACAAATACAACACAGTAAAAGTGTTTTTTTTCTGCTCTAATAAACAGTTGCTAGTACAGTAGTTTGAATACCTCCAATACACCATCTATGTATTTGCAATTCAATTCCTCTGTTTTACTTAGTAAAAAAGAACCTTTAGTAGCAATTATTCTGTCCCAGTAAACCCTGAAAGATGTTTTCTTTTTTTTTAATTTCAGTATACAGTTTGGAATTTTGTCCCCAAGAATCTGTTTGAGCAATTCAGAAGGATAGCAAACTTCTACTTCCTCATTATCTTCCTTGTACAGGTAACGATACACAAATGCATGTGAACACTCCTTGACGTATTTCCTCCTCTTAATACAAATGCCTGTGCTCGTTCTTGTGCTTGTGCTTCCGAGCATTGAGTGACTCATCGACTTCTAGGTACCAGAGCAGAGACTGGTCTGCCTCTGTATGAAAGCGACACACTTACTCACTTAGTAATATGTGTGTCTTTGCAGCCAGCCCTAAGCATTAGGCCTTCACTGTGCATCAGTCATTTTAGGCTGAAGTAGGATTTGGCTTTCAAATTTTTAGCCTTCTGATTTATTCTGCACTGTGTAGTGAAGCCAAAGCAATCGCCTTGACTCTATTTCACCCACTCAACATGTCAGTGAGGCTGAAGTCACCTTAGCCTCAAATCACTGAGAGAGGGGCCTCTTTTCATCTAAGATGGCCAATTTGACCATTTAAAGATTGCTTTAGATGGGTTTCTAGATGACTGGTGAATTCTTCTGTTAGTGTAGCCATTTACAGAAAGTGTTTGTTAAAGTGTTAAGATATCTTTGATCTTTTCCTTGAGGCGTCTTCCTTTTAAGCAAAGTTTCACTTTACATTCAGTGTTGCTTGCCTAAAGCCTTTGTGGTTACGCTTGAAGCCTAACAAATGTTGCACATTTTCCTCACATGGAAAGTTTGCAGTGCAGTTGTTTTTTTATGAACATGCATTGTTTACATTCATGTTGCTTTCTTTCTCATTTGTCTGCTCAAGGATTTTTTTTAGAGTAATTATTTACTTTTTATTTATTTATTGGATGACTACTTCCACCTGTAGATTAGTGCAACATAGGGCTGCTCAATTAATCGAATTTTAATCTAAATTACGATCTGGGCTTTCAACGATCATTAAAAATGACTGAGCCGATTATTAGCACCTCCCTCGTGCTTTACTCTCGCGCTGCTCCGTGTGGCAAATCGAGCGTACCTCTCTGCATGTCGAACACGCGTTAAGGCAACAATTAAGAGGACCCGAGGGAAGCTCGGAAAGCTAAGCAGAAGTTATTTGGAGAGGAGAGTGACTGCCGTTGGTTGAAAAGAGAGGTTAAAAAAAACTTCAGTTGTTGGAAACATTATGGGCTCGCAGAGTCAGACGTGGATCAAGTAGACACAGTGTGTAAACTTTGCTACAGTGTCGTAGCTGCACCACAGAGCAACACTGCAAAGTTCACTAAACATAGATGTTTACATTTTTCATTAATTTCTTATATTGCAAACATTTGCACTGTTATCAGTATTTGCACACTATTTTATATTATTTTTTGACAATCTTTAAAGCCATTATTCAATACATTGTTATTGTTAAATAAATATCATCAAATAATTGAGATCTCAATTTCAGTGAAAATAATCGTGATTATCATTTTTGCCATAATCGAGCAGCCCTAGTGCAACAGTGTGAAAGAGTTGCCAGAAACCTGCTTATGAAACACCCCCCAATCCAAAACTAATATCCACTAATAAAAGCACTGCTCAATGGCACTAAACCATTTTAGCTTGGTCTTCAGTTTCACACACTTTGCTCAGCATTTCGTTGTGATTATTAAGACCAGGATATGGGGTGAGGAAATATAATATCCCAGTGACCCTGCTTACAAAGACAGTAATTCAAAAGTGTATGTGAGACTTGTTCTTATCTGATCGTTGACCTTTAAGGGAAGTTATACGGGTTTCCTGTTTATGCACATTGGCCACTACTTCTGTCGTATTTTTCAAGTTGCTCGTTGTTGCAAAAACCACTACCACTTTTACAGTCCCTTTTTTAGTTTGGCATCATCTCTAAACTCTGTTTTGTATTTTTCTTTGAAGTTAATGATAGATACGCCAACTTCCCCAGTAACCAGCGGCCTGCCTCTGTTCTTTGTGATCACAGTAACTGCCATAAAACAGGTGAGAACATAACCACATAGCGGCTTCCTCTTCCTCATGAAAATGTGGAACAAACATACATGCGTCATCAGTGATTATTGTCTATTTGTAGGCAAAGCTCAAAGCTTTTGTTGTTGTACAGAGCACATTTGAAATTATAAAGTATTGATTGAGAACATTTGAAGCATTCCTGTTTCTGACATTAAACACGTTTGTTTAGAATAACTTGCTAAATTTGGCCACTTCTGTTGATCAGTTTCTAGTAGTGCCACACATGCCACACACACAACCATAGTCAGTAAATAAGATTATTTTAACCACCTGCCATCTGCAGTTTGTAACTGGTTGTGTTTCACAGGGCTATGAGGATTGGCTGAGACACAAGGCTGACAATGAGGTGAATGGGGCTCCAGTGTTTGTGGTTCGCAGTGGAAGTCTGGTCCAGACGAGATCCAAGAATATCAGGGTAAGATCATCAAAGTTGTAAAGGACCTTAATCACGCCAGTTATTCCAGTTTAGAAAGAATTTCTTTGGTCCAAGAAAATTATGGTATCAAAAAAAGCTTTTTGCAACTCCTAACGACTCGTAACTAACTTTAGCTTGGATGTTAAAGTGTCATTTCTTTAAATTTGTTCCCATCTAAAGCTTATAAATTCACTCTAACACCTAATTTCCCATGGTACAGTATGCAAACACTCAGAGACCTGTTCAAATAAACCCTGAAACGGTGATATGATTCTGTACTATGTATAATTGTATTTGTATAACTAGCTGCAGCATTTGCCCTTCAAACACTGTGTCATTTTATACCTCGGCTTGTCTGGTAATGGTGGTTGTGTGATGATTATAGGTTTTTCCTGATCTTATCTGACACAATGGATAATACTGTGGGTTGCATGTCTGGGGTCATCACTAAAGACATCACTAAATGTGTACTTTAGTAAAAGAATAAATGAATCACTTGAGGGGTTTTTTCCTCACAGGAAACTAAGTGCCAACAGGAGTGAAATTGTTTAATCTAATACAAAGGATGACTAGTTGCTTTGTGTTTGGTGACCTTTCAGAGTTAATTGTCCTCAGTCTATGGAGAACTACATCGCTTCTAACCTGCTACTCACAAACAACATCTAACTGCATAGCTTCTATTAAATAAGTAACATATGTAGTGTTGTATTACTCTGAAAAGACAAAAAGCTAAAAATTACAAACTGTAATATAACAATTAAACATATTGTCTAGAGTGTGAACAATACAGAGTTTTTGTTTGATTTCTGTTCCCACACAAAACATTTGAAACACTCCCAGCAAACTAAAATGCTTCACAACACTTCACTAACCAGTGAGAATGCTCAGTACACTTCTTGGCCAGGCTCTGGAGTAGTAAATAACGTGGAGAATGTACCTCTAACATTTCCATTTACCTAGGCAAATGTTCAGGCAAAACTGTATTCTTTACGTCTTTATGTGGTAGTCTACCACATCCTCAAAGCACACCTGACTACAGGACGGCGTGTAGATCTTGCAGTCACAATACAAAAACGGCTCTGGAGCTTGTTTAGAAGCAGAGTGAGCCAACGTCCTCCAAAGGGTCCAACTGTGGGTGTTTTCATGTACGCTAAAGAGCACAGAGGTCAAAAACAACCAAAAATGAACACATTTGCAAATTTCGATAATAGTTGCACCCCAATCATTTTTAACTTGCCTACAATATATATTTCTTAACAAAGTCATTTAGCTATTTAGTTTTAAACATTTTTAGATTTCTAAAATATTTGTGTGTGTGTGTGTGTGTGTGTGTGTGTGTGTGTGTGTGTGTGTGTGTGTGTACTTAGTTTTTCTCCTGTCTGAAAACGTGTGATAATATTGCCTAAGTGATGCTAAACGTATTTTAACTCAATTAAACATCACCGTAAATGTGTGAATATAATTATTTGACAATCCAACTGAAATATAGTGAAAAACTGAACAGACTTTACCCTGTGCCTGCTTCTGTCTATCCATCTAGGTGGGAGACATCGTCCGTGTGGCTAAAGATGAAACGTTCCCAGCAGACCTGGTGTTACTGTCGTCAGATCGTCCAGATGGCACCTGTCACATCACCACAGCCAGTCTTGACGGAGAGACCAATCTCAAGGTCTGACAATAATATGAGTGGTGCTGTTAAACATACTTGGAGGTGTTTAAATCTCTTTAGCTTTGTCACTGTGAGTTTTCAGAAGCTATTTTCACCTTCTTTTCTTTATCGCAGCTCAAGCAAATACTAGATTTTTGCTTTGTTGAAGTGACACTTATATATTTCACTGTATATTTCTGTTTGGGTCATTTAAAGTATTATTTACATAAAAAACAATATTGAATTTCAGTTGTTGCAAACGTGCTGACATGAATGCATGGCTAATAACCTAGTCAGGAAAATGTGAAACCAATTTTATAAATCGTCTGTGATCTGAGTCACTGCAGTGAGTAATTGCTCGTACTACTGATGGTGTTGATATACAGGAAGGAAAGTTGATGATATTGCTGAGAGTCAGACACCATAAGGCTAATGGCCTGCATATTAAAGCCCTATGGATGGAGAGCTCCTCACTGAGCCTCATTCATTAGCAGCTTATGGAAACGGTTTACATAGAATAGGAGTTCTTTTCCTATTCTATGTAGTTTGTGTCTGGCATATTAATGATCCCAACTTTGAGAGTGTGCGGAGTTTTTTTTGTTTTGTTTTGTTTTTGTTTTTTGTTATTCTTTTGCTTTTCCTCTCGTTTTATCCGTGAGTTTTCACTGTTTTTTCTGTTATAATTTTCCCATTGCTCACTCAGAAAACCACATTTGTCCCACTTGAAGCAATGCTTCCCAGCCATCACTAATTAACCTGTTGTGTGTGTGTGTGTGTCTTTTTTCTAGACCCATTACTCAGTGGCGGAGACATCAGTGTGCCAGTCAGTCTCCCAGCTGGAGGCATTGCAGGCTGTGGTGGAGTGTCAGCAACCAGAACCTGACCTATACAGGTAATCGTCAATTAAGTGTACAGATCCTTCAAGATAAATCTAAGGGTATATTGTGTGGATTCAGACAACAGATGTTTAAAAAAGGTACTTAGTCCCATTAAACCACATAAGAAAAAAAAAGAAACAGCAACTTTTTCTGGGTAACTAAAGCAGTCAGAGGGTTATGTAACAATTTGAAAAAGCTGCTCAGAAAAAAACATGTTTACCAAACGTCTGAAGAAAATCTCGTAATACATGAACAAGGCATCTCTCCATATTATGCAGGTGCAAAAGTAAAAAATATAAATGGTTGCAAGTGCAGGTGGATACTTAAATCTGAGGAAGAATTGCCAAAAATCCAGAGGTATGAGGGCAGATGCACCAGCTTGGGTTGTGTTTGGGTGGAGAAACCTGATTGAGTATACAGTCTTAAAAATTCCACTATGATAGCAACCTTTCCTGTCTGTTTGAGAAACTAAAATCTGAACTGTTACCATTTTTTTTTTTTTTTTTTTTTACTATTAGAGAGGAATGCACATTGTGTCTGAAAACCTTTTCAATGTGGGATCCTATTTGATAAAGTAGCTCAAGAATTGCCTGCGAGTTAATGTTCAACTTGAGGTTGGTGGATGAAAAAAAAACAAAAACAAAATCTAGCCAGGAAATTATTGTCACAAGACCACAGCTGAACTTTAAATGTAGGATGAAGATTACAATAGACATTCAGACTAATCAGTATTTATCAGTCATAAGATGTAAAATGTTTTGTCATGCTTGGACAAATGGCTTCATTATGTAACTCTCCATAGGCCTAATTTATATTCACAAAGCACTGATTTATGTTGACTGTCCATTAGGGTGTTTTTTAGATCTTTATTGTAACTTGTCTTTTTTTTTTTTTGTGGCATCTTGAATGTAGAATATATAGATGCAGTATTAGAGGTCCATTACATTTGCTGCTCATTATCACAAAATGCATAACAATAAAAAAGAGAGCTTTTTTTGTTGTCTTTTTGGGAAAATGCATTTGTTTCTTTATTATTTTTATTGTTATTATATATTATTAAAATTGCATCTGTCACACATTGGGTCGATATAGTCTGACCAAAATTCAATCTCTGAATGTCAGCTTTCTCTGGCATTTCTATTTGTCATTTCTTCTAAGTGCTCTATGAGTCACAAAGCTTCCTTAAGCTGCAGAGGCATTAATCCAATTACTTAAATATGTCAGAGAATGGTGGATGAATAAAAATATAAACATAGGCTTTAAAGTAATTTGGTCATCACAGTGCATGTAAGTCTCAGGTTTTCTGTCCTTTCCTGAATTTTTCCTTTTACTTTGTGCATGCGAACAGAGTATCCTGTTTGGTTTATCAATCCACTTAACTCTGTTTTTTCTTTCTTTCTTCTTTTTCCCAGATTTGTTGGTCGTATGACGGTGACTCAGCATGGGGAGGAGATAGTTAGGTGAGATGAGTTTTCTGTCTATTATAGTACCAGCTATAAGCACAAGAGCTAAGGATACAGCACCATTAAAAGAGTGAACATAAAAAAATAAATGAAAATTGTTACTTAAATATGGAGACTGTGCATTCATTGTAAGATGCATAATGTCATTGGATACAGATACAGATGTATTTTTCTCTTGTTTGTATTTGTCAGACCGCTGGGTCCAGAGAATTTGCTGCTGCGAGGGGCCAGGTTGAAAAATACTAAAGAAATCTTTGGTGAGTCAAAATAAAAGGAACAAAAATAAATGGTTCAGCAAAGCACAAACTTCACGTAAGAATGAGGCCGATTAAGAATTCACATTTTTCGCTACGTTTGGAAGTATGATTGACCTTTTTGTGCTGTTGCAGGAGTGGCTGTTTATACAGGCATGGAGTCCAAGATGGCACTCAACTATAAATGCAAGTCCCAGAAACGCTCTGCCGTAGAGAAGTAAGCTATTTTATTATTGCTTTTTAAGATGTGCTTAATGAAGTCTCCAACTTAATATTTCCCAATGTTCACAATGTCAGGTCCATGAATACCTTCCTCATCATCTACCTGATCATCTTGCTGTCCGAGGCCATTCTCAGCACCATCCTAAAGTACGCCTGGCAGGCTGAGATCAAATGGGACGAACCTTTCTACAACCAAAAGACAGAAGCGGAGAGAAACAGCAGTCCGGTTAGTCTGCTTTGTTTTCACGACCAGAGGAATGCATTCTTATTGATCTGTTTTTGTGAAGACTGCAGGCTATCGGCTCCAGAGATTAGATGAGTTGAGATTTTAGTTGACATTCCACTTCTTCTCTCTGTTTACATTTGCACCCTGCGCTGTCCTTCACTTTCTGATCCCCGTAAAAATTATAAGGGGCCTATAATATAATGTAGATGTAAGTTAATTAATGGTAAAGATTCTTTGAATTGACATGCACAGTACGTCTACAAAACTACTTGTGTTAGTGTTTCTAGATTTTGTGACAAGACACTAGAAAGGAAATGCCTGTCACTGGGCCAGCCTGCCAGCCTATCAGCCAACCTGCCAGCAGTAATCAGTCACGGGGAACAATAGCCCTTATGTATTGAGACAGCAAGAGATTAAAAAAAAAGAAAAAAAAATCATAGTTGTGCACAAGCCGTCCTGCTTCCTGGACACCCAGGAAAAAAACCCAGGAAATAATAAAGCTCTTGTAAAGTCTGAACTCTTTCTAATATCCCGGTCCAAGGATAGCTAAACTTATATTTGTAATATTAAATCACACATTTCTGAGAGTCCTTCTTGTGTCTATAATGCAGACAAACGTATATCTAAGTCATTAATTATAATTTCTTTATTTTAATTAGCATGTTAGTCACGCTCACATAAAGGCTTATACAGTGCAAACATGTCTTTTAATAGCTGCTCATATGTTCAGTCTGTGCTACTTATCCTTTCCTGTCAGTTAAATAATCAGTCCCTTAATGTCAGTGAATTACCTCGCCTACTTTGGTTTCATTATTCTGTATATGGCTGAGATATATGTAAGCGAATTTATTGAAAGACAGTCTTAATATTCTCCTGCATTTTTTTGTAATGCTTCTCTCATACAGTTTATATAATTTCTCTTTCTTGCAGCAGTGCAAACGACTTGCATGTATATAAATTTACTTTATACTTTTCATTGTACTGCTCTCTTGTCCTCTCTTTAAATAAAAAAGAATCTGTCATGTTCTTTCAGATCTTAAAGTTCATCTCAGACTTTTTGGCTTTTCTGGTGCTCTATAACTTCATCATCCCTATCTCGCTCTATGTTACTGTGGAGATGCAAAAGTTCCTTGGCTCTTTTTTCATTGGCTGGGATTTGGACCTTTACCATGAGGAAAGTGACCAGAAAGCTCAAGTCAATACCTCTGACCTCAATGAAGAGTTGGGACAGGTATGAAAGAGGAATGAAGATGCCTATGTATGCATATTACAAAGCACACCCTGAACATGGATATGCATGGATGTCCTGCTGTATCATCGGAGTTTTAGTGTTGTATATAAAAATTGCATATACTGTAAAATATTTTACATTTATATGAAATATCATGAATTTTTAGTAATTTAGAAATATGAACCGGTTTGAATCGGTGAATTACGTTTATGTACATATTCAGTATACAGCATACAACTATGCCGACTTTAATGGTTAGTGTACTTCTGTGAGCATCTGTGTGTTTCTGTTTTTCAGGTGGAATATGTGTTTACTGATAAGACGGGCACACTAACAGAAAATGAAATGCAGTTCCGCGAGTGTTCGATTAATGGAACCAAGTACCGGGAAGTTAATGGCAAACTTTTGCCAGAGGGAATGACAGACGACTCACCAGATGGTTCTATGCCTCCCCTGGTATTGCATATATATATTGCAGGCTTGGTTCTTTTCTTTTTCTGTTGTTTTTTTTTTAAAATAACATGCTGTGTTTGTATCCATCAAGAAAAGAGAGGGAGAGAAAATAAAAATGTATGTCTCATCTTTCCTTCCAGATGGGTGACGAATTGTTATTTCTCAAGGCAGTGTCACTTTGTCACACAGTTCAGATCAGCTACGACCAGTCAGACTGCCTGGCTGTGGGAGGAGACCCATTCTCCCATGCCAACGGGTTCTCTTCCAGTCCCATGGAGTACTACGCCTCTTCACCGGATGAGAAAGCTTTAGTAGAGGCAACAAAAAGGTAAGGTGACACTTGAGCTTCCTCTTCTGCAAGTTTCAGGTTCACAGGTTAAAATTTATGCACAAAAAACAGACTGACGAAGTTGTTGCTGTGCGTTGTGATGTTAGACATTAAGAGCTGGTGGTTGCACCGGACTGCAGAGGTTGCGACACAGGAAATGTGTAAATTGTAGTCTGCATCCCAGTAATGCCACAACAAAACGTCTTAAAGGTCTTTATTAATTTAAGGATTCCTCAAATCTTAGTCTTCTTTAAACTTTAAAGATGAGTTTGGTTTTGTCTGTGCCTTTCTAGATGGGTCAGTGATTGGCACTGGCAACTCACAGCAAGGTTTGTTCAAACCCCAGCTGGGGTCCTTTCGTGTGGAGTAAACACGTTTTCCCTGTGGCAGTGTCACTTTCCTCCAGATACCAGTGACATGCATGTTAGGTTAATTGGTGATATCCTAAATTTGCTGTGGATGTGATGTAGAATAGGTGCAGTCTAAAGTGCTGAGAACTGGAAATATGCTATATAAATGAAAGTGTATAAGAATCCTTGCTTTGACATGATTCATACTGTACTGATTGTGTTAGCTGCAAAGGGAAATTTGGTGGTTGGGGGGGGGGGACACTGAGGTTGGGCTGCTGACCACTTGTTCCTTTCAGTGTTGCAATAATACTATATGGGCAGCAATTCAATATCCAGCAAGCGATTCAAAAACCCAAGCTGACCACTGTGGGAATATGTCCTGAAAGGGCAAACGCAGTATTGTGAGCACATTCTGCTTTGCTGCTTAAACATTAGGCAGCTAAAGAAACTGGAATCAAAACACCACCTCTAGATCTACAAGAAAACCTTGATAAATTGATCATTTCTGCATGTAGCTGTTTAGGACCAAGCTATGGTTTGCTTGTCCACGAGTGTTTTAAGGTCTACTTGGGTCAGACTGACGTTAAGTTCATCGTTGGACGTTTAGCATAAGGCTCTGTTTGGATGTGTGTGTTTCTGCCCATTTTTATGAGAGCTATGTGAGTTCGTCCAAAGAGAACTGCAGTGCATCAATTGCACATGCGCCGGTCTGGCAGATTTCAAGTGGGCTTAAAGGAAGCATAACCGGAATGACTGCCTGTCTGTGCTGTCTGTGCTGTCTGTGTCGTCATCCATTGTAAATTATAATTTGTACCTTAAAGTAAATCCACCCATTGATTCAGGATCCTGTTTTGCAGAAACACCCTATGAAACTGGAAGTCCAGACAGTAGAGTTCAGTGCTTAATGTTTTGTTTTTTCTGCTGCAAAACAGTTTTTAAAAAGTTTCTAATGCTGTGTAAATTTCAAATAAAGACAGAAAGCAGTCATTTAGACTTAAATTCCATTTATTCAAAGTACAGAGAGAATGGATGGATAACTGAATGAATTATGTATTGATTCAGTGTCCTGAGAAAAATGCTACAGCTTGCAGTTATAGGTAGTTGTTGTAAGATGTTAATATAAGTGCTGGGGTTTGTTTTATTTTATATTTTTTCTCTCTCAGGATTGGAGTGGCCTTCTCTTGCAGCAATGGAGATACCATGGAAATCAAAACTTTTGGCAAGTTAGAAAAGTATGTCACCTTGTGCATTTTTAAAATCACAAATAAGATTACAGTGGATTGTTGTTTTTCTTAATCTCACTCAGGAGATATTCCATGCTCCCATAGTTTTTAAAGTAAAATAATAAATAATAAAAACCTGCAGCCAAAAACTAAATCGCCCCTGTTCAAAACGAGTAACTAATCTATGTCTGACGGGTCTTTGTTTGGACACTCAGGTATAAACTGCTCCATGTACTCGAGTTTGATCCTAACCGCAGGAGGATGAGTGTCATACTGCAAACTCCCTCAGGTAATACCACGTTCTTCAGCTGAGCTGTACGTTTGTTGCAAGTGAAAAAAATGAAATTAACCATTAACAATAAAAACAGAAACATTGAGGAGTTGATAATATTCTAAAATAAGCGAAAAATGGAAGCTTATGTTTACAAGTATAATATAGTAAGTTTTTTTTGTATTTTATTTTATATTTTTATTGAAAATTGACATTTTAATGCATATTTAGCGTATATGTTCTTGCTGTGTTGCTTTTCAAGGAGGCAAAGTGCTGTTCACCAAGGGGGCGGAGTCTGCCGTTTTGCCTTTCGCGACTAGTGGTGAGATCGAAAAGACAAGGCTGCACGTTGATGAGTTTGCCATGGTAAGATTTTTGTTATTTATTTATTTGTTTGTTTGTTTTCCTCTCTAAATATTAACCAGATGCTTATATTTTCACAATCATGATACAGATTCATCACCCCTTAAGCCCAATATTTTTAGGGGGGATTTTTCATCTGTTGCAGAAACACATTTTTTCTTTTTTTTTACCATTGAAGTCACACACATCAGCTGTATTATTTAATAGGATACAAATGACTTACCTGTCTAGAGGTAATATGATTATCAATATGAAACTTCCCGATATCCCTGTGGTCAGATGTCTGAGACAAATTGGATGAAGTTGATACATCTGTCTTCAAAAGAACCCTTTAAATATATATATTTTGATTTATGTCCTCAGATTTGTGTCTGTATGTGTAGGCCTGACATTTTTCAGTGTTACAGTGATTACTTTTGGCTCTCTGTTCCCATTACATTGTAAATTCCTCGCCACAACAGACACACGCACACGCACACGCACTGCCCTCACATCATGCCATCATACGTCAGTACCCAGGAGTCGGTGGGTTGATTTGTGGTCATCTACCCCTTAGGCTCACTCTGTGATTTAGAGTCAAGCTTTAATAATTTGTTTTTCTCGTCTTTCTTTCTCTTTGCTTCTTTGTTTCCTGGATTCATTTCTTCCCATCATTCTCTTATGATTTTTTTTTCCCAACCTTGCCGACATTTGACCTTACCATCTACCCAAACGTGGTGTCTCATTTTATCCTTCATCATTTTATCAACCTTTCTTTTGATATTTCTTCTTTTTCTTCCCTGTTTTGAATCATTTTTCTAAACTCCATTCTCCTAATTTAATTATAGAAAGGTTTGCGAACCCTGGTTGTAGCATGCCGCCACTTCAGTCCGGAGGAGTACATCGATGTGGACAAGAAACTAAACAGTGCCCGCACCGCGCTGCAGCAGAGGGAGGAGAGACTGCAGGAAGCCTTCAGCTACATTGAAAAAGACTTGCAGCTCCTGGGAGCAACAGGAGTGGAGGACAAGTATGGAGACTCAAAACATAAAATAAAATATCTTGACATTCTCATCACATTCATAACCCGTGCTAGTCAATACAGAAAGGATTTTGCATTGAGTATCCACACCTAAACCAGTATTAAGGACAAACACAGTCTCGCTAAACTAATAATACACAAAGCAGGCTTTTGATGTGTGCATTGAACACAAAGTAATAATCTACAATCTAGGCTTAAGTAGAGTCAAGTGAACTAGGTAGACTCAGGTCTTTTTTTTTCCTTTTTTTTTTTTTTTAATACAATGTTTGCTATAAATTAAAGCATCAATTCTTTTAAATCAAGAAGAAATTGTTTAATTTGGTCAGTACAATCAGTACACTGAAGTACTGTGGTTTGCTTTTCCAAACACTTGTGTGTAATCTGAGTCAATTTTTAGGAATGTGGGGTTAAGATAATGTTAATTGTAAGTGTTGCTCAATGCTACATGATTATGGGTATCAAATTAGATCAATTTAAACAACTGACCACTGTACTATTTGAAGATGGTCAACTTTAAAAACAGGATGCCATTGTACAGGAGTAGATGATTTATGTGCCACACAGGCTTCTGGATTTTTTCTTTATGCTGGCCAATTTCGGTTGACAATTTGTCCGTCCACTTTGGTGATCGAGATCTGGATACCTGAGCAGCTATTAGATAAAATCAAGAACTTGAAGGACCAGTAGGCTTATGCCATGGCAAAACATCTGTCACCCATCCATCTGTAATTTATCGTGGTTGAAGACACTTTTAAGTTTGTGAAGATGTTTCACCTCTCATCAAGGGGTCCTGGTTATTTAAAGTGTAGTTGGGTTACGTTAAGGGTGAAACCACTCTAAAGGTGCCAATATACCCTCCGTCGTAGCAGGAAGCCGCTGCAGTATTCTCATAAACGTCAGGTTTCACCACTCAGACAATATCGCGTCATGCGCTCTAACAAGGAGGCGAAGTTGTGAAAACCATCTCCCACACAACAAGCAATGCGGTGAGCATAAAAACTGTGAGACCTTGCCCCGTAATGAGCTGAGGTGTGAGTTGACCCATGCCATTTTTTTCACACCTTGGCTCATGTGATAACTCGCAACCTCAAAATGGGACAAACCCCCTCCGGGGATTAAATACATTGCACACACCACCTTTTGGTTTTAGAACTGAAGCTCCTTTGAGAGATGAAGTGTCTTCTCAAATTGAAGGAAGTACAGTTGCCTTCTTTTTAAAAAATCTTTTATTCAAGCTCTTAAGACTACCATGACTAGGATGAGACCTTACACAGACAGGTATTCACCTAATTTGGTCTCAAGGTGTAATAGTTAAGTCCTATTGGTTGCTTTACCGGCACTTTAGACATTTTTGCAAGAATCACTAGAATCACTTGGTCAGAGATTCATTTGTCATGTTTATCACTATTTGTGAGCCTTCTTGAGTTCTCAATGGATTTGAAATCTCAACAGTTTGTGCAGTACAGTGGTCCCTCGTTTATCTCAGGAGTTACATTCCAAAAATAACACGCGATACGTAAAATCTGCGAAGTAGCCAACTTTATTTTTTACAATTATTTTAGATGTTTTAAGGCTGTAAAACCCCTCACTACACACTTTATACACTTTTCAAAGACTGGCATGGACGTTTTCACACTTTTCTCTCTTGTTTAAACACTCTTAAAGCTCAAACCTTTGTAAAAGAAAATGACCAGTATTATAGAATGAAACCAAAGGCACCCGCAGTAGCCTTTGACGGTGCAAAGCTTTTCGTCGACATTGTTGTGTTGGTTGGGGAGAAAGCTTACAAACATACAGTACAGCGCTTCAGAGTCACACTGCTAGCGATCAAAGATTTATGTAAATTTGACAAGCTGAACGCATTCTGTACTGTACAGAGACACGGCACGAGATTGATCGACAATGGTGTACAGCCAATCAGGACGCAGAACACAATGCGCTGTTTTAAAAATAAATAAATAAATAAAACCATGGAAAATTGCACCCAAAAAAATCTGCGAAACTCCGAGGACACGAAAGGTGAACCACGTTATAGCGAGGGACCACTGTACGCCCAACTGCTGACAACAAAACTCGGAATCTTATTTCTGTAATTCACACATTCCCAAAAAAAAAAAAAGTAAGTTTTGAGAAATGGACATCATCCACAGTGGATCAAATCTGCTTGTGTTTTGTTGTTGCTGTCTTAGGCTTTTTTTTCCTCATGGGCTTCCAGCCATGTAACAACCCCCCCCCCCCCCCAAAAAAAAAAAGAGAAAAAAATTCAAAACTGAAGAAACACACAGGCAAAACAGCACAGTGGGATGATTTTTAACAGACAATAAATAGTCAGCAGGGAGAAGAAGACGTCACCTCACCGAGCCTCTCTGGAAATGAATGTTGATGTGTGTTTGCAGCCGCTCGCCATCTGCTCCTCACATAAGCCTCTTGCGTCTCCCACTTTGTTTATCTTTTTGCTCGCTCTCCCTTTTTTCCCACTGCTCTGCTTCTGTATCTGAAATGAGATCCTCCCGGGGCACGGATGTTCACGGTCAAAGAATCTCCTCTGGTATGGAAGATGAGATGAAGGGTTCCCTCCAACATCTGTGTAACATGAAAAATGTAATGCCGATTGGCATAAAAATATTAGATCAGATCAACTGTCTTTGAATCTTTTGAAAAATAACTGCAGCGAAAAACACAAAGTAGTCAGTCACCCTCTGCTCACCAGTTCTTGCTAACCCTTCAGTAGATGTGTTAAATTATGAAGCTTAGTTTGATCAGTTCCATCAAGTTACCCACACTTTGTCTGCGTTACTTTGGAGACCAAAGTGTTTATTTTCTCTCTTTCTTGTATCCCTAGACTTCAGGACAAGGTCCAGGAGACCATTGAGGCTTTGCGACTCGCAGGAATCAAAGTATGGGTGCTGACAGGGGACAAACATGAGACGGCAGTCAGTGTAAGCCTGTCCTGTGGCCACTTCCACAGAACCATGAACATCCTGGAGCTCCTGCAGCAGCACTCTGATAACGAGTGTGCTGAGCAGCTCCGCATACTGTCCAGGAGGTAGGTGTGATTCTGCTGAAAGTAATGATGTTATCTGACAGCATACATGCTGTTTAATTTTGTGTGTGTATATATATATATCCCCTGACCTCATATTGTGTTCTTTTTTTAACTTTTTCTCTGTCTGTTCGCAGGTTAAGGGAGGACCATGTCATACAGCATGGATTGGTTGTAGATGGAGCTAGTCTGTCTTTAGCATTGAGGGAACACGAGAAGCTCTTTATGGAAGTGTGTAAAAACTGTTCAGCTGTGCTGTGCTGTCGCATGGCCCCACTGCAGAAAGCTAAGGTATTGTCTTGTAAGCATTTTTAATTGTTTGTGGGTGGATGGGGTTCCTTTGTTGTTGTTGTTTTTGGGGGGGTTTTATGTTTGTTTGTTTTTTTGTCTCTGCAAATTTTCTGAAGCTCACCTGTGATGCCATTGTTACTTTGTTATGTCTAGGTTGTGCGTCTTTTAAAGACATCTCCAGAAAAACCCATCACCTTAGCTGTTGGGGATGGAGCCAATGATGTCAGTATGATACAGGAAGCCCATGTGGGCATAGGTAAACACTTAGCTCACGTACATACAGACTGTATTATCTCACACGACATGGTATTAGTGTTCTGCAGTGTGATCTCCAGTATGTCTGTGTCTCCAGGTATCATGGGGAAGGAGGGTCGTCAGGCCGTGAGAAACAGCGACTATGCAATTGCCAGGTTCAAGTTCCTGGCCAAACTCCTGCTGGTCCACGGGCACTTCTACTACATTCGAATAGCTACTCTTGTACAGTACTTTTTCTACAAGGTAAGATCTAGAAAGAGACTTTCTACTTCCGCTGTAATCGTTCAGTCCCACTAGAATGAAAATACAAGACACATTCCCTGTGACTAAGAGAAATCGGTGTGTTTTTATTTGTTTTGTTTTTGTTTTTTTTAATTTAGCAAAAAATTGCATGTATTTGCAGTAACTCATTTAAGTCAAAAAGGAATTGCACAGGTTGCCTGGTGGGAGTCAACCCAGCTCCAAACAGTGGTGCTCTGCAATCATTCTCAGATTGGTGAAGGTTTGCAAAATATTGCTGTGTAATTTATAAATGCTCACAAATTCAGTCTCAGTCTGAGTGCAGCTGGTCTGTGATGCATCTCTTTGCAAAAGAAGACTCTCCCTAATTGGTTGCCAAATGGGTGTATTCTGGTTATTTTCCTATCTGAAACAAGTTTGCACAGGGCCTGTTTTTACATTTTCAAATAACAAATCACTTATCTGTGGAGAACTTCTACATTTCTGTTCAGGAGATTTGGTTGTTCTCTAAATGTGAATTCTGTGTTTATAGATGGCAACAGATTTGCAATTTTTGCTGATTTATCCCAGTTATTTGCTGTGTAATTGCACGTAATTGCCAACTTAACCCCATTCAGATAGCAGACTGACTCTTTTATTGTCATTTTATCATTGTCGTGATACAATTACTCACTGACTTGGTTCCCATCTTCAAAGACACCATCTCAAAGGCAACGGGACTACAGGTTCACTGCACACAGTCACAATAATTTAGCTTGTGCCATGGCCTCCAACCACTGTTTCCCCTAGTGTGACCGTAGCATAACTAAGAGCGTGTTCAGTTGTGTCTCCTGTCACTGCAATATTTTTAATGTTTCTTTCCTTCACTCTGTCTTTTCTAGAATGTGTGTTTTATCACGCCGCAGTTTTTATACCAGTTCTTCTGTTTGTTTTCACAACAAGTAAGTCTCACACTCTCTGTATCTTTGTCTTTTTAATGTCAGTGGTGTTTTGGTCCTAATTTTGTGCTCCGCTTTACCAGCGTATCTTATTAGGTATCAGATTGAGTGCATTTTTATAGATTTTTTTCTTTTTCGATGTCTCTTGCAGTGAATCTGTGTTAAATAAAAACGAAAATGGATCTTATTATTTATAGGCTTTAAAATTAAGAATCAGAAGTCTATTGAATTTCTGTCTTTTCAATTATTTATGTAGCATGGTTTTGGAAGCCAGTCCCAAAATATTATTAACCATGTAACACTATAGTTTTTACTGGGAGGCCATATTATAATCCTCTTGCCTCATCTTCTAGTACAGTGTGTGTGTGTTCCTACTCATTTGTTTTTCCGCTTTGCTCCAACTCTGCTCCGCCTCGCTCCCTGATATCTTTAAGGTCTGTTGAACGAGTTGTGGATATCAGTTCTTGTTAATGGGTCATTGATGAGTGAAATGCTGTCTCTGTCCAACCTAGACTCTGTACGACAGTGTTTATCTGACACTGTACAACATCTGCTTCACCTCGCTGCCAATCCTTGTGTACAGTCTGTTTGAACAGCTGGTCCATCCGCATGTATTGCAGAACAAACCTGGCCTGTACAGGTGAGCTTATATGTCATCTCTAGGTGAACACTACTTTGTATATTGTTTTCTGTTATGTCATCATCTACGTACACAGTTGGCCCACTGTTTCTTTTTTTTGTGTGTTAATTGGAATTTTATGTAATGTTTTTAAATTGGCTGTTAGCATCTAGATGCTGCTTGTTACATAAATCATTTTATTTTTCAGAACCGCTAAATTGCAATGTATTTATTTATTCATCACAGTGAAACATGCAACTTTGCTTGGATCCTATGAATGCTCTTAAGGATTATGATTAAAAATAACCTTTTATTTATTTATTTTCTGCAGGGATATTAGCAAGAACTCTCTGCTCTCTTTCCGGACCTTCTTGTACTGGACTGTGTTGGGTTTCTGTCACGCCTTTGTCTTCTTCTTTGGATCCTACATACTAATGGGAGAGGACACCACACTTATGGGCAATGGACAGGTATGTGTTTTCATGCTCTATGATGCTGATATCAGTCAAATGTTAGTTCAGAGCAAAAAAGGGAAAAGTAGCAAACTGATACTATAGAGTAACCATTCGTGATTGCATCTTGTTGTGTTGCGGACATTAACGGGACTGTTTACCCGCTGGTATTTTTGCACTCACGTCTTCCCTTCATCTTGCACTTTTCTTATCTGTCTCTTTGTCGTTCTTTTTGTTTAAGAGCATAACAAATCTTCCCTTTTCTGTCCTGCTGCATATCTCATCATCTTTCTTTCTTTCTGAAGTTTGGTATTTCCGAAAGCACTCACTTTTACTGCACTCTCTTGGTTGTCTTTTTCTTCTGTCCTTTGTTGATTACGCCTTTTCCCTTTTGCCTTCATGCTGTGCATGTCTTCAGATCTTGCGAGCTAACAGGCAGCTGGTAAGAGTCTGCTCTACAGATGAATGCATGTCTTCTTAGGGAGCTAATGAGAGAACTCCCAGAAAGATTTTCTTTTAAGTGAAATATTAAATTATTAGTAATGATGCTATTCAAGAGCATGAATTTAAGTGGCTAGTCTATAGCATTTACATTAGTGGTGTCTTGAAATATGCTGAATCAACTCATAGTAGAGTTACATGGCTTGGTTTAATCATTTCCTACCTCTCCTGTACCCTTAATGGCGACTTTTGAGTATATACAGTATTTTACAATATATTATATTTTGAGTTTGATGACCATTAGAATAGAATAGAATTTCTGCCTTTTTCAAAGCGTAGCTGCATAGGCAGAAACCATCTTCACTAACATCTAGTCAGATTTTTCTATAAGTAGGTAGATATCAGTTAGGGGACAGAGTTTGTAAAAGATTTTAGTTGAAATCATAATTCTGAAAGTAACGAGCACAAACTTGAACTGTATTCCTATCACAGGTCCAGAAATGGTGTTTACTCCCCTGTGTGTCACTATTAGCCCTCAATGTCCAGACACCAGCAGGGTCCTGAACTGGCTGGCAAAAAAACAATGTCTCCCACAGCTCTCAACCTATAAGTAGAACAGTGGAGCTACTGATGGTACTCACACAGTTGGAGGCCGAGGTCTTATTTTGGGCACCGTGATGCCAAAACAACTTGTTAACCAAGGCTACAGTCATAGTGAACTTGTCTCTCTTTGCACCACATGTGTAGACTAAAGCTTGTCAGTGATCCAAGGGAACAAGAGCAGTAGGGTAACGACGTCCCTTATACAGATGCGAACACACAGTCTGTACATTTATGCAAAGCTTCTGTTTTCCCCTCCTCATGAAATCATTTTCAGGAAGTGCCAAACTACATTGTAATGCTGTTTATTATTATTAACTGAAGTACTTGCATGTCTGTTTCTGTAGATGTTTGGGAACTGGACATTTGGAACACTGGTCTTTACTGTCATGGTCATCACTGTCACGTTAAAGGTAAATGATATCAAATATTATACCCTATCAACAAACCACTGTACTCTTTCTGAAGAAGCAGTTGTGTTTGGAACGTTTTGTAATGTTTACGACACTCATGGTTACATTTGAAGCTTTCAGAGTAATGAGTGGTGGGTTCATATAATAGCAGGCACTCTCCCAGTCAGATTTGTATGTATGCTACCTGCTGAGAACAAAGCAGCAGGAAGCCAAGTTATTCAGTGAGTGTAAACAAGGGCTGGGAAAGAAGTATCCAGTGACACATCTTCAGCTTAGCTGGAGTTTTGCTTACATGTAGGAATTTATAATAAGTTGACAAGCTGACACTGAAGTACATCAGCAATTTATTTTTGAGTGTTTGAGTCTTTTCTCATGTAATGCCCTCTAAGGATGATGGCTGCTGTTTGCATAGCAGAAAGCTGAGAAACACATGCAGTTTCAAAAGGAGACATTTGTATTGTCAAAGTCTCGTTAATGAAATGTTGAAAGATGTTGTGATGAGGATGATGTCAGTGGCCATTAATTCGAGAAGATAATTTATCAGTGTCACCTCAAGGTCTCTCTTTATAGCACGGAGGAAGATTGCTGTAGTTTATTGATGCACTGCCTGTCCCTGGATCCATGTTTTACACCCATCTTTCTTTTCCTCCCCCTCCTGTATGTGTGTAACGTCAGCTTGCATTAGAGACTCATTTTTGGACGTGGATGAACCATTTTGTGACATGGGGCTCAATTGCCTTCTATTTCATCTTCTCTCTCTTCTATGGAGGCATCATCTGGTAAGAACACCTTCTTGGCAAGTTCTTTTTGCTTCTGGAAAGTGATGCTTTTAAACTCAGTTACTTCCTGTGTGCTGTATGTTTATCTCAAATAGGTCTGGGCAACAGGAACAAAAAAAAAAGCTCTTACCACTTTTTTTTCAGGTTTTTTTTCTCATGTATATTAAACATTTAAATATTATTTTCTGTTAGAAGCTGAGCATGACAAATGTACAATACACAAAAAATAGAACAATATACAGATCTGTAATTCTGTGTCGACAGTCATCTAAAATATTAATTCTGACCAATAAGATGATTTATATATTTAAACAGTTTTTGGGGGGAACAACACCAAAAATAAACAAAGCTTTCTGTATATATCATCAGTAAAAATTCAGGAATCTTTCAAATATAAAAAAGAGAACATAAACTAAAGTGATATATTCACACAATTGTGGTGTGCTAATGCTTCAAGACAACAATCCATCCATCCGTCCATCCTTTCACTTATCCAATTCAGGGTTGCGGGGGCGGGACTGGGAGCTATTCTAGCTCCCATAGTGCGAGAGATGGGGTTCACCACGTGTAGGTCGTCAGTCTGTCGCAGGCCTAACTGTCAAGTTTTTCTAAAATATAAATAGAAACGGTTTGAGAAAGCACAAGAAGCACAGGATTGAAATGCATTGTTTTTGACCACAAATCCGATCAGGTGGTGAAGTATGATAGCTTTGCAGATCTCTCTACACTCCTGTGTAGCTGGGACAGTGCTGTCTGAGAGAAATGTTTACAGCTAGTTGAACCAGCAGCTTCAATCAACATTTTCAACTGTGCTTACTTGCATCATACAGATTACAGTAAGGTATTGCATTGTGCATTGTGCAGGTAAACAGTTAGCTGTGCATGGTGTAAGGATGTCCTTGCATCAGGTGCTTATGTGGCATTTATGTGGAAACGTGCTTTCAACTCATTTTGCAATGTGTGTTGCTCTGCTTCTTTATCAGGCTTTAGCAAAGTCCTCAGACTCTTCTTTTGAATAATAAGCTTGTCCTTTTATAGCTGTCATGTTCAGTAACGCTGTCCCTCGAGTTTCCGTTACAACCCTAACGCTGCAGTAGCACAAACATTAGCACATGTGCTGCTACCAGCGGCTCCTCCTACACTGATGTCAGTGTTCCAACCATGTCCGTCCCCATGATTGGTTTGACAGGGTACTATTCTCACTGGCCTCTCGTATTGTCTGTGAAAACATGGATGTAGTGAGTTCTATCGGCTTTATATTGAGCATTGTCTCATATTTCTATTGAGGGAAAAATTACTTCATAATGACTATTTTAGTGTTTTATTGCCCAGCCCTGATGTCAAACTATACCTCACACTAGAGCAGGGCGATATGACCAAAAATATTTATCACGATATAGATTTGAAAATTTGCGATAACGATATAATTGACACTAGACAAAATACTTTACAACTCCACAATTTTATTAGTGCAAAAAAAAAAAATCAATGTATTTTCACTTAAACAAGCAGCTGTTTTTTATGTGCATTAAAGTTATATAAAAATTTTACAGTGCAAATGCAAATTCCTTGCTGACAGTTGAACCAAAAGGCATTTCCAGTGGAAACTGGCCGACATATCCTCAGCATAACCATGTATAATATCCACAAAACTTAAAAAGAGGTCATACACACACAATACGGTAATATTATGTTGAAGCACTGTACGTATCACTCCGCGAGGCTCCTGCCTATGATAGCCGTAATGCTCAGACAATCCATTAAGCGGTGCGGGTTCGTAGCTTAGCAAAATCGTACTAAAACATTTGACAGATTTTCGAGCGCCGTGTACGACATAAAATCATTTTAAGGTCGGTAAACACAACCAGAATTCAAACATAAGGCCCGCGGGATTATAAGGGGCACTGTCGATTTTCAGAAAAATCAAAGGATTGATTTTAAGTGTGCCGTATTTTCCAAACAACACGGTAATAACGACGGCCCGCTAGCACGCTCTACCAAAAATAGTGCTTTGTTGTGTATCTGACGGACGAAAGCTAAACCAGTTCCACACCACTGAAGTTGCAGCATTTTTACAAACCAGTTCTGGTTCATCAGTTTCATTCAACGATCCGCTTTCGCCCATGTCATACTCCGTCGCCGCCGTGCCTTTTTCACCATGTGCGTATGAAAACAAAGGCACTGCGCATGCGCGTTTTACCCATATTCTATCGCGATATTTAATTTTCTTGTCGTAGCCCAACATTATACCGGTGTTACCGTGAACGGAATGATATGGCCCAGCCCTACCTCACACGACTGCTTTGTTTTTGTTTTTTCTGGTAGTCTGCTGAGTTGAACAGATCAGTCTCGACCACGTTACACAGGCCAGTGAACTCACAGACTTGCAGGAACCATGCTGATAATATTGGACCATAATGGATATTTGTAGTCTGACATCTGCACCAGTCATTAAACTCTGGTGTCAGGAAATAATGAAATTACTCTAAGAGCATGACTTCCAACTGCCAGTAAAACCTGAATTTATGGTGAACAGGGCAGAGTTGAGGCTGGCTGCCCATCTCTGTTGCTGTTTTTTTTTTTTTTTTTTTTGTAAGGCTAACCAAATGTTACTGTTGCTTTTGGACAAACTGGCTTGTAGATGTTTTCTAAGCATAAAATAGACATTGTTTCCTCTCCCCTTGCCCCCTCAGGCCATTCCTGCACACCCAGGACATGTACTTCGTCTTTGTGCAGCTGCTGTCCAGCGGTTCAGCCTGGTTCGCCATTATCATCATCGTCATAACTTGCCTCTTTCCTGATGTGTTGAAGAAGGTCTTGTACAGACACCTGCAGCCCACCAGCACTCAGAAGAGTCAGGTAATGAGGGGAGGAGGTGCAGGAGCAGTATTATAAAAAAAAAAAAAAGAGTGGAACGTATGAATGTGAGATGGTAAGACATTTATAGGTTGTTGCCTGTGAGCCAGTGCTGGCCTAACTCTGTACTTTCTCTGGTTCACAGCAGCTGCCTAAGTGCTCTTTTGTTCTACTTGCTGTTTGGACTCTACTGTAGTTACTGAGAATACTTCACCCACTTCTCTGTTTTCACTTACATTGAAATCGTTTTAAAAAGGGTGAAAGCCAATGAGAGATGACAGTATTCTTAAGTAGTTAACAGACTTTGAGAATAAGTCAGATATTGTTAGTTTATTACCAGATCTATGTAAACAAGTCTAAAAATAGTTTCTGTGGGTTTGGGGTTTCCTGCAGGCTCAGAATGAAAAAATTGGCAAAAGGGCCGAATGCTTTCCAGTAGTTAAACTTGTGTGTCAAGCGTTAGATTTAATACATATTCCTACCTGTTTCACACAAAGGGAAATTATATTTCCTGCTATTTGAAAAGAGCCTGGAGGGAAGAAATAAACTAAAATGCCACTGAAAGTTAAAATGTGACAGAGGCAGGGAGGAGAAAAGGTTCTGCCCATCGTGTTGTTTAAATGAGCCTATGTGGTCACAAGTAATCAACTTGGCAGCACAAGAAGGACTTGGTGTTTATACACACATTGCATGAGTCGCCTTTGATCACAGACACGCAGACCAGCTCCACACTGTGCATGGTCACCTTTCAGAGGACCCACACTGTTGCTGTATTGATTTGTCCAGCTGGAGATTGCTTATGTTTTAGTTTAGACCCTTCTCCTTTGAAATTTGTCCAGTCCTACATGGAGTTTGTATTTTCTGCTCTAACCTTTGTCCTGTTTTGTCTGTGTGTGCGATTCTGCGAGTGGGTTTGTGGTAGTGTGTGTGTCTGTGAGAGAGAGAGAGACTTTGATTTTTAACCTTTCTGTGTGTCTTCATCCTATCCTCTGTGTGCACTCTCCTGGTGTAGATGTATTCCAACCGTGTGGCGATAGGTGATGACTTCATCGCTCTGCAGCCTTTGTCCAGAGCCAAGAGCCAGCTGGGCAAAATTAGGTAGAGGAATTGAGTGACTCAGCCGTGGACTTAAAATACACCCAAAACAAAATTCAGAATATTATAAGGAGTGCCTTATTCAAATGCAATATTCTTGTACTGTGTGTGTACTTGTATTGTGATCCATCTGTACTTATAAATCTATATTTCTATGATTTGTCAGCTATTAACACCGAGTTGCTGCCCTGCTTTTGTAATTGAAAACGTATCAATTCTTACCCTTTTTAGAGAGCTGTTCTTTGATAATGTGGTGTGGCCTGACAGTGACATCAAAGCATGCTGTGCACCTCTCTTCACATTAATTCTGTTTGGCCAAAAATACACAGCGTAGTAGTTAAAATCCTGTACACAGCACACTGCAAAAAGTCCGTAGAAAGTAGAAGTATTGCTTTATGGAATAAGCACTCCTGTGTAAGATCATTCATACAAAACTCAAATGTTCTTTTTCCCAGGTCTCAACTTTATTTGGTCATTTTTCTAACACTGGCAGTACCACAACTGCAGCGTTGTGTACTGTCAGTTTTAGAGTAGGAGCCTTTGTTTCATGCCTGTAACTGCATGCCCTGCACAAGCCAATCAGCATTCTCTGTGACTGGGATGTAGAGAAGATATAAATGTGTGGTTGGAGATCATGTCAAAGAATCGGGTTCAAGCACTTCAGCCGCTGCATGTGTTGCATTTTCAGTGAGAGACTGATGTAGAGAATGTGTTCTGAGACCACTTTCCACTCCTGCCTGTCACAGCATGCCGCTGTCATTACCCCACCACCCACTGCATGTACAAATGGATAAATGAATGGGGGAGAGAATGAATGAATGGCGAATCACCTGTGAGGGCTCGTAGACTCTTGACTCTTTCCCTCAGCGCTCATAACGTAAGGGGAAATGTGTTGGGGAGGCGGCTCTGATCGTCATTCTTTATCGCTGCAGCTGGTCAAACCTACCTCTTGACCATCAGCAAGTGGTCTTGTCACATGAGCACAATCTGGAATGCCCCTCACATGTTAAAGTGACACATGAATCAGATGCATGGTGCAGCCCATCAATCTACTACTTTTATCTATATGGCATGGTCACCTATCTTGATGTATGCTCAACTAAAACAACTCAATCTAGGACACGGAAACGCCCTCCTTAGGTCAGCGTTATCCACCTGCATGGTTTTAGGCAGATCCTCAGGGCAAGACTGCCACTCCCACAGCTGCATGACAGACTCTTGAACTGGTTTGGACTGTTTTGTACAGCAGCATGTTGCTATGAATGAAACCCTGTGTTGTCTCACGTATTTTTCATTGATTGAATTGAAGATCTTGCTCTTTCGTAGTTGATGTCACGATAAAAACCTGTAAGGAAAATGCTAACAATAGCATAAGCTCTCTTTGATAACACAAAGGCCAAAGAGCCAAATTTAGGGTGGTTCTCTCTTAATGAGCGAACATGAGCAAATGGGGAGTTTTTTATTCTTTTTAACTGTCCAAAGTGAGCAAATCTTTGGTTGATACAGAGGTCATATTTAGTTTTGCTATTATTACTTTTGTTATGAGCAAGGATCATGAATTTGTTTTGCTTCTGCATGTTTTTATAGCTTGCTAATTTGTATGGTTCCAAGGTGGGTGGGAGGAAATGTCACTTATAAAAACAGTGGGCTGGATTTACTGTTCATGCTAGTTTATAGCACACTTAGTCGCTGGTTTATACAGTATCAAAGTAAACTGAATCTGCAGGATGTAGTTAGTGGGGCAGATAGATTGGGTTGCGAGTTCCTTTTTGTCCTCACTGACAAAAAGCCTGTAAGTTACAGTAAAGTTGAATCAGTTATCTGAAACTGTTGTAACAGCAACTAAATGTGCCCTCTATGACAGTAGGGTTTATTGCCTCTCTCGTTACAAGTTTTAGCTAGGCGTACCTAATAAACTTCCGTCTGAATGTGTTTCGGGCTGCTTGTATGTATATAAAGCTGGTCTCATCTCAGAAACTAAATGAGCAGAAACCAGCTATTGATTTGGAGAGCACAGGTGAGGGTACAGAGCACATTATGCAAAACAGATTCACTCAGTCTGAGCGATTTGTTGATTTTCTGCGTTCAAAATCTTAATGGTATATTCATGTTAATGTGCTGCATAATGCAGTATGTTCAGCTCTGCTGAGATAATTCTGGAACTATTCAGTTTCCTTTTTTTTTTCTTAATTAGATTAGATAGAGGTAATCGTAAAAGAACCCAGAGGGCTCTCTAGGGTTTACTGTTGTTTGCCTACTCTGCAGCTCTGATAGATTCAGCAGCAGGTTAATTGCTTTGGATTCTAATAGATGTGCTTCTATCTCAGTTTCCCTCAAGATGCTTGTCATATGAATGAAGCTTCTTTCTGCTCATTTGTTGCCTAGTTTCACGGCCGTTTTTGAGCGCACTGGCCGTCTAGCCACTGTGCTTAGTTGTCTTTAACTTTTGTAGGAAATGAAGCCCTCCACTAGTGCCCTCATCAAAGCCCTTTACATTTTCTAAAAGACTTATTTCACTTATTCTCAACTAGTGATTTCTGATTATCTCGCAGTCCTAATTAAATTGTGATTTAAATGTGCAGCAGGGGACTTTGAGCAAAAAGCAGGAAGCAGCTGGACTTGTCAGCTCTTCTGCTTTGTCGAGAAGGTCACTTGTGAAGGGCTTTAAGAAGGAGCGGCGTTGATTTGGCCTCTCGGTATGAAGAAATGTATTCGAGTACACTGTAGAGTGAAGGTCAGAAATTCCCCCAATTAACTGGCCCCCTATAGTGCAGCCTGGACTGGCTCTTGACCAAATGATCGCTTGCTTGCTGACTAATGAATCCTCCAGTTAGTAAATAAGCAGCACTGGAAAACATATCCACTGTACCTCAAATTGTTTTCCAGCTGTACGAGACAAAAGCTGATCTGCATATAAATCTAAATAAGAACAAATATTTGATACATTTAGAAAAATTGCACAATTAATAAAAGGTAAAAAGGCAATTATTTGATCCAATCATCCAAATCGTTTTGTTTCAATAAACACCTAAAGATTGAACATGAGATGAAACTGCTAAGAAGGATGTGTTTTGCAGTGCACCTGGTTTGCTTTTTTAGTGTTCAGCCAACCGTCCGCAAGGTTGACTGTATGACTAGCTAGTGGGGCTCACTGTAAGCATCTTGTGTCCTTCAGATGGAAGAGGGTGAGGGTTCAGTCGGCCCAGAATATGACCCTGTTAAAGCCCAGCGGAGCCCAGGGGAGGACAATTGGCACCTGCTAGCTGCTTATCCTCCCCCTGCTGCCCCCAGCCCAGACTCATGCTCCCTTAGGTAGTACCGTACATGTACTTCACTTCCATCTGCCCCCCTCCTTGTACAATCACTGCCTGGGCATCGTCTTCACCCGAAGACCAACCAACCCTGTGCACCCTTTCATAGCTGCACTCAGTTGCACAACCTGCAGCCCTTGATCATTAACCCATAACTGTTTGTCACAGCTGCTCCCACACAGCCTTTTAACTCGTTACTCAAATAAGATTCCTGTTTGTCTTTGTGTCTGTCCCACGTTGTATATGAGTGACCCCATGCTTTCCCAGCCAGTCACAATTAACTTCATCCTTCCCTTACCTGTCAGTGAATAACACAGTCCTTCCCTGGCCAGATGCGACTGACCCTGTCCTCCCCTTACCCAACCATGATTTTTTTTTTACTCATCCTTTTCCCAACCCGGTCTCAATTCACCCCTCACTGGTTTCTGATCAGGTATGGGTTCAGAGTTTAGACGCAGAGAGAATGCTGTTGGCATGCTGACTTTGTCTTTGCCATGTTTTCATCTCATACGCAGTGATATATCTTTGCTTGCTTGTAAGGGTTTTACATCACCTTTACTTCCTTTTCAGTTATGACTTTAAATATCTTTTTTCCCCATTAGTTCCATAATTTAATAGTTTTTGTTTCTGTGAGTTATTTTTGTGAGTGCTAGAAAACAAGATTATTCTATCACGCAGATCGACGTGCACTTTCTTGTTTCTCTTTAAAGCAGCAAAATGCTGTGCTCAGTAACAGGACAGAAAGCAAGAACGTAGTTGAAAGCTGTAATTAATATTGTGGTAAGTCAGCCAGAGGATGACGTCAACCATACAGCTGTCACTGAGGCCTTGGCTACTTTAATGGCAAAGCCTTCAGCTCTAGCATTCATTTTTCAAAAGGTTTACATGAGAATTATTAATCTTACAGTCTGGTCTTCTTTTAATCTCTGAATTATGTGACTGCCTCTTTCTTTAGAGGTTAAAAAATAAAAAATAAAACCCAAGAGTTGGTTGAAAACACTGCAGTGCTGAATTTGGCTCTTTGTATTTACAGGCTCTGTGATGACTCATTGGTTCTCCACAGGTTGATACAGGGGTTCATTTGTTTGAGTAAGCAAAATCATTATTGTTAGTTAATCTAAAGACAGACTCATATGGTGCTGTCTACTTAGAAAGGATATTTCTCCAACAGATAATCAGTAGAATAGGGTGTGTAATGTTCATAGCTACAGCTGTGGTTGTGCTTCTTTTCCTGTTTTCAACAGCCCCAGCTTTTCTTTTCTTTTTTTCAATAGAGAAAACGCTGTACAATAGAACCTGAGTCTAAAAACCAGACATTTATAGTATAACCTTGGAGCACCTGACAGTGTCAGAGTAATTCATATTCACCGTGACCTGTCTTTGTTTTGCTGTCTCCAGCGAGGAAGCAGAAGTTTGGATTCATGCCTAGCATGTCTCCAGTTTCAGCTGCAGAAAAGCACAACATCCATAAGTGAAAGCACACTGGAATCCACGGGTCACTTACCCAGACACAAATGACTGTCAGCATTACCACATTAGAGGGGACATCGTGAAATGATCGCGTTTAGAAACCGTTTTGTACAAAAGCCAACTTTGGCGATATCTCAACTTTCTGATTCTGTACTATGACACAGTATCAAACTGTACCTGTGTGTTACTGGACCTTCAAAACAATCAAAACCTTTTTTCCTCAATACTATTAGCATAGTAGATTTATGAATTATGTTCATGTAATACACAGTAATAAATGGGACCTACACTTGAGAGGTAGTAGTAGGGAACACAATGCCAGCTGAATAAGTGCAACTCTACACCACTGTCACTTTTTCCTCGTTGTCTCTACTGCATCACCTACTGCCAGGTGCTTCCTTAGGTCAGCAGACAGGTTTCTCATTTAATTTAGCTTTATCTACGAGTGCACCACTGGCTCACTGAGCAATCTAGTTTTAAAAAAGTTTTGTTTGTTTGTTTTTTAAATAATCCCAAAACATGTAGTCTTGCAAAAAAAGTCCACTTAATAGAGAGCCAGCCTGAGCATAAGGAAGTAGAGAAAATGGGCTTATGGTTAGTTTATGTTAAATGTTTATGTTGATGCTAAGTGATCCATCACAGATGCGACAGCCTAGCAGAAAGACCTGCGTTGAGTTTTCAAGGCTCTGGAACAAAAAGTCATCTTTCCTTGAAGGTTTGTTTTGTAGTCGTAGTCTAATGCCACAGCTTCTGCTCTGTGAACAAAAATCCTCTGCTGAGGTGCACAAGGAGGAAAAGAATAGCTTTGGGTGGTCTTCATTTGCTGCAGATGCTACACAGCCTATCTTGTGTAATGCCCAGCTACTATCAGGAACCTAGAATAGAACCACTGCAGGAACTTTATGTATTTAGCATTTGATATTTGGTTTTGGCACAAGGCCGAAGATACTTGATCTGGTTTAATGTTGCCCAAAAATTATACAGCAGATCATTTTTAAGTTTAACTACAAACATATGTTTTTTCTCATAGGATTTTGTTTTGTTTTTAAGTATTTATTTACCACATTTCAATCCCTGATGTAGCATGTTTTGAATGTTTTCCCTTGTACATCACTGTTGCTGTGACAGCATGCAAAACATCATCCTCCAGTCACTCTTTTCATACCAGTCACCCTGAATTGTTTTGGTTTTGATCTTTCTTTGTTTTCTTCTCTTTCTCCACTCAAATCTTGTTTGTTTGTTTTTTTTCTCTCCTTAATTTTCTGTGATTTCATTCTGTGCCACCTTTTCATTTTTGTTTTATTCACTTTCTCTTCCTCTGTTTCTGCGCTTCTTCCACTTTTTGCCTTCCCTCCAGTCTCTACCAGCCTCCCAGGTGCAGAACCTCAGCTGCATGGAATCCCTGTGCTGCTACCAACAGGGGCAGAGCGGCTGTACCCGCCTGGCCCGCCTCCTGGAGCAAATGACTGGACGCTGCAAGGCCAGCGCCAACAATTGCCACACATCCAGCCGCAACAACAGGTGGGGAAGACTACGACATCGAGAAAACGTGATTTTGAATGACGAACCCTCGGCACCTCTTGGTGTCAGAAATCTGGGCTTCAGTCCCGACCGTTGTAGCCCATAATGTGACTGCAGGTCAACTGTAAGTCTTGTTCAGATTTATAGTAATTTGAACTTCGTGGTGGGGAAGCTGGGCTCCAGGTGTTCCTAGAGGCTGGTTTTAGGCTGAATCTTTGCAGGACTTTGGGACAGCAGCCAAAAGAAGGAGTTAGAGGCTGAACATATGTGGATCAAGCCATCATGGACTGCACTACTATGAGTTTCTCATTTCCATCAAAGTCTGTGTTGGGAGTCTGGAGTCTGAACATTCTGATTAACCAGACAGAAGGGTGTGCTTAATGTCATATCCACAGAAATGCATCAGTACTCCATAGAACCAAAACCACAGGGCGATTCTGATGGCTGTGCTGTCTTACAAAGCATGCAGGTGTGAATGTTTGGCAGACTAACAGGGAGAATCTGGGTTACAGTATTATTTATTAATACACGATATACCGGTGTCCAGCGGGTCTGTCTTGTGTAACCCACACTTAAAGGTTTGTCTGTCTGTATGTTAACCCATGTGTCTGTGTCCTAACAACATGCTATGATCTGTTTGTCTTGTCTGTCACCCTTTCCAAAATATTCTCCAAAAATCACATGGCAGTGAGTCTGATTAATAACAAAGGAATAACTAAGGTTTCAAGGAATTTTGCAATGCGCTTTAACAGATAACCCAAGCACTGTATTAAAGTCTGTTTGTTAGCCTTGTATTCACTAACAGGCCCTATTTTTCATTGGAAAGCTACTCCACAGACAATGGTTAACTTGTCCAAATAATAATGTGGATTTAGATATTTCTGGGACTGATAAGCTGTCAAAAACATTTAAGTGGGAAGCCGAAGCAATGAGATTGAACAGTAACTGCAATGCGAGGTCTTTGCTGCAGAGAGAAAATGAAATATTCCAGTTTACAGCAGTAAATGAGCATTTGATCATGCAGATTTCTTCAAAGCTGCAAGTCCACTTTGTGACAAAAGGATGATGAAACGGAAACAGTTTGATTATCTCTTTGTTTGTTTGTTTTTTGGGGGGTTTCAGCTTTAACAACTTCAGTTTATCGGACTGCCCAATCTGCAGTTTCACTTCTGTTGTGTCTTTTCACCCGAACCCTGGCGACTCTGTGGGGTCATCGATTTATCGACTGATCAGCCCTCTCTGCTGAGCGGTCATTATTTGTTTAAACAGCTTGGGACCCTCAGTATTGATCGCACTGAGTTAAAAGGTGTGAGCATGTGTATTTGTTTGTTTGTAACTGTGTGTGTGTGTGTGTGTGTGTGTGTAAAGGTCACGACAGCATGCAGGGCAAATAAGGGATTCAGGGGTATCCCCGTAGCCCGCATGGGGACTAATAAATGACAACGTCTTATGTGAAGAAGTTGTTTTTAATCTCTTTGAACATTCTCATAGTAGAGACATTGTTCCTGGCTGCAGTTACATCTTTCAATCAATAACCTCTGGTTTGGCATCAGATGATCACGTTAGACTTTGCTTCAGCTGGTGAGATGATCAATTGGGTCCCATGCTTTAATATTTATACCCTTCATTATTCCCTCAGCTGTGGGGGGGTTTATCTACCATGAAATGTTTTAGCAGATCCGATGTCAGGGTCATTTTGCTGAAGCCCCTTTGCTTCAGGGAGAAACTGCCACTAAATGCATGATTCAATTTAGATGAATTTCTTCCTGTGGGAATGATTGATTTTTGTTTTCTGACCTTGGCACAAACCAATCAGTCGTATTCTTCCAAGTAAGGACATGGCTGCCAGTTTGTTCTCGCCAAAGAATAAATAATGAACATCTAGAAAATGCTTTGCCTAGCTGTGCTTCATACTGTAAATACAAAAAAAACAAAGTGGAGTAACAAACTCGTAGGTGATTCTGCAAGTTTCTTTTCCTCCCTAACCTAGACGTTCCTCTTCTCGCTCTTCTTCACCTTTTGGGTGTGATGGCAAAAAGCAGGAAACTGCAAAGAACGCCTAAACAGGTAGTGAGAGCCAGCTAATATTTGGCCTTAATGCTAGGATACTGCCATAGAGGAAATGGAATATATCCACCCATTCCTATATTCTATGCTTAATGACTGGAAGGGACATATAGCAAGCATATGTAGTACTTATATAATACATGACGCATTTATCTCATATTTATTGGAAGCCCAGTTACAGTTGGCTGCTGTACTTGGCCTGTTGCTGGCCAAGGTTAAATATTTTAGTGACAAAGCAGAAATTTTTTTTGTTTTTGGATTTGTGGATTTGGATTTTTTTCTGGAAGTTTTAGGGGAAAAATGCAGGTTTTATAACAAAAAGACTTCCTAAACAGAAAAAGACTGCTTAGGACACCAGAGGGGCTGCTGGGATGTGTAGTCTCAGTCTCAGTTTTGAGGTGGGTTTTTTTTCCTCCCTCCTACGTCCTCCAATCTTTTTCTATCGGATCCTGAAGCCTTATTATGCTTCTGAGAAGAGGCCATGATTGAAGGCGTGCTCGTTTTAAATCCCATGGTGTTCCAGTTGGGTGGAGTTATCGTCCCTACAGGTTTAAATTACAGGAACAAAAACATGAATGCCCAGTGTATCTTGTTGCATGGGGGCTGCTGTTGCCTTTGGTATTTTGTAAACAATATAATCATGTATGTATCTATCTGTGCCTACACACACACACACACACACACACACACACACAC
>NW_005187473.1:524875-537953 GCF_000239375.1 Pundamilia nyererei
ACACACACACACACACACACACACACACACACACACACACACACACACACAGTTTTTCTGTCCTCACTGTGTGCGTCTTTGTCCTTCCGTGTCTGAAATCTGCATAATGTTGTTGGACCTTCCAGATTAATTATTCATGTACTGTTACCGTCCCCTGTGAGCCGTCTTGTCAGAAATCTGCTTGTTCTTTTCCTCTTCTTGGGTTCACGCTGCCACCGTCTTATAACCCCCCCCCAAAAAAAACAGTTTTAGGTGTTAACATAGTTCATCGTAACCCAGGGAGCAATGATGGTTTTTAGTACTGAGATGCTTCACTATAACCCCCCCACCTAACCCCAGGGGGGGTGTTAGGTGAGAGATGCAGCAACTCTGAAGTTGGACAACATAAAACAGTTGATTTTTGTAAAAGCTGTCCACACGTTTCAGACGTCACTCGTTCCGTCATGTGAGGTTCAGATGTGGTAGCCAGGCTTGGAGGTGCTGTTTGACGTCAGTGGATGCTGAGCTGTGGTCTCTCTGTTACTCGCTCGAGCTTTGAGGCGGAAGCTCTGATCGTGAACTCTGGTTCAGCTTTGATGTGAGTCAGCACATTGGAGGTTGGTGTGTTGTGACTTAAAGGCGTTTCAAACAGTGTTTGCTGTGTTCATGTTTTTCTGGTCCCACATAAACCAAATGGATGAGACTGTATGGACGATTTGTTTGTTAGATATTTCCAAAGGAGTCTCAGCTCACCAAGCTAATAATAGGGAATTGGCTGTATCTCAGTCATGTCATATAACGTTATGCACTGTATGTGTTTGTGTTCAGTACTAAAGACTAGCAAATCCACCCTGCTGTTGTATATTTAATAGGCAGGATATCAGATGCTGATGATTATTTTGAAGCTGATAAATAATGAAAGAATGTTTCTGATGCTTGTTCATAATTTTATTTCTCTTTATGATTCTACTCATGAGTTGAGTAGCTCAAGTCTCTCCCCAGCTCCTCAAAGGGAAAACACAGGTGGAGAAAACAGCTAAACCTGTCTTAAACACATTTCTGGAGGCAATTGTTAGAAGAAGCACATCTACTGTATGAACCTGTATGAAGAACCCTAGTTGTAATGTTGAGTGTCAGGCTTGGCATTTTATTCTGGTATCTAATTCAGTTCCAGCCAGGATCGTGCCATCTTTAAAACTGACTGATGGTGCGTGTCCACATGGGTGTTATTCTTTGTGAGTGATCACCCCAATTCCCAGCACTGGAATCTCGATGGGAGAGCCACAATATGATGATTGGCAAATACTCCAATAAGGGTGCAAACACTGACGTGTACTTGATTGGCTGTTTGCTCCCACCACAAACATCCTAAAGTAAATATCGCTCTAAATGGCACAAGTAATGGGTGACATCACCTTGTTTTTCATGAGCCCCGCCTCTTCATAGTGTAAAAAGCTACAGCCACAAAAAGATTAATGAAAACGTCCCATTATTAGGGACCCCAACAGGTCAGAAACACCAGCAACTAGAAAAACACTGCAAAGCACACAAAATGCAAACGAAGTGGGAAAAAATACAATGGAAGTAGGAAAGAAAATCTCAAAAAACACAGAAGTGTTTTGGGGAACAGCTGTGGAAGTGACAGAAACCAAAACATGCGACGCACCGAGACACGCTTAAAAGAAGCAGAGGATTCCTGTGAGGGACAAAATAGATGCTGTAGATGCATGTTTGTCTCCCAACAACACTTCTGTTTGCTTTGTTAGGGTGTGTGGGGTTTGTTTTCTTGCAATGTGTTTGACCTCTCGGGGCCACCGTACAGCTTTGGTAAACAGTTGTGCCTTCTTTGGTTCAGTCACTGAGTGCAGGACTTCTAAATTGTGGGCCGTTGCTGATAAAGATTAGTGCGAGTTACTGAGGAGAGACTTGTGATACTCACTAACACCATCACACCATTACTAACCTCACTCATCACTCACTCACTCTTCTCTGCTTCTTCCAGCCTGGTTGTGTAGATTGTAATCACCAACCTGTGGACAGCAGTGTAAGCTAGTGATAGCTCAGCCCCACTCTTACACCCACACACAGAAACCCACTTAGGCCAGCCTCCTAACCATCACTCACCCTGCTGCCTGTTTTCAGGTCTTGGAGCGACACCGAGAACTTGTACTCCAACGATCGCAGCATCCTGACGCTGTCGCCCATCGAGGCCACCCACTGCTGACTCCCGGGGCCGCTGACTGTAGCACAGGGGGTCGGGGGGAGAGCCACCGCTCCATTATGAGTCATAATCACACCCCCCGCAACCTCAGCCACCATTTTCGAAACAATTTCATTTTAAACTCGATTAATTCCCAGCAGGATGCAGCACTGCTACAAATGGGATAAGGATCCAAAGAACTCGTTTGAGTCTATGCTGAGAGGAACGTCAGATGGGAGCGAAAACTCTGAAGGAAATGGAACATGTGGTGCGAGCTATTTGTGCTGCTACGTGTACGCTTGAAGAGCCGGTCTGTGTCTGAGCTGTAAAATGCCTGGATTCCTGCTGCTACTGCTAGCAGCGAATCTGCAAGTCCATCAAACTGGAAAACACCCTCCATAAAATCAGTTTTTAGTCACGTGAACTCCTCTGGAGCCCTTTCATTGTCAAAACAGCGATTTCTGACTGAGTACACTTTTTGCTGCGAGTGTCAAAGTGAGCATCCAGAGGATTTGTCAAGTCGACAGCAAGCCAGGATCATATACGTAGCAAAACATCCTGTTGCTTCCATAAACTGCTACAAAAACTCTTCATTCAGACCTCCCACCACAGCCCTGCAGCATCCAGAACATGAAGCCTCATCTCTACCGCGGTACCAAAGACCAAAAAGGATTCCGACTGGAGTTTAAAAGGAAAAGTGTTTATTTTTTTGTGCCTGATTGTACAGAAGCTTATATTGTTAAAGGAGACTTGTTGTTGTTCATGCTGCTTTTGTCGTCTGTTCTGGCCTCTTTGTCCCCCCCACCCCTCCCAGTGCACCACTGTGAAAGAGGCCCAATGTTTTAAAAAGCCATACGTTTTTGAAGAGGTCAGATTATTGGAGGTACTGCAGATGGACGCTTGTGGGGGCTTGTTGTTAAATTTGTTCTCCTCGAATGCCTTTTGTCACCCAGCCCGGCGACCAGAAGCATCTCAGCATTAAAGCCCACGAGGTCTGGCAGAGTCATCCATGTCAGCTGCCTAAAAATACGTCCGATTTGACACCATTATTTTATTTATGCTTTTTCTGGTGAGGCTTTAACGGTGAGATGCTTTTCCAAACCGTGGCTGATGCACGTCGACCCAAGACAGCAGAATGTGTTAAAGTTCAGAGGGGAAAGGAAAAGCAGAGCATTTGCACAAATCACATATCAAAATTATTTTGTTGGGTTTCTTTCTTTCTTTCTTTTTTTTTTTTCATCGGTAAAAGTCATTGTCACCGTTCACATCTGAAACCATTTGAATCACATTTTTTGCTGTTACATTGTTATTTTATTACCCCCCCCCCATGTGTTTGTGTCTCCACCTGCTGTTGGAGGTGTGTGTGTGTGTTTTGTTTTTTCTCTGTTGGTTGAAGGAGGTACGGTCCATCATAGCTGTTTGTACGTATTTGAATGATCTCAGCGACCACCCGGCGCTACCACTGTTACTCATATCAGCGTATGTGCAAGCGGGATGTTGGTGTGATATTAAATACTTAGCAGGGCCAAAAAGGATGTTTCACTAAGATCACTACCACACTGTTGCTCCACATTTTACACAGTTGACGAGTTGACCTCATATCTGCTAATAAAATATCTACCTTGATGCACCGCTGGGCTCACAGTGGATAAAGGAAACTATAACTTAATGCAGTTTTATAGAAGTATTCAATAGATTACAAAGTTTCTGTGAACACAGTTGTGTTATTCCACCATGTGTGCGTGTTGTGTTAAACTTGATCTTGATTTAACAGAAAGTCTTAGTCATGATTTCTGAGCGTGGAGCTGGAAAGACCAGGATGTAACCAGCAGAGCAAGTTGCATTATGGGAGCTGTAGGAACCACTTTAAGCCTGGATATCCATGCCTCTGCAGTGTTTTACTGGGACTCCTTGTCTGGCTGCTTTTTGAACTCAATGTGGATGTTTGATTCACCATCATCCCTTTAATACCTTTTTAAAAAAGGGACTAAAATACGCTGATTTCTTTTAGTTTCCTTTTTTTAAACTAGAAGATGGCTTTAAAAACACTTGGCGCCTCGCACAGCGGCATCTTTTCCCTGACCCTCCACCTCTTTCCAGCTCCACGACCCTCCTCCTGTAACACGCATTCAGTTGATCTCATGTCAAAACATTCCCTCTGTGTGAGATCTTGTAAGAGCCAGTGCACATCACAACTTGAAACATTGTTTGCTACACACACTAGCACATGACTGATGTTTTAAAATAGACGTAATAAAGTCCTCTAATGCTGGGGAAACAGCCCACATCACAGCGAGCTGAGGTAGCCGCGTGGGTGATGTTACGACATTCGTTTTTGTTCAGGTTGAACCCGTACACTCGTGTGAAGCAATAATCATCATTGTCACGATATGAGTCTGCTAAAAGGTCGGGTGATGTCATCACTGACCCCACCTCCCGACACCACATCGACCCAGATAACAGAGCAACCACTGAGCTCGGTGTTTGGGGGCATCGGCACTGCACACTGCAGAGTCTCTGCATGATATTTTGGAGCAGGAAACGCGAGTCCTTCCTGACCAAAGGCAAGTCACACAAAGCCCAAAACACCTGCAGTGTCAGTGCGGTTCTGATGCCCCCTTGTGCTCAATGTGGACACCAGTAGTGTCCAAAATAATGGTGTCACATGTTGGAGGTGGTGGTTACGTGGCTCCAAAACAGCCTCCCTTTTCAAAGTAGCAGAGTTGATTACATAACAGTCTCTGTTAGACTGAAACAAAAGTAATAACAGCTCGAAATTTATTCTCCACACTCCACCACAGCTGTGACGGCTGGAAATGTTTTTAATTAATGTAATCCACTACTAAGTGGCACCAAAGTGATCTTTTCACAGCTGTTTTGTGCCCGGGGTTCCAAACAGCCGTGAAAAGAGCTTGTGTGAAAACACGGACCAGATCCTATAAAGCGCTGCAGCACTGACGTCATCTTGGAGGCCTTGTATCTGAGTTCAGATACAAGGCCTGGAGGGGTTTTGTAGAAGCAGATGATTACTCAGTCACATAACTCAGAGTGGTGACTTAATATTTCATCGCGCCTCAAGCCCCCGTGATCTTCACGTCCAAATGAGAACAAATGCCGTCAGGAATACTGGTCATGTCCATCCACTGAGGCATGAGCATGAGTGGAAATTGGTACTAAAGATCAAACCACTTGTTTAAGTTGAAAAGTAAGATCAGAGCTGGAGGCTGATGACTTCAGTGCCAAGGTGCTCTTTCAAAATAAAAGTTTGCAGACTTGCATGAAGTTACAAAACCCCTGATCGGGAGTTCAGATTGAAATGTCAGCTGCCAGTGTCGTGCAGCCTGTCAATCGGAGCCCATCAGAAAGATGCGGGGATGCATGTCAGCGCTCAGTTTGACTTCATGTTTGTTCCCTCCTCATCAGTAAGTTGTGCTGCACCTGAGCATTACTACATAATTTCTTCTGTTATCTGATGCTGTTTGTCTGTCCTCTACTGTCTGTAAACCTGTCTTATAGCTGAAGATGCTGTTCTATTTACGAAATAAAAACCTTTTTAAAGAAACTGGTCTGTGGCCTCCACTCCTTTAAAAACAGTCGTGGGAAGTTGGACCCTCACCAAAGGCAAGTGGAGCAGCTTACCACTGATAACGCTCCATGGAGTTAATGAGGGAGAGGCGGCACAAGACGTGCAGCACATAGCTGAGAGGAATGAACACAGACTCCACCTACATGAAGATCCATGAACATGCTGGGATACTGTCCATTTTTATTGCTTTCATCAATAATGTGAAGTGCTGCAGTCGTAAAAAGAAATTCCCTCAGTGTGAGAATTTTTAGGCAGAAAACCAGAGTTTAGTGCAACCTTTCAGTTAGTGTTCATGTCCTCATGTCACATCCTAGTAAGCTACACTCTACGCCCTACTATTGTGTTGGTCCCCCTTTTGTTCTCAAAACATCCCCAACCCTTTAAGGCAGGGGTGCCCAATCCCGGTCCTCGAGAGCTACCGTCCTGCAGCTTTTAGATGCATCCTTGTTCCCACACACCCGAATCAAACGAATGGCTTGTTATCAGGCCTTTGCCAAACATGATGGCATGCTGAAGAGGTAATCAAACCATTTGATTCAGCTGTGTTGGAGTAGGGATGCATCTAAAAGCTGCAGGACAGTAGCTCTCGAGGACTGGGATTGGGCAGCCCTGCTTTAACCCTCCTGCCATCTAAGGCATGGACTCCACTAGACCCTTGAAGCCGTACTGTGGTATCTACAACCCTAACCCTTACTGACAGGGGTGTGGTCCTACTGACTGACAGTTTGTCCCAAATAATGCCTGCTAGACCTGGTCTGCTATGAATCACCACACTGGACCTCTTATGTGTGCATCCATGCTGTTGGAGTGTATTAGTAGTACAGATCATTTCAGAAGTGCTCTGGTTCATTGCTTAACACCAATTGGTTCTTAGTTTATAAATACCAGTCTTCTAACCAAGCTAAGTAGGTTAGCTGAGAATATAGCAAACCATCCTACCATCCGTGTAAGTCAACTGCTAGCATCAAAAACAAGCGCCAGCACTGAAGCTTCAAAATGCAGGGGCCCACACTGAGTGAGATCACCATGATTTAAACGAGGTAGTCACCAACCCATTTCCTTTACTGTGAGCACAAACACACGCCTTTAAGTTTCCGGCTGTTCTGTGTTTAACAGGCTTAACAAGCTTAACGGAGTGTGTTGAACAAACAGTTTCAGCGAGTGAGAAGTGCTGCAGTGGCTGCACCTGTAAAAGCAGGTGCACGTGGACCGTCTCAGCTGTTTCCAGCGTGAGGCAGCGATGCTCACGGAGCGTGAAGCCCGAGTCACAGTCGCGTGGATGAAGTTAAGATCCTCGGTGAAGCAGGCATTTTCACATCCCGTCACACAGCATTTAGGGCTCGGCACAGGCGCGCAGCTGTTCCCATTAGTCACACTGAGCTCTGAGGGAGGCGACGCCAGGACACGACAGCCAAGTACTCAAAACACAGGCGCATCAGTGACCACACGGGACAGTTTATACTTTAAAAAAAATTTATTACAGAATTTGACTAGTTTATTATTTTACACCTACAAACAATCCAGGAAATGTGTTCATACTGACAGTTTTAGTCTACAAGATCTCAAAGCACACCGGTTAGTGAGAAGAGAGCGATCCACTTCACCGCCGTGTCTGTGGCAGATCACTCCCTCACTGGATTTACGCGGATGCAAACCATCTGTCCGCCAAAATCTCTCCGTGACTGACATTTCATCCTTCAGGAGCTACTCTGAACCGAGAGACAAGTGCGTGCAGAAATGCTGCACATGAGACTGACTCGTCACAGAATGCACTCTGGAGTGCTTGCAGCAGCAGAGTGGAGGGTTAAAGGAGACCTGTGGTTTTTTGTTTTAACTGTGACAGAGAGGTAATGTGAGTGTGAATAATGGAGAGTTTGGAGTCAGTCTGGAAGCACAGAGTGGCCAGATTTTAATTAATAAAAACAACTTGTGCTCACGTTGTCAACTTGACGCAACCTTTCCTGTACAGCGATGCTCTTTCACCCCTCCCTGAAAAGCCCAGACTGAAGCAAAGAGCCTCTGATCAAAGAGTAATCTGGCTCGAGTGGTAGCTTTTGGTGCCAATTCAGGGAACCGACACGTGTTTGATGACTCAGCAGCAACTGTATAAGTCGGCGCTTGTAACAAGCCTCCTCAGAGGAGTTTAAGCCATTAATGAGAAAGCTGTTAATGTGCCCTGACATGAGCTGAACTTGTCAAAGTTAGGAGGGTTTAATCTGCTGCGATGGCGAGAATGCCAGAGCAGAAATTCAAGAGAAAAGCTCCCCACTCTCTTGTTGCTACAGTAAGGCGTTTCTTTCCTAAACGTGACCAAAATGCCACTGAGAGCTGTAGACATAGATGGGTCTCTGTGGCGTTGCAATCAACCCCCTAGCCTGTGTCTAATGTTCAAACTGCCTTTTTTCCTTGCTCATTCATTAGTTTTCATCTTAATTACAATTAAAGATCAATAGAAATCCCCAGCAAAGATATTTTTGTGGTAAATAATCAGATACATTTTGAAAATCAACATTTTTTAGAATTACTGATGATTATTCTGTTGTAACCCTACTTTCTTCAAGAATCCTTCAGACAGTACTTGATAGAAAAAAAGTTTCATTTCTCATCTAGAAATTGTTTAAATACACAAACAGTAAAGAAACTAAAGGCAGGACTCAGTCTAACACAAAGACAGGATTTCGCCAGGTTTAACCATCACTGCAGCTCCGACAAGCCTGATGCCGACCAAAACTGAAAGGAGAGATTATTCACTGACAGCAGAAAGAGAATATGGATCTGCCGATGAAGACGAATCCAGATCAGCTTCTAGTGGAATAAAACACTTGTTTGTTCTCTCTGCGTAAATCACACTTGCTGCACTGCAGACTGTATATTTCCCCGATGGTCATCCACACCCCCACTGCGGTGGTTTCATGCCCCCCGAAACTTTGAGAAATGCTGACATGTAGGCAAGAATTGCTGAGTAAAAAGAGCCGCTGTACATGATAGAAGTTCTAGCAGGAAGACATCCAGCAAACACGCGGCTGCCACATCTGTCTCAGACTGACCCAAACTCTTTGTCGAACAGATGATTTAAATCCTGCGGGAGGCCAAAACTCGCTCACACTGAGTAGCTTTCCCTCCAGCTCTTACACGTGCTAGCCCTCTTCTACCTTATAGTGTAACTGTGGCTTTGATGCATTTACTGGCTGCCTCCCTCCGCCTGCTCTTCCTCCTCCACCAGCTCAACCAGAGGAGCGTGGCGGTTGGCCTGAGAGCCCTCGCTGAAGAGAACCTTCTTGATCACACCTGACTTTGGCGCCCGGATCGTATGCTGCAGAGGCAAATACAAGAGGTGACATCATTAGAAACTCAGCAGTGTGTGTGCACCGGCTAAAAGGCAAGAATCATCAGTGCCTCACCTCCATCTTCATGGCTATCATGACCATCAGTGGGTCTCCCACAGTCACCTTATCTCCGGCCTTCACCAGCACCTGGACGCAGGAAAAGCGACTCGTTCACGGGGGTTTCATCACAAACCAATACAATAAAACCAAACCAATAATGTCACTCAGAAATAAAAAAGAAGTAACACACACAGTATTATGACTTCTTCCTTCATGCCTCCTCCACAGTCTCATTGCTCCGGCTGCTAGTGGATTTGAGGGAAGCAGTGATACACCCAGACATGTCCCCATAAATGTAATAAACAAGGCAGAGGGATTTACTATCACTCTCCAGTCATCACCAGTTGCTTAACTTGTTGTTACGCAGCATTTGCATCTGTCTGAGCAGCGAGTTAACTGGAGGCATGAAGCAGAGACATTTTGTTGTCTGCTGATTTACAGCAGGTGTTAAAAGAAGCTGACAACATTAAGCAAAGTTTATTTGTTACCTTGTTACGAGTTGAAGAAAAACTGGGGCACCAACTATGATTGTCCTTATTTTCTGCTGTACATGATTACATGCTGATGCTGTTCAAGCAGCAGCCAATCAAAAGAAGCTAAAGCTACTTTTTCAAACAGTGGATAAACTAAAGAGATATACCAAGGCCCAGAAAGATATATAAGAGCTCCAAACTATGGATCATGCAAAGATATTCTAGCAGAGTCCCAGATAAAAACATACCAAAATAGAAATGTGATTATTTTCCTATCAAAATTAAGCTAAACAGACTGATACTATTCTAACCTTTGTATAACAAAGGTTAGAGGTGGGATCACTTACCATCAAGACTAGGAAATATTCACCCTCTGAAGCATGTAAAGCTAATAATAAACAGACTGAACCTTTATGTCTTACAGCTGTCTAATTATAGTAATAAGCCTAAAAGGCACCCGTACAGTAGATGTGGGTCTGTTTTTTAAATACCAGAAAGTACTAAGGTCTAAACCACTTACTGGCTCAACATTTATCCTCACAGCCATGACAGTGGCATCGATCTTTTAGCTAATAATCAGCAAAAAGAACAGAAAAAGGTCAGCATATTTCCTAAAATGCCAAACTTTTGTACCCTGACTGGATGGAGTTTGTGGCCTTAGGCTCCATTAATCAATCAGAATCCTTTATTTATCCCTAAGGAAATTATGTCATGGACTTTGGGTTACTGATGTCAGAATAGTGGCTGTGATTTATGTATTTTTATGTGTCCAGATACAAAATAAAGCTGAAGAACAAAATAAGAGTTGTATGGAATTTTTCATCCGCACTGTGTGTGTCATTTCCACATATTAGGACATCTCGTGTCATACTGGTTCAGCACTGACACATTCAGAGTGGATTGTCTGACTGTAACGTCTAAAATTATATACATAAGCTCTTCAGCTTGAAATTGACTAAGACTGCATTTTAACTGGTAAAGAAACTTTACTGGACAGCTTTTTACCCTCACAAAAAACTATTAAAACTTCAAATTGAACCTTAAAAGTAAACTTTAGAAAAACACGAATATCCTTTACGCAAAAGAAAAAGTCACCTTCTCTATAGTTCCAGTCATGGGGGCCACGGCTCCACCCTGAGCTCCTGAACCGCCAACACCAGCCCGATACTTTGGCACGGGAACAGACACCTGAGAGCTTCCCTCCTGCAGCGCAGAGGTAAAGACGTCAGAAAGTGCAGTGACAGCTCGCTGACAGCTGAGGTGAGAGGACCGAAACAGGTTTTTAATTCCCCCTGATGTCAGACTGTCAGAGTGATGTCAGAGTGGAAACAGAGACAGTTTGCGCGGCGACAGGTGAGACGAAAACATCTTTGAACCTCCAGAAGGAGCTTTTGCATAGGCAAAAAAAAAAAAAAGGTTAAAAAGGCCACTTTTTCCTCCACTTCTGTTTAAGTCACCTTTCTATGTTTGGGAAACATTTAAGCCTTGTTTGGGCCATCAGTCACCAAACATCAAAGAGTTTTGCATAGAAGACACTGCAAGCAACATGATAGATGATAACTTGGATTTCAGTGGTTTTGAGGAATATGCAAAATAGAAATCTGTATACTGTGCATGTCAGATACATACAGTGGAGAACAGGTGCACCGTGTTGTCCAGGATCACAAGTTTAGGGCGGGACTCGACGCCATTGACAGTACAGTGCAGGAACGATGCCCCGCCTTCCATCTCCACCTCCCCTGTGACGTGATTCACCTCGTCACCAATCTTAAAAAGAAAGCAGAAGTGATGCATTTGTGGGAAGTAACCTGGGTTTGTTTAAGCACCGACATCCCACATTGTACTACTGTTATTTACAAATTTGGAAAAAGAAAACTTTTAATAAATACCCAAAATATACAGATTATAAAACAGAATTAAGTATTTGTAGCAAAAAAAAAGTTAACTTTCTCAGCTCACCTGCATACTGTAGCTCCCATCCTGGTTGTACATGATGACCACATCAACTTCTAGATGGAAAAAAACAAAACAAAAGTGTTAAAAACAGTCTTGAGATAGAGGCGGGAGAGACTGACACAAAGTCTTTAGTTAAATACGTCCCTCAGCTGCTGCTGTCTGCTTTATTTTTAGCTTTTCGGTGACACTTTTTAATAGAAACACTGAATAATGAATACAAGTTCCTTAGTAACGTGTCACAGACCAGACAGGCTTTAATTTAATTTTTTACACAATCATTAAATCGGATTATGAGTCAGTCCCAACTGTCCTCGACTACAAATTAACACATTTCTACAATTTCATTCATTCCTGTCGTTCTTTAGATTTAAAACCTCCAAAAACAGTCCAGTGACTAAAACCCATAGCCTGAAGTCACCACACGCACATGCTTATACACGTGTATCTGTATCAACTGCATAAAGACGAATCAGAAGCAAAAAGCGTAACTAATAAAAATCACTCTTTTTATATCAGTTTTGTTGATTAGATTTCCATTTACTTGCACACACATTTAAACACAGATCATTGTTTAATCTAATGATCATAAATAATTGAAAAGCTTAAAAGTTCTGTTAAATAAGGGAAACTGGACAAAGATGTTCATGCTTACATGCCCCCAGTCTGAACCAGTGTGTATCCATGCCCACATGTGGAGCACATATATGCATTTCTGCAAATATAAAATCCAGATCTCTGTTGAGCCAAGAACTAATTAATAACTGTTGTCGATCTTTCCGAGTTGACTTTTAATAACTACTCCTTGACTTTCAGACCCCACTCCTACAAGACTCAAAGAAATTTCACCATTAATTAAATGTGACTAATTTACATTCACCTTTTATGTACCACAGGCCTTTAGGCTGGTAGTAGTTAAACCATTACTTAAAAAGTCATCACGTGATCCAGCTGTGTTAGCTAATTACAGGCCAATGTCCAACCTTCCCTTTATCTCAAAAATCCTTGAAAGAGTAGTTGTCAAGCAGCTAACAGACCATCTGCAGAGGCGCAGTCAGGTTTCAGAGCTCATCACAGCACAGAAGCAGCTTCTTCCTGTGGCCTCTGACAGCAGAAACACCTCAGTGCAGCACTTGACACCTCTGATAACAACATTTTACTAGACTAGTCTAGACTATGCTGTTAGTGTTAAAGGAAACATGCTGCACTGCTTATACAGTAACTACAGTTAGGTTCATAAATATTTGGACAGAGATAACGTTTACTAATTTTGGTTCTGTACATCGCAACTAATTACCAATAATTCAATGGGTTAAACAAAAAGATTGCATAAAAAAAATCTGAGGAACTAAAGCAATTTTTAAACATAATTTCTTTCTTTTAAGGGGCTCAAAAGTAACTGAACAAATTAAATAACTGAAAATAAGTCCTGAACTCATGGACTTCACCAGATGCTTGGTTTCCTCCTTTTTAATACTCTGTCAAGTCTTTACTGCAGCAG
>NW_005187473.1:538343-540179 GCF_000239375.1 Pundamilia nyererei
TTGCATTGCTACACAGATGATACCCAGCTTGATCTGTGAAACCTTATTAAAAGAATAATTAAATTACAAGCGTATGTTAAAGACATAAAACCCTGGCTCACCTGTATTTTCTTCTAAATTCAGATAAAATTGAGGATACTGTATTTGGCCCCAAATATTTTAAAAACATGATATCCAACCAGAATTTTACTCTGGATGGCTTCTTCTAAAAGAACATAACAGGTAAGAGTACAAACGGGGATTAGAAAGAGATCAGGTTTCCCCCATATTACCTTTTCTTCATTGGCTCCAAGAAAAATCCACAATTACATTTAAAATCATGTCAATAATCAGGCCCCACCATATCTTAACAGCCTAAGTCCAAGTACCATAGTGTCCAAACAGAGCACTTTGCTCTCAGACTGCAAGCTCACTTGCGGTTCCTAGAGTTTCTAAAAGTACAAAGGGAAGCAGGCACCTGTCCTGTGGACCCAGTCTGTGGAAGACACCCTTTATTTTAAAAATTAGACTCAATCCATTCGTTTTTTAATAAAGCGCACAGTTAGGGCTAGATCAGGTGACCCTGAAGGCTTGCCTTAGTTATGCTGCTACAGGCTCAGACTGCTGGGGGCTAGCTATCAGTCTAGACTCATAATAAATGTAGTGAGACCTTTGAAGGAATCCATTAGGTGGGCTATCACAGATTACTGTCACTAGTTTCACACTGAATAAAAAGTAAAATCACAACCTTCTCCTGACGTACGATGTTAAATAATGTTTAGAAAAGAATTTCTGCAGAACCGACACACATGGTAAGGTTGACCTTTTCCTTATAAAATCTCAGAAATTCATGATCTGACCCTATCAGACATTTGTATTAACCTGCCAGTCATTGCGATTTAATATCTGGCAACAGAGTCACAGTATGGCTGTCACTTACTTTTATCTCCCACCTGTAGTGTCACATTTCTGTTAAACAGGATGTTGTTTCTCCAACCACAGCTAGAGCCAAATGGGGAGAAAGGATCTGGAAAACACAGATGCACAGACTTAGATTTTCAGCTGTAATTTGTCCTGATCCAAACAATATCATCTCTGTCTCCTCACCAGTGGAGCTCTGGGTGAATCCCAGTGTGTGGTTCCTCTCCTGTAGTATCAGGCCGAGGGCTGCCTGACAGATTGTTGCCCCAGAAGGTGCTTTCGGAGTGGGGAAGAGCTCAGCGTAGTGCTGGGGGATGAAGCTGGTGCTCACATTTCCAGCCTCGAACTCTGGGTGGCCCGAAAGATTCAGCAGGAAATCTATGTTGGTGTTTAGTCCTACTATCTGAGGGCACAGACGAACAGACAGGACGCAAAAACATCATTTTCAAGTGTTCGGCACCAATTTTTGAAGCTCGCACATACAGTGGCTATATGAAAAAAATTTAAATCCTGTGCTCATTAAAAATTAAAAAAAATTAAAAAAATCAGCAGCACGACATGCAAAGCATCATTTAAGAGTGTGCATTTGTATCTTACATTGTACTGTCGTAAACAATACCGCAGCTTTTTTAAGGCAGCAGATCGGTCCTCTCCCCACACCACCAACTTGGCAATCATTGGGTCATAATGTGCCGAGACCTCGTCCCCTGAAACCAAACACAGATAAAAAGCTCCCACCATTTAACTTTATTAGTGCCTTACTGCAACAGATTCCCATTTCTGATGCTGTGGGCCAGTAATATGTGGGGCTCAGCAGTGAGGAGCTCCAGGACAGAGCTAAAGCTTTGGCACCACACTTGAGAGAACTGAGCAATCCACCATCGTTAGGACAACATCTACCCTTAGCATAGAAACTAATACCCTAAAAAAGAAAAA
>NW_005187473.1:541964-553884 GCF_000239375.1 Pundamilia nyererei
GGGGACCCTGTGACACCCCATTGAAGAGCCGTAGGCTGTAGATCTCTTAAGATCTCACTGTTGGGCTTGTAAGGCCATGTTACTCGTAAATTTCTATCTTGTTCAAAGAGAAGATATAAAACACAGTTCTAAGCTGATCGACCTCAGTGTTCTCCTTTTTAAAAAGAATCGATAAAGAATCGAATTGTTAAACAGAATCGAAAATGGAATCGGAATCATGAAAATCTTATCAATACCCATCCTTATGCAATACACTACAGAAATCTATGAGAACAGTACATAGCCTCTGCCGACGGCACTTGATACTAATGAAGAAGAACATAGCAGGAAGACAAAACAGGAGGACGGAAGAAAACGTTGTTTTTTTTAAAATGCTTTCACAGTTTAAAAGAATGTGAAAGCATTTCACAGAAAACAAAGTTGAATGCAGACTGCGCAGCTGAGCACGACAGCACTACTGCAGAGCACCAGCATTTAAAGCGATGGCACCCTGGAGCTATGACGTCAACTCTGAATGGGTCAGTTTGGGGAGTTACACTAGTGCATCTTGTTGATACCTTGTTTATGTTAATGATTGTCCAGTAACCTTTATGTTATCGTGAATATCCCCAGTGAGGGACAAAAAAGGATATTTCTATTCTATAATAGCTTATCTGTCGGAAACTCACTGTCTGCTACTTTTTTTTTTTTTCCTCTTCCACCTAACGTTAGGTAGTTAATCTGTGGGTCAATATCAATTAATTATGTCTATAAACAGTTGAACAGTGCATCAACCAAGAAACTATGACATACAACCACATTTTTGATTAGTAACTATCTTTTCTAATTCTGTTTTACTAGTATTAAGCACATGCGCATAGATGAGTTTGTCCTGTGAAGAGGTTCATGCACAGTCATGTCAGCCTGGTTATCATCTGCAGCTGGGAACAACATATCAAACATGAGAGCATGTCCAATCATAAATTCATAAACTGAATCATCTCTAAACTCTGAAAACTTCTGATTTCAGACTGAGTAAAAAAATTATTGTGATTTAATTTGAAGCTTTATTCGAACTTATGGACAGAAGGCATATTTGTTAAATACTACTAGCAATTTAATTTGCATTCCCAAATATTTTTACTTATTTCATTTTTATTCTGATGGTCCTTTTGAGTAATGTGAAAAACACATTTGATTATTTTCAAATTCATGTTTCCTGGGTCGTTATTCTAATTTGCTGTGGTAGGACGACACAACAGAGTGATATTTACAGGTGGGTAGACTTGAGCAGGCGGAGCCTAGAACAGGAGGTTTGCCCACAGGAAGTGGAGTTCACAGTTATTAAAACTGTTGTTGACTAATCGAAGAAGAACTGGCAAATTAGTCGACTACCAAAATCATCTTTAGTCACAGCCCTACCTCTCCATCACAAAAACAAGACAACATTTTGGCCACACGGTGGTGCTGAAAACTGCCTAGTTAACAGTTAAATGTGTTACCTGGGGTCCTCCACGAACTTCTCGATCAGCATGACATCATCATTGAAGGATTTTCTGGCTTCCCGCCGTGCTGACTCCAACTGCTCCAAGAAGTCAGAGTCTGAGCGTGCAATACGCATGCCCTGCAAAATTTTAAAGACAGATGAGTTAGGGTGGCAAGAGTTTAAAGACCACTGACTAACTCAAAGCATAACTCTGTTCTGGGCCCAACTTAATGTCAATCTGTCACGGTGTTGACGTGTATCAGCTGATAAAGGCTGGCACTGAGATCAGCTGATCTGCCAGGATTGGACAAAAGCTTGACTTGATGCATCCTCTCACCTTCCCCCCTCCTCCACGAACTGCTTTGATCATCACAGGGTATCCAATCTGGACAGCCTCTGCCTGCAACTTCTCATTAGATTGGTCCTCTCCATGGTAGCCACCTATAATTGGCACGCCAGCAGCTGACATGATATGCTTGGATGTGCTGAAAAACAAAGTAAAATAAAACACATGAGTTGAAACACATGGTTATTATTTATCTTTCCTATAAATTTGGGTTACAGCAAAGAGACCAAACCTTTTAATGCCCATATCTCTGATGGCAGATGAGGGAGGCCCAATAAAGATGATTCCTTCCTGTTTACATGCCTCAGCAAACTCTGTGTTTTCTGACAAAAAACCATAGCCAGGATGGACCGCCTGCAGATACAAAATGTCAGCAGCAAATAAGTAGATTTAAAAAGGAAACACAAAAAACGGTTACAACACAGAAATCAGACATAAGTGATTAAAGAAGGCTAAATACTATAATGAAAAGAATTCCTTACGTGTGATCCAGAATTTTTGGCCACTTCCAAAACTTTGTCCATAGAGAGGTAACTCTGCTGGGAGGGTGCAGGGCCAATATGGTAGGCTTCATCTGCCTTGAATAATAACAAAGCAAATACAGGTTTAAAAAACAAAAACAATGTCATATTTTATCAATTAAAGGCAGCTTCAGGAAATTATAAACAACTACTTCTTATAAAGTAAAAGGATCCAGTGTCTCACCATAGCTACATGCATGGAGTGTGTGTCTGCATCACTGTACACCGCCACTGAGCGTACACCCATCTTCTTGGCTGAACGCATCACACGGCATGCAATCTCTCCTCGATTGGCAATCAGCACCTTTTCTATCCTTCTCACCCCTGGAAAAGACAAACATCACTGCTCCAAACAACCTCAGCAAGGTGAAGGACTTGGACGTACAGTGTGTGCAAGTCAGTATTTGTAAAATTGGAACAAGATCAGTTCAGAGATTAATCAAACAAACATGCTGAACACCATCAGCTCCTGAAATGGCTGCATGTTGCTTTTCTGTGTAGTGCATGTGATTTTTGGACTTTTTGCATCACTCTTAGTGGTTACTCAATCTTTTGGAAGTTTTGCATGTATATTTATGCTTCCTCACCTCCTGAAACAAGCCTCACGCCTCTCGTGCTCCATGACAGCTTCCTGTGGAGAGACAGAAATAACAACTTCAGCACCACTCGATACTACATAGGCTGAGCTGCTGCTAGAGCAACACAGCAGTGGCACAGGCAGCTCATCACAATACGCATTCAAGAAACACATTGCAGTCAGAAACAAACTCCAAGCTAATTTGAGCTAGTTAGACAGCATGCGAGGTTGCTCCCACAAATATGTTGTGCTATGTTGTGCTAGCACCATTAGCAACGCTAGCAGACAATTTGCTAGCCATTTAACCTTGGTCCATTCTCATATATATCAGGACAGAGTCTCGGTGTTGAATGCAAATAACATTTTCTGCAGGTCAGAAGTCGTGTCCACAGGCTTAATGCTAGCGCCGTGTGCTTAGCTCGGAGAATAACATTAGATAGCCTCCCAAATTGACACCTGTAAGCTATCGTTAAAAACGAGTGCGCTAATTGTCGAACCCTATATAAGACAAAACAGCCCTTCAGTGCTCTTAGGTACTCACTGCGTGAATATCCGCAGGCCCTGCAGAGTTGGGAAACTTAAAATAACTGCAGCCATAGCCACCAGCTGCTGAGGCTAGCTGTGCTAGCTAGCTGAATGAGCACCTGAAAAAAAAGGTCTCGGTGCTGGACTGGATAAGCCAACAATAGAAATGTGATCGACTAAAATGTATATCTCAAAACCACAGCGACTCTCCGGTAAATTTCGTTATCATTATTTTTGACCTCTCCAAGGACTCGTAGGGGCGACAGCCAATTAGAGGGGAAGGATAAGGAGGCGTGAGTAAGCTGCAGTTCTCAAAAGTCGTCAGCAGATGGCAGCATTTCTCTGTCGAAAAGCTTGAGAATTAAAAGTTAACAGGGACTCGAAGTACAAATTTTACTGCATTCAGAACGTTGAATGCATTTTTGTTGCATCCCTTAAATTATTTCAAGTATTATTTTTAATTTTTGTGCAGTAAAATACAACATAATGCAATGAGTATTAGTTTGTAACCTTAAGAAAGGGGGGCAAAGTATGATGAATAGAGACTATTTAATAACCATGTTAGTCTGTACTCTCGCACCCATTTGCTTTTAATGGCATTATTTATAGCTTTCTCGTGCGATTAAAAATATTCCACTCTTAAATTATGAACAATATTTGTTTCAAACGAATATTGAACATGCAGTGAAAAAGAAAAATTAAAATTACACAAGACATGAAAGCAACAACAACAAAATTAAAAAAAAGAGACAACATTTTAAAAAAAAGTTTTATTTATTCAAATTGTAAATACCAGACAAACCGTCTTTGCTGTTAACAGAAGAATGTGACAAGCCAAATGAAGGTTTAGGAAAAGAACAAGTGAAAGAGCAAGTGTATGAACAAGCCAATAGCACCCCCACCACCACCCCCAGTCCAGTTTCACAGTGAACTCTTCGCCATTCAAATCCGTTCGTATCCATCTCTGCGGCGATCTCTGACCACAAGGAAGCTCATCAAACTGATAAGAATGAGACACACGACGGCTGCCCCGATGATGATGGGAATGATTCTCTTGTTATAGTCAGCCCAGCACTCCACCTCTGAACCATGGAGAGAAACAGAGCAGCAATTATGTGTAGGATTTAAGTAAAATACCTTTTTTTTAAAAAATTCTTTTCAATAAGAAATTTAATGTCTAATATTAAACTTTTAACATCTAATGGGATGTCTTTACACACAGTCAGATCATAACAGAGCTCTCATTCTCAAACACGGGAACCTATACTGACCACAAAAAAGGCTGTAAACCTGAAGGGTTGTAAGATGTTGTCCAATTTGTTCATTTTTTCTGCCTCAACTCTAAAAACCTAACTTTGGGCAGGAGATATTTGGTTTCCATTCATTTGTTGCTGTGAAAGCTAGTCACCTTTTCCATACTGTCCTTGAGACAGGTTGAAGGCCTGCATCTGCACAGGAACCAGCTTGATCTTCAGCTCAGACGACATCAAAAGCAGATTCTCAGACTTGCACATGAAGCTTTGACCGTTAGCAGTTTTGAACAGCTTTTCATGGGCCAACACACCTTTGTAAGTCTTGTCTGTTGGGAAGAGGATGAAGCACAAGAGTAGTTAAATTTTCAGTTTATGCTGGGCATCTGAATCACACACCAGCTGTTTGCTGCGTCTTTTCCTTTGGCTCTTACTGGAACAGTCTTTGCAGACAGGCATGGGAGACAAATGTGCATTCATCTCGATGACGTAGAAAACAGTCTTCTCCTGGGGACAAAAACAAAAACATTTGAGCTGATTCATAAACAACAGAACATTACAGCCTCGATGTGAACGTGGATAAGGCAGACCTAAACTGAGTAAAACTGACTATGATGTGAAGAAAGGTATCCACAGCAGGCATGAGGATGACACGGAGAGTTCACCCAGCAGTGAATGAGTGTTGTACCTTTTTGAATTTGAACTGCAGGCTGGCACCATTGTCTGGCAGTGTGAGAGAGAGAAGAGCCTCTTCTTTGCCACAGTAACCACTGACCCTAACTCTGGAGGGGTCCAGGTCAAAATACCAGGTTTTCTGATTTCAAAAGGAGAAAAGTAAAGGCTCAGGATCAGCATTACAAGTCACCATCTCCTCTCACTTTCTGTTTGATTTCTGCGTTACATTGAAGAAAAAGACAAGCAAATCTTTCCTTCTGTGCTGGGTCACATCTGGATCAGTCAGTGAAAAATAGGAGCGCCTCACAAATGACTTAGAATCAGATGATATCTGTTAAATATTGGAGCCCAATCAACGTCACGCCCAGTGTCTCAATTTTAATCTATATTATTATAGCATAGACAGAAAAAAATGATTACACTGAGGTCAGGTGGAAACGACTTTCAAACCGATTGACTCCCATGTGAAACGATCCAACTAACTGAAAAAAAATAAATAAGCTGACGGCAGTTGGAAATTTTTGCAGTGAGAAACCAGCTTGTGACACCTCACAAAGACATGCTGATACAAACACACACTTTTTGCAAAAACTGCTGAAAAGCAACAAAATAAAATTCATACTAATACACAAAAAGAAGCATGCCATTGACCACACACACACACACACAAGTTGCAGCCGCTGACCTTGTTTTCAGTGACCAAGAACTCTGCTCCCATGGTAATTCTGATGCAGGGTTTCCCTCTATCTTTCTTCACATAGTTTCCTGCACCCATATATTAAAAAAACAAAACAAAAAACAACAACAACATAGTTTTGAACTCAAGCATGCAAAATTATAATGCATGCCACTTTCAAATATTTCAGTTAGTCACCTTTAAAGCCATCACATCTGCATCCTTCTCTGAATAGTAGTCAACAAATGAACTGTAGGCCATCTGTTTTGCACACTCATGTTTCCCAAATTCTTCACGTATGCACAGTGAACTATGAATCAATATTGCTTGCAATTCTTAGCCTTCAAAATATGAAATTAATCAGCATGACAGACGATCATTTGTGTCAGGTTTAAAGATTATTTTATCTTCCTTACGTCCCTCTACCTCTTGTCCCATTACACCAGCATCTCTTTGTCTGCTGTAAATGAACAGGGGATTTGGACCATGCATATACATGGAATAAAACAGGTGTACCTGTTTGAGGAGTGGCCTCAGATGGCTGCAGGACTGGCCGGTAGATCTGACCCTTGGAGTGAAGCTCAGACTCCAAAGCAGGCTGGATGGAGCCATTAGTGCTCTGAAAGTGGACACCTGGTAGAAGATCACACCTGTTATTTTCATTGTCTGGTCATACCCAGTTTCTTTTTTCTTGTTTTTTTCTTATCCCTTGCATAAAGTTGTATATCATTTAGAAATGAATAAATAACTAGTGGAAGTCTTCGCAAAATACAAACACAGAACCCTCTTTCAGTAAGTACTTACCTGAAAAAGGGAAAAAAAAAAAAAAGAAGAAGAAGAAAGAAACTATGGTCAAATGCATTAAGGGGGGAGTGCAGTAGGTCCACTATCTTGAATGCCCTTCACCCATTAACTCCAGTCCAACACAGCTACTTCTTTATTAACCCAGAGAACCAGAAACGATTGAGCACTCCAGTTATTTGGAACAGTCTGAACCAGTATAGCAGCACAAGTTGGATGAGTTGGAATACTGTTAGTCATGATAATAAGTGGAGCAGTATGGCTCATTTTAAAAGCACAGCTGCAAAGTGCTTTACTGTTCGGATAAAACTTACATTAAAGAAGTCAACATACACTATACACACAAACATGTTTTCAAACATACAGTCATCCATTCATTTGTACTGTGCACATATACTTCTATAGAAAGGTGTGAACACATAAGGAAAAATAAGTTTTCAGCTGCCATTTAAAACTGACTAGCCGACAATGGCTGTTCCAAAGTTTAGTAGCTACAACTGCAAAAGCGTGGCCACCCGTGTATTTAAAATAAATGATCGGAGAGGCCGACAAGGTCTGTGGCAGATGCAGGAGTGACAGATGCAGGAGCCTGTCCATGTAGGTCTTACATGGACAAAAAAAACCCCATCAGCTGATGGGTTTTTTTAATGTTACAGCCAGGGGAGGTTTGAAGCTCTAATTCTTGAGTCAGCAGAGCCTTTTACACACTGCATGCCTTAGCGCTCAGCGGCTCTGTGGTTTGTCACTTTACAGCCAAGTTGCTTTGGCTCCCAAACATTCTTAATATTATTATTTAGCATTTTTGGTCTTCATTAATTTCTGAAGTGTTATGCAGGTAAGTGGTGGGAAAAGGCTGTCTTAATGAGTCTGGTCAACAGTAAAAAAAATTAAAAGTCAAGTCATTTTAAATGAGTCAACAAAAACAGCATTTCAGAAGGTGCAGCATTTAATGACACAGATAATAGTGCATGCAGCATGAGAAGTACTTCTGCTCAGGTCATACCACTCTTTTTTGCTAAAACCACAGAGTGACAAGCGCGACATCTTTGGGACAGCTAAAGACCACTGTGTGGGAGAGGAAACCAGCGCAGTCTCATATATGACGTTTACCACACTACACTCTTGCAACGAAATATTACCATTTAAACAGAAGTGGAAACAGCAGTATCAAACAGAGTGAGAGTAAAACAATTGAAAATGGAAGAACTTTGGTTTTGACATGTAAATAAAAAACAATCCTGTCAAGTGAGTTTAAGGTCATCTGTCTGTGGATGGTTGAACTCCACTTGAATGCTATTAGACTTACCTGGAATGACAGCAGCCAGGAAGAAAAGATACCATCCACCTCGGTGGCCTTTTAGCATCGCAGTTAGAACACAAAAGAGAATAGCCATGCCACTGGATCAGAAGTGCAGCAGCTGTGCCTTGATGTCTAATTGTGAAACTGTTGAACACCTAACACCTAAATGAAGGGTGCAAAGGAAGTGAAGTGACAAAGGGGGTGGGGCAGAGACCGCTGCCTCACTCAGCATTGACACATCTGAAACTTTTGTTTTAAAAAGACAAGTTTTAAAGCCTTCCAGCTGTTAAATGCAAGTACCTTTGTATTTAGTGTTCAGAGAAATCAGGTTTTAAATTCTATGAAAGTGTTCTGTTCAATGAATTCCTAGTTTTTAGGGAAAATATTACTGGTCTAGTGAAAAAGAAAAAGATTACAATTCCCAGTCACATATTAAAGGGAAAAAAATGAACCAAGAGAGCAGAAACTCTTTTAAATGTCATAATCATTCTGTTTCCCGCTATTAATTTACATGGCACAGGCTGGCACTAAAGTGTCAGTTACAGGAAAAGGGTCAGGCAACACATGAGCATGCTCACAGATTCAGCTGTAGGTGATTGGGGTTGAAAGACTATTTAAACAAGAACACAGAACGACAAAAAAAAAAAAATTCATCAGACATTAGTTATGTAACCAGGTTTTTGCATATATTTTGTCTTAGAGCATTATCCAGCATGTCTATGTACATGGCATCACAAAGATGCAATAGGATCTGGATATACTGGGTCCTAGTTCAAGCCAATTCAATAAGTCGAGACAAATTCTTAAAGAGTTGGGAGTCGATCAAATAAATAAATCATCTTGATGTCTCTGGTAAAGCAGGAAAAATAAATGTCCTGTGGAATATTCAGAAGTTTAGCCTGGGAGTCAGAAAGTCATGCAGAAAGTTTCTTCAGTTCTAAAACTAAAAAGTGAAGAGCCCCAGGTATTTAATCCCTAGTGGGGATTGTCCCTTAAAAGGGCTGTTAACCCATTATTAATCATGTGCCTCATTACATGAGCCAAGGTGTGAAAAAAGGTCGTAGAGGTTTCAGGTGAAAACACTATGAGACCTTGTTGCACCCTATCATGTGACCTACTCACCGGATAAACAATGTCACTTGGGGTTTTGGGGCCTGGCAAGGGACTGCATTGTAGATGGCTGACAGTTGGTATCGTATGCCACTCTCTCTGTTCAGTGATGGCTTCTTTTACTTCTCTATCAATCCATCTGCCTTCTTGTTCCAAATTCGGAACCGTGGCATCTTTGAAAGAGTGACCTTTATCCTTTAGATGCAGATGTAAACAGAGTCTTGTCCTGTCGAGGTCTTTCTCCAGTGTAGAGGTCTGAGCACGCCTCACTGTACTGCACAGTGGTTGGCTGAAATTGTTTTTAACATGAAAACAGAACAACACTGCCCACAAGCAGCAAGACTGGTGACTGCATTAAAATACGAAATAGGCACTAGACTTTTGAAAATGTCAAAGCACAGCTCACATAATACCTCTTATCAATCATAAACTTAATATGTTGTCATTTTGCGCCAGCTCAGGTTTCTCAAAACCTGAGATGTCCTTCTCTGAGCTTTCACCTTCCTTTTTAATCAAAATGCTCGACTGTGGGAAGTTAATTTTTAAAATGATGTTCAGAAAACAGAAATTTTACAAGAAATCCACAATAAAATAAAAAATATCATTGCATTACATCACTTTCTGTTATTTAGCAAGATCTGATGTCCAGAAGCAACAGAGGATAAAAGGAGGAAAAATGTATGTAGCATGTTTCTTTCATCCATAGCACTTAAATAACCTAAGGTTATTATTAAAGGAACCATTTTTGAGCAATTTATTACTTAAAACATCTCTAGAGCAGCAAAGTGATTAAACCGGAGCCGGAAGCACAAACTAGGAGATAATCAGGAATTAAACAATGGTACTTAAGCAGGCAGAATACACATATTGAACCACAAAGGCAAAAAAATGAAAGAGATACAGACCACTAACTACGGGAGTGGAAACAGAAGGGTAACAAGAAGCAGGTGTTGATAGTCAAGACAATGAATTAGGGGAGGGAGTGAAAATTAAACACAACGCACAAGTTACAAATAAGTATCAAAATAAAAGAGGAAATGAACAACATCATGGCTGAAACAGAAATGCAGGAACACGAATAAAGTCAACATGGAGGAACACAGAGGATTAAAAGATGAGGATTAAAAAACAATGATATCTACAAACCAAAACACAGTAGTCAAGTAAACAACTAAAACATGAAAACAAGTAAAACTTAAATCAACATGAAAAAATAATCTGGGAAAACACAGAGAACCAAATAAGACCAGAAAACGCATAAGGAACAATAATAAACACCTTTCTTTTGTTTTCTGTATACTCCTGTTTGTCTATAATCCCCCTTGAATGAATACTGTTTTTATTTATTCCTGCTGTCTTACTCTTTATATATTGTAAAGGAGTAAAATACTCCTGCACCACATGTATAATGAAAGGAAAGCAAATCACAGTGTGCAGTAGCGGTTTTAGATATGGGCGACATGGGCGGTTGCCCGGGGCACAACGCACAAAAAAAAAATGCTCATACTCATGCTGACCCGATGTCATGCCAGCGCATATTGGGAATGGCATAGGCACCGATCGGTTTTCTATCGCCCATTTGCTGGGAGTAATAGCGCCCTCCGTTAGTGATGTGCGCCTGCTGCTTGCGGCACAGGGAGGAGAGGGCAGGAAGGCGGGGATTCACTGGCTGGCTGGAGCTGCATCTAATAACCAACAATAATATGATACAGATTTATAATTTGCACCGATGTTTTTTCGAAATTCTATACGCGAAAAGTGAGCGCGAAAGCCCTCGGTGCGCCTGCTCGCTGCTGAAGTCAAAGTAAAACTTTATTGTCATCTCTGTTACATACAGTGCAGTATATAGAGAGATGAGAGGATGAGGCTCCAGTTACAGCAGTGCAAGTAAACAAACAAGAGTAAGAAAATAAATATACACTTTAGGACTCGGGGTAAAGGGATCAATAACAATTTGAAATTTATAATTTACAGTTTGATGATTTAAAGTCTCACACACAACCTGTCGAAAGGGGAGGGGGCCGGCTGCTTCCAAATAGAGCACATTTCATTCATAATGATGTAAATCCAAGCCCATCATATTCATGATTTGAATCCTGGGTTGTGCGAAATCCTAGAAATACACCTTAGACAAAGTGAATCTGTGAACTAAGGTGTAGGTCTATTAGATTATGTTGTGGTGATCCTCGGGTTGGGGGATTTGTGTTCATACCGGAGTGCAAAATTAAAAGCAATGGAAGATGGACAAGAAAAGTTCAAAGCCATCAGGTGCTCATTTTAGAAAAAGGAGAAAAGAAGAGGAGGAAAAACGAGCAAAAGATGCAGGTAAGCAGATGTGTCATTGGATAATGGCAGGTCATCCTGAAACAATCAGAATCAGAATACTTTATTAATTCCTAAGGAAATAATGTGGGTTACAGTTGCTCCAAAAAAGAAATTGTAAAAATAGTAACAGTAACAGACTAAACTCCAAACAATACATTATGTTACAGATTTTAGTCAGTGTCAATTGTTGATTTGTCCTGTTCTCATTGTATGACGAATTATGGTGAAATTCAGTATGGTTTCAACAACAGCTCTATGTTAATGTACAATCCTTAATATGTTTTGTGTGTGTGTGTGTGTGTGTGTGTGTGTGTGTGTGTGTGTGTGTGTGTGTGTGTGTGTGTGTGTG
>NW_005187473.1:554040-563117 GCF_000239375.1 Pundamilia nyererei
TTTTTTTCTACCAAAAAAGTGTGAAACACAAGTTAGACTTGAGTTTGTAAATGACCCGTTCCATGTTGTTTACCTTTCTGGATTTTTTGGTCTACATATTTATTTATTATAAAAGCTGTACAGTACATAAAATCAAAATTCACATGTTTTCTGTAACCAAAATGTTAATTAGGTGGGCTACGGAAAATAATTAAGTTTTAGACGATACTTATATGAAACATGTATACTTACTGCACTTGAATCCTTTTAACCATATGTAACACCTGCATATGTGGGTTTACCGCCCCTGGTAAACAAAGATAATAATACTGACCACATTGTAACCAAAAATTAAAAGTGTATTGATTCATAAGAATAAATGTATTTATTTACGTATTTATTTGCTTTATTTTTACATAAGTACAACCAAGCAGAGCAAATGTTTTTGTTTTCCTTCTTTCTTGCGCATGCGTGAGATTGAGAAACCCACTTCTCCACCTGCGCGAGCTCTGCTGTTGTCATGACAACCAGTTGCTTACTGCAAAGTTAAAACACAAATCTGACTTGTGAGACTTGAAGTTGTCGCTTCCAAAAAAACACTGTAGTTAGTCGCTAAAGTGAGTTGTCGCTGCCCTCAACCGGACTCGGGAGAACGCGGGTAAAATGCTGTCGACGACCTTCACAGGTGTGGCACCGGCTGCGGGACGAGGAGGTGCGGAGCCGGTTACGACACCGGGGTCAGTTAGACAAAGCAACGACCGCGGAGGTGCTCGGGTCGGGAGGGAGATATCAGAAGGAATCGGTGTGCAGGAGTGGCCCGACGGCTCCAAATATGAGGGAGAGTCTATAAATGGCCTCAAACACGGCAAAGGAAGGTACAGCTGGACAAATGGAGAGGTAGTGTGTGACATATTAAAGAATTAAACAATTTCACCAGAGCATTTACTACCCCTTAGCTTTTAGGGTGTGAACACCTTAAAGCCAAGCTAAATGTAATTTAGATACAAATACACGCGTGGGTTGTTTTCTTTGGTGTAGTACTATGAGGGCTCTTTCTACAAAGACTACAAGCATGGAGATGGACTGTATTGCTGGCCCACGGGCCAAAAGTTCATTGGCAAGTTCTACCTCAACAGAAGGGAGGGATATGGTCAGCAAGTGTTCTCCGATGGAGCTGTCTTTCAGGTAAGCTGAACCGTTATTTAGATTATAGATACATCATAAAACAACGCACCTCTCCCCTCCTCTCAGGGCTTGTACCACATGGATCAGAGGTTTGGTCCAGGTGTGCTCAAATATCCAGATGGGCGAGAGGATGTGGGTCTGTGGCTCAAGGACCAACTGCTAAGGCTGTGTACCCCTTTGGAAGAGAGATTTAGCCTGAAGAATTTTCCTGAATATTCTGCCTACATGGATCCATCAGTCACTGCAAAATCCCCGACTCAGGTACATGATGTGTCACCTACAGTAATAATAATGAATAAGAAATAAGAGGCTAGAAATAAGAGCAGTCCTTAATGCTGTGTCATGCCCTTTCACAGCTGTAACACAGATAGTGTTTACATCAGAAAATCTGATGATTAATATTTTACTGCGTACATCTAAACTTACCATAAATGTACCCTTCTCACACCTCAGTCTATCTCTGGTAGTCTACAGCAACAAAAAAGGACACACTCTGAGGTAAGTCACAGCTTTTAATGAATAATTGGATGAGCTCTCTGAGTTAATATGACGCAGATCAGTTAACACCTCATCACCTTCAGGAGGATGAAGACAGAGATGTGCTGTTAGATGAGATTTTCATCTATCCACCTGGCATGGAGAGTTACTCAACAGATGGGGACCACTTGCCACTCCCCCCTGGTCGAAGGACAGAGCTGGATCGACATTTTTATGGCAAGCTGTGGGAGCCGGACGCTCATCCTTACCAAGGCTATGCAAGAGACCCACTGTCCACAATGCCATTACAGGCCCGCCTTCAAGCTCACATACACAACCACAGGTCAGACTGGGTCCAAACACTGACAATTAGATCTGTGAGTCTGCAACATTCGTGGAACTTCATGTGTTTGTCTCTCAGGCTGCAGGCTGAAAATGTGGGCTGGGACACGGCAGCCGTTCTCTCTATGAACAGGGACAGTTTTGGTCCTAAAGGGCCTTTGGAAGTCAGTTCAGAATTGCTTATCCAGCACTCCTCCAAAGGAGACCTGCACGCTGTATCACAGATCCTCAAGACTGGTTTAGTCTACCCTGATGTAGCAGATTCGCACGGACACACAGCTCTGATCGCTGCCACCGTAACACATTACTAATTTTTGAACACAGCAAAATAAAAGGTTTAACATTTTGCCCGCGGTTAAAATCTGAAGTAGTCTCATGTCTCATGTTCTGTTTCTGTCAGGTAAACTGCCACAATGATGTGATCCACCTGTTGTTGGACATGGGTGTTGATATTGACAAGATGAACTGTGAAGGCATGTCTGCCCTCGCTGTGTGTCATGTCCTCTACTATCCTTTTCAATCTCTGCACATCACTGGAGCTGAACCACCTGCTAGAAACCAAGTAAGATCCAGCACGAGGCACCGTGACTTTGGGTTTTACCAAAAGTTCAACTCGTCTCAGATACCTATGGGTTTCTCACAGATAATTTCCCTTTTTCTTGACATTTATTTTCCCAGATCAGCCAAGTCGACCTCAATATGGACACATCGTTAATTAACAACCTCTCTGACCAGTAGGATTGTAGCTAATGTCCCTTCACACACACATTGTTCACTATTAACAATTTATATTCACACACATTGCTAAATGAAGCCAAACAACATAACTGATTATGAATTTTTGGATAAAATACTGCTGTATTTATTTCTTGTGTTTTCAGATCAATAGAACCAACTGAACACATTTCACTTCTCAACCGTAAAGCATCCAGTGACAGTGAACTCCTCTCTGAGCGCAGGGTCGGACTGAATGATTGTGTCGCACAAGCTGAACACACACAGGGGGAGCCGAGGACAGAGGAAAGAGAGGACAGACACTGTGAGGAGACAGAAAGCATGAGGAACAAAGGGAAGCAAAGAAAGACGGAGAGCAGATATGATCAGAGAAGGGAACGAGGAGTAAGTGAGGTTGAAGATACAGAAAGAGAATTTAAAAGGGGAGACAAGAAAGACAAAAAGGGTGAGTCTGCTGAGACCAACGAGTTAAGCACAGATCACCTGGAAGAGGAGAGTTGCGAGGAGGATGAGAAAGATGTGGAGGATATAGAGGGTAGCGATGAGAGTGGAAAAGAGGACGTGTCTTTTGTAGAACGCTCCATTCAAGTGCTGGATGGTCACATTAAACTGGGCACCGTGCAGTGGAAGGGAGCTCAAGCTAAGGTAGCAAGCAAGGGTTCATGAGTAATGCGGAGTGATGCTTCTCTGTGATTGGTTTGATGAGTTGGTTTAGTTCACTCACAACTGTTAATGTGTTTGTCTTTGCAGCACGGCAAAAATCTGACCTCAAAACAGAGCTTTGACTCCACCTGTTGTCTCAGAAGCTACGAGATTCAAGTCACAGACAAAATGATCCAGCTCGCTGCTGAAGCTCTGAGTCGCACAGGGGTTTCCATGCTCTGCAGCACGCAGGAGACAGTACGCAAAATGGCTGCTATGAAAATAGAGTCAGTCCTTTTTCTTTCTGCCTCAATTTACTTTTTATTTTGTATTTAATTTGCTGCTGGCTCTAGTGATCACTCTGATGTTCTGTTTCACCATGCATATACATCCATCAGGCATAACATTATGATTACTGAAAGGTGCACTGAATAACACTGATTATCTTTTAATTATACCTGTTAGTTGGTGGGATATTTTAGGAAGAAAGAGAGCATTTTGTCCTCAAAGTTAATCTGTTAGCAGCAGAAAAATGGACAAGCGTAAGGAGAAGTGAGCCAATTTGACAAACGTTTATTGGCTAGAGGATGGGGTCAGATGTGGCTCTTGTGGGGTGTTCCCAGTCTGCAGTGGTCAGTATGTACCAAAAGTGGGCTAAGGAAGGAACCATGGTGAACCAGCATCAGGGTCATGGGTCGCCAAAGTTCAGTGATGCATGTGGGGAGCAAATGCTGATCCAACAGACCAGGTACTCAAAAAAGTTATTGCTAGTAAGTTGCAAATAAGTCAGAGTGCTCATGCTCACCCTTGGTGAAAATACCAACAATGGACACGTGAGCATGAGAAGAACATTTATTCTGTGTGTGCGTCGCTTAGCTGGAAAACTCCTGGCTGCACTATGTGAAGAAGGCAAGCTGGCATAGACAGTATGATGCTTTGAGTAGTGCTCTGCTGGGAAGTCTTGGGTTCTGCCATTTATGTGGATGTTACTTTGACATGTACCACCTACCTAAACACTGTTGCAGATCATTTACACCCTTTCATGGAAACGGTACGCCCTGATGGCTACACCCTGCCACAAAGCAAAAATGGTCCAGGAAAGGTTTAAGGAGCACAACAAGTTGGAGGTCAGATCTCAATTCAGTCGAGCATCTTTGGGGTGTGCTATACAAACAAGTCAGATCTATAGGAACCTCACCTAGCAACACAGAGGAGGTAAAGGATCTGTTGCTAACATCTTGGTACAGATCGCACACCTTAAGGGGTCTAGTGGAGTCCATGCCTCGATGTGTCAGAGCTGTTTTGCCTGTAAAAGGGGGACCGGGACAATATTACCCATATGCAAAAGATATATATAAATCTTATAAAGTTTTTATCTGTCTTGTATGAAACTTGTATGAAAAGCATACAAGAGTGAAAACACATATAAGATCCCTTGAAAAATTATATAATGAAACTTGTATGTTTTGTATACTTACTAAAAAAAAATGAAAGTAATGAGAAAGTGGCCACTTTCATGAGTAAATCATATATGTTTTTACTATTTCTTTTCCATATGTGTAGGCAGGTGGCCATAATGTTATGTTTAATCAGTGTAAGTAACCTGTGTGTGTTCTGTCTGAGCAGGCACCGCATTCGTTTGGGCACCATGAAACTGTTGTTGGACCGTGGAGCTGATCCCAACGCAGCCAGGATCCCCATGCCCGTGCTCTTTTTAGCCATTATGGCAGCTGACACCGAGAATGTGAGGAAACTGCTGCTGTGCGGAGCTCGCACTGACATCCCTCTTCCACCAGAGGCAGGAGCTCAACTTTTAAGCAAATTTAAATAATATTTTGTACAGGCACAAAAGAAAAAAAAAATCCACAAACACAGAAAGAAAAAAAAGCACCTACATTAAACTCACCTGAAAGTCTGCTTGTTTGTATAGAGGAAAGGCTTGTATCCCCTGCATGTAGCTGCAGCACTGCCAGGTCCAGCAGGTCCCAGAATCACACAGCTGCTGCTGCACGCCATCACCGACCCAGACGTACGGGCGTGCGACCAGGACGAGATCTACGAACCAGACAAGGTGTGCAGGTTTTAGAGTCCTGGGTTTTAGAGGTAAATGTGTTTGTGTTAGTTAACCTTTTTTTTTCTTTTTTATGTACTTATATATGTTATAGATTTCCACAAAGGCCACAGAAACACTAACTACCAGCCCACATCTCAAAGAAGGAGGCCGCACCGCTCTACATTTTGCCTGCCAGAGAGAAAGTGACTACAGGGTCGGAATGCATACAGTCACAGCTAAACACAGCACCACTATTTAATGATTACGTTACTGCTGCATCAAAGCAAAGTGCGGAGAACTGATGAATATTTAAGGTAAAAAAACACCTTTATTTTCCTTCCCAGAATGCCAGTGAAGTGGTTGCCATCTTGCTCTCCCACAGAGCCAGTACAGACCTTCTCTGGAGCGGCCACTCACCTCTCTCCTTGGCTATAGCAAGTGGCAATGATATGGTACGACCTCGCTGTGCATGCACACTCACACATGCACGTGAGAGCCAAACCTCTCTTTGTCCCACACTATTTGTTGTTCCTCGTTTAGGCGGTAGACGAGCTGTTGAATGGAGGTGCAGATCTCAACTTACCCCTGGGCTGGAGGGTGGGCAGCGCGCTTTGTGCCCTCACCAACATCAACTACCACTTAGTTGGGCACAGAATTAAGCTGGTACCCACACAAACACATAATGACGACGAAAAATTTTTAAAAATTAATTTATTAACATTTGTACTTTTTTTGTGCAGCGATCAAAGATAAATGTGTTCTTAATGACTTCAAATGAGTCACTTTTGTTCAGCTTTCAGAGAAAATAAGTTTTTCCTAACATCAGTACGGCTTTTGTTTGGTTTAGTTGGACACGTTAACTAAGGCTGGAGCTGATATCTTGATGCCAGTTACAGTGTGTGGCATTGTTGGAACTGCAGTCGATTATGCACGCTACTCCTTCAAACAGGTAACACTCCAGCCATACAACATTGAATGAATCTAATGTGAATTGCTGAAGAATGTCCAGTGACTATCAGCTGTAGGTACTGGCAGTGCTGCACCTTACTGGTTCATCCAGTATTTTATGTTAATCATGGAGGGCCATGCTGGTATACACGGGGGCTGAGTGAGAAGGCTTTTTAGAGTTTTATTTTTATATATATATTTATACTCCTGTCTGCCTTTATGCTCCTATTTAGGACTCACATATTGCTTATACTCCTTTCCACGCTTTGAGCATTCGGGAGAGAAAAATATTCGAAGCACGGCAAAAGCTGCTGAGCAAGATGGAAGACTTGATGAGGCAGGTTGCTGCTGAGAGGGAAACTGGTAATATAGAGAGAATAGCTTCCACTGGATACTTGGTGTAATGCACTTGTCCTTTTATTATTGATATGCCTCTAAATCATAGAGTGTGTGTCCATGCGTGTGTGCGTGCGTGCATTTGTACTGCATGATTGGCAGGAGACCTTTCCTCCAACAAGGCTCTTGCCAGAAATAAAAGCCTACCAGAGGAAACACAAGAGCACAGGTACACATACACTCACATTCATCTACAGTAAGGTGCTGCTCTAGTTCCTTTTTCCTGTTGTCTGTCATTTAAACTTTTACTTCAACTAATGTCAGTTTCTAGTAACTTATTTGTGACTCTTTTCGTGTAAACCTGTTCTCAGGAAACCAGTGTTAAAGTTCTGCTTTCACTGCGGTCGCTCAGTGTCCATGAATCTGACCCCGGGCAGGCGCTGCAACAAGGTCTCCTACTGCTCCAGGGCCTGCAAGCTCAACTCCTGGGAGGAAAGACACAAGAAAGAGAGCGTCCAGGTATCAGGTGGGAGTCAGAGACCCTCCTTCCAACAGTTAGAGCCAAACTTCAGCAGCCTTAAAATATTTGATGACAGTTTGTCACAAGTGCTTTGAATATATGAATCACTTATCTGAATAATAAAATGATGTTTAGAGAACAATTAATGATACAGAGAATTTGTGAAATGCTGATTCAGTTTTGGAAGAATAGAGCATGTAAATACTGTATTTCTTTCTTTCCAGCATCTGTTGACAGTGCCCAGAAAAGTGCTGTGTCAAAAACCCAACGAAGTCCCAGGGCTTTGTCTGCCATCTTGAAATCCAAAACAGCCCCCAGGCCACTGAGTGTCCAGTTCAAATCCCAGAGAGAACTAAAGCTGTTGAGCAAGGCAGAGAAAAAGTTGGAGAGCCAAAATCCACTCAATCTGAGGGAAAACTACAGCCACAACTGATGGATATTAACATTTCTGTTTCATTATGTCTAATATTGACTACCTAATTTAACAAAGCACTCAGATCACATCACTGTATGTGGTTGAATGGTGGTGGCAGCATTTGTGCCATAATATTTCTCATATTTGTAGCTGTCAGATTACAATATAAAATAGCATTAACTGTAAATTGTGTTATTATTAACTTGTGCTGTTGAATCAGATTACCTTTGTCATTGTCAAGTGCAGTCCCTGCGGCTCAAGAGAAAAAGTTTAAATAAAATTTAAAAAAAATATATAAAAAATGAGGTCACTGTCTTGTCAAAATAAATGTTTTTGCTCATGTTCTTCATTCCCATGATAATATCTGGCTGAGTGTTTCATGAGAAAGGTGAAGCATGACAGTTATGCCACATGTGGTCTATCAAAGTTCAGTCTATGATGAGGAACAAGGGTATAGATGACAGTTTAAAAAACAGCAAATGGACCTTAGATTAAATTTTTATAGTTAACGTCATTCTAATGAATATGATGATAGCTTCTGTTTTTCACTTAGCCAGTCTGCGCAGTTCTTCTTACTTATACATTCATGAAGTATTAAAGGCTCGCCTTACTGTCAGTGAAAGTAGCATCACAAATAATTCGTGTCTCATTAGATTTGTGTCTTCCTGGTTTCAAACTGGGGATCTCTCACGCATTAGCCTGAATTGTGAACCGCAACACTAATGGAACAACTTTCTATAGGAAAAAATCAAACCCTGAATATTTCATTATAAGTAACTTTTCTTTAGCACCACCCTTAGGTTGTAATATATGCCTACTGACTGGGGAGATAAGTGTTATGTCTTCCTCACTTTAGAGCCTGACTAGATTTTATTTAGGTGTTGCTATCACAAATCATCATGATCCTGAGGGTTAAAAACAAAACAAAAGCTGGAGCAGCTCTTTTTCCCCACTCTCAAGACCATCCATTGTGTCATGAATAGGACAGAAACTCCACTGTTATCCCTAAATCTGAGATCCAACTAATGGATGGACTCTTCTCTTCAGCATCTGAATATATAATTTTATGTCACATCTTAATCACAAAATAACTCACCATGTCGGTTATTTTGCATTTGATACATCAAATAAATAGACTCAAAAAATCATTTTGTAAAATCCCTGTTTGGATGCATCATTCAGACATTCCCAGTAACATCATAACACAGACTATTTGTGCAAAGAAAGGCTCATTAAAGGCTCGTAATGGTACATGCTGAATTACTTGTTAGACTGGTTTTCATCAGCAGCAGGTTTACAGTAGGCTGAGGTTGCTGCCTGTACTTTGTTTCTTACATCATACGCTGATGAGTCAGAGGGACGGACAAACAAGGACCAGGAACAGGCTGGTGTGACCCAGAGTCACCTCAGCCTCAACAAGAAGCAGGAAAACGTATTCAGAGAAG
>NW_005187473.1:565312-590512 GCF_000239375.1 Pundamilia nyererei
GCAGATGTGACGTACTGTCCTCGAACATCCTGTGGCTCTGCTGTTATTTTGGAGAAGTCCAGCAATGCAGTGCTTTGCTCTGAGTGCAGCTTTGCCTTCTGCGTCACGTGCAGAATGACCTACCATGGATTAGAAGAGTGTGAAACCAAGAAAAAACATGCAAGAGATGCATTGCACACCGCTTTAAAAAGCCTAGACTTGCCACAGTCACAAGGTACACAAAGGCACACTATTTCAATGACTATGTGGATATCTCTTATGTTTACTAAAAATCCAAGTATGTTTTTTAAACTGATAATTTTTTGGTGTACTGGTTATTAATGTTAAAATATTCAGTCACAGGACGAGTGGTGTGAATGTTGTCCTGTTTCAAAGAAAATCATAAAGTCAGTCATTTCAAAGCAGGAAGTACAAGAATCAACATAGAGATGTCCCAGTATTGTGTCTCGTGTCAGTGCAGGACTCAACAGCATCAATCCAAGTGCAGCAGCCTCTGTAGAGGTGTAAGATTACTTTACAGCACTTACAAGTCACGAATGCGACTGAAAAAAATATATTTATTTGATCCGATTCTAATAGTAGCACTTTGTTTGATTAATCTTTAACCCTACACTGAAGGCCTTTTGTGTGTTGATGCAAATGTTGTTTTGTGCTCTGTGCTATCTGTGTCTCTCAGAGGGGTTGAGTGCTCTCTTGAATGACTATAAACATGGCAGTAAGGAGAGGAAACGCCTGCTGGTGAGCAGATATGGTAACATGCTGGTAATGCTGGAAAGTAATCTGAATGACACCTGGTTGGCCAACAACAGCAGATGCTGTCCTCACTGCTTCAGCAGAATCGAGGTATTTAGTCATGTGCGCACGGAGAGTTTCTGGCTGTTTTGAAGTCATGTGACTTTGCCTGCTCACGTGTTGTGTTTCATGTTGCAGAAGAATGGAGGATGTGACCACATGTTATGCACTCAGTGTGGACAGGACTTCAGTTGGTGCTGCGCTCTCAGACTGACAACAAAAAATGGAAAAACACACTTACAAGAATATGTCTGTGAGAACCACCGAAAATAGCCTCCCAGTGCTTCCGCTACTTTCACCAGCAGCCCATCATTTTGTCACATTAAAATCTGTTTTATTTAAAAAGATTAAAAGAGAAATGAGATCTGATTGAAACAAAAAACAGAAATTTACATCCTGTGAAGTGTTTTGACCCAGACATGTCATACTGTATCATGGTCAGCAGAGGGCGCTAAACAACAAGAATGACAAAGCAGTAACATGACAAGTTCCTTTTGGTAACTTTAGAAAAGCTAATATGTAAAACAGTCTGTTTGTTTGTTATTTTCAATAAATTGATACATGAATTTAACAAATGATGAACTGATTTATTTAACCTGGATGCTATAAAAACACTTCAGGAAAATATCCTCTGTAAAACTATACAATAGCAAACCTGTAATGTAGAATATCTTATACACATATTTCTATATGAGACGTTCTTGCAGCTGTTTCTTAGATTCTCTGAGATCTACAGTGTACATATTAATTATTAATCTTCGTCTACTCTTTTTTGACTTAACCTCATGTTTTATCACTGTTGCATATGTAAAATCACAGCATAAGGTCCTCACTATGTGCCTGTAAAACATGTTCTCCCTAGTTATAATTGTAGCTCATTGTTGTCTTCACTGTCAGTAAACCCACTGTTTTTGTTTTTCAAGTAATGTATAAAGCGTGTGGTTGTGATTACTACCTATAGCCACAGTTCCAGCAGTCTGGAAAAAGCCTTTTTTACTCCAAAAGATTAAGTTAAGATTCATTAAATAATTAAATAAATGTGTAATTCATTCATTAAAATGATAAATGAAAAATATATATGAATACACAATTAAATGTCAATTCATTTCATTTAAAAGATAATTATTTATTTCAAATTTTAATAAATTAAAGACGCTACTTTCTTTACTTACTTTTTGATTCATGTATTTGTTTAATTCATTTTGGCACATGTGGGTCTCAAGACTCATGCACACATTTTCTTTTATTATTAAATCATCCGGTTCATACCAGACCATTAGAATATTGTGTCTGACACCTCCAATTTGGTGTAATATCAAGGCTACACTAATACAGATTGGTTAATATGTGTTTACAATCATTACGGCGTGCCATGATGATCTGGTTTAATCTCTAATGGTGCCTTAGGAACAAACAGGTCGAGAACAGTAGTCTGTAAGCAGGTTAAAAGGCTCATAGCGGTCCTGTATACTTCGTTTCTACAGAGGTCAGTCTGTGTAGCAGATAGTGGCGAAGAAGAGAAAAGCTTATAACCCTTGAACTGCATGTCTCATTTCCCTTGCAGCAGCAGGCTACAGGTAGATCCTGAACATTTGGCTTCTTCACACTCACCAACTTCCTGTTTTGAAACGTCCCCCTCCATTCTTGCACTGTTCTGTCACAACACTGGAACAAAGACCACTGCTGCATACAACTGGAAATCTACAGATGTCTCGTATATCAGGCCAGCATGTTTGACTTTCTGTGTCTCTTCCAGGAAAATCCCGCTTCCACCCCAGGGGGAGGTCATCACTTCCTCATAAATGTCTAAACAACACTTTGCTTTTCTAAGGCAAACTGTTGCAGCAGGAGCCCTGGCCTGGAACTCCTGCTGCACTTGTACTTGACAAGCCTCTTGGTGGTTCTTCTGAGAGAAAAACAGCAAATGAAGAGGCACTCAGAAAATAATCATGTCAAGGACTATAAAAGACAAGTTATATGTTTCTACTGAACTATGGAGAGCAGTCATTTAACAAAACAATCTCAAATAAAATGAGGAGAAGGACTGCATGGTGAGTAAATAATACAGAAATCTTCTTTCCTGGAACTGAACAGGTAAAAAAATAAACCAGGTGAGGACAATGGAGGCAACACAGACCTCAAAATGACACCCTGGACAGGTCACCAGATAACACAAAGAGACAGACTAACTGCATGTCTGCATGAAGCCTGAGTACCCAGGGAGAACCCACACAAGCACAGGAGAACATGCAAACTCCATACAAAAAGGCCCCGGTGAGATGGTGGAGTCTAACCCCTTCTTGCTGTGAGGCAACGGCTCATTTCATTTTTTAATCTTCTTCACATAGAACAATTAGCAGATGTTATAACTGACAAGGTATTACAACTCTGGGACAATATGAGATCAAGGAAGAAGCTGCCAGTTGACTTTATGCATTTGCAAACAAAGAAGAAATTGTCACTGTGACAACTTTAACCCCTTGCATTGGGGATTTTGTATATTATTTATTTATTTATAGTTTTATTATTACATAAAAATATAATATAAAGCATCATGAATTCATACCAACAATGACTGCTCTGTGTCTTTTGTAAACTTCATTAGTCCCGCCCGCATTCAGTTCCAGTAATTCTGCAGATACCTACCTTTAGTCGCACCAGATTTGTGTTACTTCCTTTATAATTACAGACCTTCTACTGTTATTCGTGCAGAAAAGGTAAAAAGATATATCTCTCAGGTCTTTGCTGGATTTATTTTATGTTGTGGACATGACTTTCAGGTAATGATCATCTGCTGTAGACAGTTTTTAGGCTTCCTGCATCTTCTTTTGTCCTCCATTAGCCCAGTTTCCTCAATTTCTTTGAGAACACACTGCACACCATGCTGTGATTAGTCGGTTTTTCAGTAGTAGTAGTTTCAAAGTTGTCCAAAGGATAGCTTTGAAAAAAAGCCTGGAGAACTGTTGCTCGAGACCACTTTAAAACTGACATGAAAGGCTGGCTCCTTGGAAGCAAAACATTAAAGAGAGGGGTTGCTAAAGACTTTTGCACAGTACTGCACGCACACATCAGAACCAAAGACCAATAACAGCCCTGAGTGATGGTTGTTGTTTCAGTCAGATTCATATTGATGTCTCACTGAGCTGACTGTCAGACGTGTGCTGAGCTGTCAGTTTGAAGCAAATCCCTCTTGAGTCTTCTAGGACCACTGATGCAATGATGTGAAGTAGCACTGCATAGCCTTGCATTTACCATAATGAATTGTAAATATCGCTGTTTTAATGCAGAGTAAAACTTTTTTTTAAAACGCCATTTTATAAATCATTATAACAAAAAAAAAACAAAAAAACAAAAGAACGAACAGATCAAAGAGCCATCCCATCCTTGATGAAAGCTAACGACTTGTGCTGACGGCCTGTGCACCACATTTCCGGCAATCTGTTCATACTTTTTTTGTGATATCCCGCTGACAGATAAACAATACCAGGGGCGCAGAAACAGCTTTCCTGGCAGAAGTAATATCAAGGATAGTGAGTAAGGCCTGGTTATCAGTGCAGTGGAAACTAGGCTATGGAGGAGCGTCTTCTCCCTGTGAGTCAATAACAGCATCAACTAACAGAACATTTATTTCCCCTGGAGCGGTAGGAGCTGGGTCGTGGAAGAGAAAGCTTGAGACATGAATTCACTGTAATAATTATTAGCTTAGATCCATTATAGTGATCGCCACATTTATACACACACACACACACACACACACACACACACACACACACAAGTTGTTCAGGCATCCATTTAGTCAGTCAGTGGTATATTGGCAACACTGTTCAGAGGCACTAAAAGTATGCTGAGGTTTTCAAGGAGATTACAGGAGCATTATGGGAGGTTTGGCGGACCCCACACTATAAATGAAGGTGTGTGTGTGGGGTGTGTGAAAGATCTTCTTAAAAATAAGTTTTCCCCAAGGCTTACAACAGCTAAAGGTCAAGAAAGACCCTTAACTGTGTGTGGTTTCATTGGGAGTTATGGGCTGTAACCACAGTCTGGAACTGATGTGTACTCAGAGTGCTGTCAGCGTGAGCTGTTAGGAAGCCGTCAGAGTAGAGAGCTGCAGAAAACTGTGATTAAAAGTAGTTTGGCAAAAATGTAGTTCCACTACATAAGTCAGTCTAAAATCACAAAAAGCACGAAGGAGACTGTGTGCACAGCAGCGTGTGTGTGTAGTAATTAGTGAGTTTTAGAGGTGTTGGGTTACGGAGCTTTGAACAGAGCCTGGGGAGCTGTTTGTATGTTGGGCTAATTTAATTACCTCTTGGATCTATAGCACAGACACAAGAGTTGAATCAAAGTCTCAGAATGAAAGTTAAGAAAAAAAAAAAAAAAAACACTCACAAAACTTTTACTGTCTCTGGAAATCCAGCTGTAAAAACAAGTAGAAATGTCTCTCATTTTTTGTGAAGAATCCTTATTATGTGTTTGTTGCCCTCATTTGAAAATCAATGGCGTAGTACCGCTGGTGAGCATGGCTAACTAATCCCGACTGTGTGCCTGTATGTGTAGCTAAACTGAAAAAGTGTTTCAGATCATGGTAAGCCATCCATTTGGATCTAGTTCTATCCAGACACCTGACCTGACCTGACCTGAGCAAACTTTTCTGTGCCCATTAACATGGTGTCTTTAAAATTAGACACTCCAGTTCACTTAATTCTGCAGTCGCATCAGTAAAACCAAAGAAAACACTATGGAAATAGAAAAAACGCAGCAAAACCTTAACAAAAAAGGGGGAAGCAGTTTGAAGGGGTTTTGAGGAGACAATAACGTGATGGACCAACTGCAGAAGTGACCAGCTAACAATAAAAGCTAATAGCCAACATGCAGCCTGAGTGTTATATGAGTCATTCAATTAAACACACATTACTTGGATCTTTTTCTCCCTCATAAGAATCCTTCACTTCTTGTAAACAGGTCTCAGTGCAGTCTTTCACATGTTTCTGATTTCTGTCACTTCTTCAGATCTTCGGTCATGTTCTTGTCTTCCCAAAAACACTTCCGTTGTGAATTTTTACAGTTTTTTTCTATTGGTGTTTTAATCAACATTTGTGTGTTTTGTGTGCTTTTGTATTATTTTTTTCTATTTGCTGTTGTTTTCCTAACTTGCAGGGCATTTGACCTTTCTGGCCCACATGGAAAAGGAATAGAAAAAACTTATAAAAGACTTGCATCAGATGGGGCCTACTTCATATAGTGAATCATATAAGGCTTATATGATTTACACATAAAAGTGGCCACTTTCATATATTGTTTTAGGAAGTATCCAAAACATACAGGTTTCATTTATACAATTTTTCTAGGGATCTTATATCTGTTTTCACTCTTGTATGCTTTTCATTTAAACACAGATACAAACTTAATAAGATTAATATATATATAACTTTTCCATATAGGGGGGCCACCATATAATTCAGCATGAAAAGCAGAATTTGAGTCAAGGGTTTCTACCTAACCACACAGTGTTGCCCATCTACCCTCATCTGCTCAGTCCAACAGTCCAGCGCATGGATAAAACACAGAAATGACAAATATCACACACATTTGCAACAGCTTCGGCTTCTCACCTCGTAGATTTTAGCATAAGGAGTTCATTAGAGGCAAATAATGACAACAAAGACTAAACAACATATGGTAGAACACATTTTCTAAATAAACATCAGTGTATTTTTATATTCACTGCAAACGTGGGATTTTTTTTTCCAGTACCATTTTGCAGATTCCTCACAGCACACAGACATTTCCAAACAACCAGCTGTGTAAACTTCATTAAATACTCCTGAACAGCAGCCTTATAGTCTCAGCCTGTGGTAGAAAGATCTTAACAGTTATTAGGTATGACTGTACTCATGCACAAAATAAACCAGATACATTTTATACAGTGCGATACGTAACACACTCTGTCATTTACTGCGAAGCACTGAAGTTTAACTTATTAACCTGTGCCGCAAATAGATAAGTGAAACCAATAATTATTAAGTATATTGTACTCACATTCTCTATAGTTTCTAACAAGTAAACATAGAATAGAAATGGATACAGTGCCCCAGATAGTAACTGTTTCAGCACATTAACATACTAAATAATAACTAAACAGTCCAATTAAATCATTTGTACCGGTTAATGGACATATGTTGATGTAAATACATTTATTTCCCACAGTGCTTTTATTTATTTATGTTTTTGGCCTTTGTCTGTGTGAAACATTTGTCCAATTAATAGAAATCCTCTGATGCAAAAACCCCAAAAGGCAAACAACAAAAAAACAACATAAAAACGTTTCAGCGCTACAATATCCTTCCAAAAATAGTCTTGTGTAAAAGGAGCACTTAACTGGTGGGCTGCTGTGTTTCAGCTCATTAAGTGCAAATTGTGTTTGCCACGTTTTTTCAGGCTTAATCGTTTATTTTCAGCAAGACCCTTCTGCTTCTGAGATTTTCCTGCTACGCAATAATTTTGTCATTTTTTAAGCTCTTGAAAAGAAAACAGACGTTTTCGAATCAAATGTTGATTACAAACACTTTAAGTCCTTGTAAATCCTCTTGAGGCCCGACTCGTGTGACATATCGATCGGTGCGTGCACACTGACACAGATTGGTTCCTATTATTTCCTGTGCACGCTGCCCTTTGAACCTGGAGCTAACGCCAACCTTTCTACAACACTAGATAATTAGCCTGGCATCACCTACGACGTGCGCTTATGCAAATTAGTCTGTTTCAATGCTCCTGGATGCAATTAGACCTGTAAACACTCAGAGCAACGTGTGGCGTCATGTTGAGGGAAAAATGTAAAGTGATTACAGCGTTCAGAGGGGGGAGTCGGTGCATCAAACTCGCCCTGTAGTTGATAACCGGCTGTAATTGGACTGGCACAGACAAGATCAGGTGGAAATCTATTTGAAAGTTGGGGGATGGCAGACGCATTCTGCCAGAGCAAATTAAACATTAGCTCCAAGATTTCAATTCAATTCAGTTCCGTTTAAGTTTGTTTATATAGTGCCAAATCACAACTGTTGTGACATTTTATTTATCCCTTAGAAGCCTACCTGAAGCTCTTTCTGTCAAATTTCAGGACTGCTTATAGAACAAAATGACTGGGTGTGCATCAGAGGTTAGTGATGGTGGTCTCTGCCTGTGCAGCTACCTTTGGAAAAACCTGCAAACTGTTCTAATGGTCATCAACCACGTCTTTCCTGATGTACACTGAGGTGTCAAAACTCAACATGAAGGGAAGGTCATCAAATGTCATCTTTGTGGGGGGAAAACGACAGAGATCTCGCACACGTTGGCGGGAATATGCAGTTTTCCACTAGTTCACCTGCCACTGGCCCACGTGTGTCACGTATGCTGGTAGCCTACAGCCCACATGAAATTAACTTGATTGTGTGACCATGGGTTAATGTAAAGTTAATGAATAAGATGCAGAATAACAACAGTATGTGTAAGCGTAATAGCGGCATGATACCGATCCCTATCCGTCAAAGAATTCACCTCTACATCCCTGTGAGAGCCACATGATTCCCCCAGAAACAACCAGTACTTCACTTTGTGTTGGTTTTGACACAGACCAGGGATTTCTGGGGCATCTTGATGGCAGCTGATACTTTGCTGGTGTGTGGCACAAAGACAGGTTGCGTTTAATGTTTTTTTAATGTCATCAATAGGTTGTGTGAGTTACAAATAATGCTGCCCATTTGCCATCTGAATTTATGGTAAATGGGCAGCATTTATACAGAAGTTACGCAACAAACTTACTATCAAACAAGGAAATATTAAGTATCAGTGCCTCATGTTAAGTGGTAAAAAGCCACAAAACAGGTGGAATTATCACAGTCCAAACGCTCCACTATGAACATTTCTGTCTGGATCTTTAGGCTGTATTTGTAGGAGCCCACTAGCTTCCTGTGATCTCGTTTTCTCCAGCTTATCATTTCCTGCACTTGCAGAAGGTTTTCAATAGCTGCACTGGAGTGTGACTCTCATTTTGAGTCCAAGAGCCTGTCAGCGTAATAAAAGGTAATGCTCCCAGCGCTTTCATGTAAGACAAAGCGTGTTATTTCTAGGAGGAGGAGAGCTATTAACAGACTGCAACTCTGCCTCAACGCGCAAGACTAGCTCACCCACGGCTTTTTGTTCCTGTTTCATTAAACTGTGCGGCAAGGTGGGCTAATAAATAGGCGAGCACTTTAATTTGAATGCCTTCTGCTTGTACGTCCCTCTAGCTCTGCCTTGCTGTTGCGTTTTAATCCCCAAAAATGCCACAGCGCTTTGTTCTCACAGTGCTATTCTCCCGAGCATCCTAGTGTGTGGTCAAGTGTGTGTATTTGTGCTCTGGAGACAAATATAAGATGTGAGCAGCTGCCTCTCCCTGCAGCAAACAAAGCCGAGCAAAGAGAAGGCCAGGATGCTGCTTTCAATTCCGCTTTCCAGCTCATCTAATTATATGAACTGATCAGACTGATTTAATTACTGAGGAATGGTTTTTTTCCGCAAAAGCAGATTTAAAGGGGAGGTTTTTCTTCTCTTTTCAATAACAAATTATTGATTTTTGAACACAGGTGTATGCTGATAATCGTTTTCTGTTACAATGGGGGAAAAGCACCGTTCTATTTTAAAGGATTAGTAAGAAGGGCTTTGAATGACAAGCTTTTCTGCTTGAATATGTACATTTTGTGACCCCTTCACTATCATTGATATCTGTAGCGAAGATCAGCATAAAAAACTCATTTTATTAGTACTTATTTTTTTTAGCAATTTTAAATGTGACTATAGACTTTGAATGCCTTGTGACAACTTGCTGTGTTCGGCTCAGGACCATTAAACTGGAACAGTTAATCCAATTTAACTTCAATTATATAACGTTTTTTTTCCCAGAACGGGCTAAACACAGGAACACAGCTGGATCTCCTCGTATGTGGAAAAAGCAACACAAACAGGCCAAAGCAACACAAAAAAACCATTGCGGCACAGTCCATGTTACTGTTTAGCAGTCGTTGCACACACTGCAGTAAAACCTGCTTACGTCCCCTCTGGGAATCAAGACTGGGAGTATTAAATGACATGTCTCACAAGCAGAAACATCCAGGAGCGCTGCAATTTGCGAGTCAATTTGAAGTTTAGAGTTAAGTGCGTTCAGTTTGAAAGCGTTTGCGCGTTTGAGCGTTTTTCAAGAGGAAAATTTTGTCTTGTTCTCGTCATCAAAGCATGTTTCGCCCTTAGGGGCAGCCTCTGCTGGCACTCTGTTCTCCTTCCTTCCAAAGTAAAAACGATGAGACTAGCAGCTTTTTAACCAGAACTGACGGTACCAGAGTTACTTACAAAGGCGCCATCCAAAGTGGTACGGAGGGCCTACAGTGAAATCCACACACAAACATACAGTGCTCAAAAAAGAAGACATTCACTCAGTGCACACTTACAAGATTCCTGATAGTTGTTAAATAGATTATGAGAGTTTACAAGAGATGGTGAGCTAACACTGATCAAATAATCAATAGGATTCATGTCTACTATAGTCTATTTACATCTATAATGCAATATTAAGAATATTTACATAACATTTGTGAATACAGAAAAATCCAATCAATGTGACAGATTGGTTTTTTACTATATCGCCAAAATGGCTAGCCAAAGCTTACTCTTTAGCCTAACTTCCTCCAAAGGCACCAGCAAGGCTTGCAAGAGCCTTCAGCCTGATACACACCTCAGGACAAGTAGGAAGTCAGCTAAGGCTCACAGTTTCATATAACACTGTTTCATTAGGTGAAGTTCATTGTGCTTTTTTTTTAAAATTAGCAAGTAGTGCTTTGGATTTTATTACATCTGTTTGGTTGTAAAGATGCTGAATTTGTGTCCCGTGTGGCTCTGTGGTTGTAAGTTTTCCCCTGCAGTCCCTGCTGCAGGACCTATAAAAAATACCTGCAGGGCTAAATGACTCGTAAGAGTTTAAAAAATCATCTCAAACCAAAACTTAGTAGTTGTTTTCCCAAGTTTTTGTAACATAAAGGAATTGCCCCCTCACTCAACCTTGTCTGCATTTTTGTACTTTTCAAGTTTTCTGCGTATCTTTGTCTTCGCTGAGGCTTCTTGAGCCTCTTCTCATGTCCACCTGACTTTCTGCCAAAAAAGCAAAACCCTGATTTCCCCTCTTTCAGATTTCTTTGCATTTCTTTTGCATTTACCTGTGCCCTGAGTCAGAATGTAACCCACTTAAAGCTTTGGAGGAACTGGAGCAGAAAGTATAAGAAAGGATAATGGCTTAAAAATGTAGTCTGATTCTGTGGCTAGAAAACAGATTTTTTTTTTTGTTCAAAGTTTTAAGATTAAAAATCTACAATTTCCTCTGAATGTTATGAGCTGATTAAATACACACTTTCTAGAGCAATACAAGGATTAATGGAATCCAATTTTAGCCTCCTGTATCAGAGCAGATGCGACACGAAAAGCTGGGCTGTCTATCAGGAAATAGGGATCAAACTGTCAACCCTGCACTTTGTGGACAATCTGATCTACCACCTGAGCCACAACCAGCCACCTCTATTTATATATTTCCTATCAAATTGAAAGATTATGCGTTTAATCCATACACCAAATAAAGTGCAAAAAGATCTTGATGCAATCACTCCACTAAATATGCTCTTCAAAAGTATGGCAGTATTTTCAGTTTCCTGCCCTGCGTTCTTGTACTCTTTACATGTTCTCTTCCCTTCCCCTCTTGTGTCTCTTAGCTGTAGCCGAGGTTCTCCATCTCATGGCGGTATCTTAGCTCCGACACTTTTGCTTTGTGCTGCTTGCTCTCCAAATGCTGCCTGAAGTCCGTCTCCTGCTCGGCTCCGCAGTTGCACATGGAGCAGTAGAACTGTCCGCTGGGAGTCACGCACATGGCCAAGTCCCGGGGGATGCGCTGCCTCGGTCTGGGGTTGTAGTACGGCCCTGAGGGAGAGAAAGAGAGATTACAGAGATGAGATGGATGGCTGCTAACTGTTATTTTTAAGAGATGTTTTATTGCAGAGGGAAGTCACAATACAGTGCCAAGGGTCCAACTTTAGGTTTCAACTAGTGCCTTATACAGTGGCAAAATGAGATGATAATCAACTAGAACATCTTTAATGAAATACTAAAGCTCCCAGAAGAAACCCATCCTAGCACTAGAATAACATGGACAAAGGGGGTTTACATCTCGCTGGCACGTACCAGCATGGTAACTTATGCTTTCAGCCTAACCTGCTCCAGTGATGGTTACAGTATGTTTCATACTAGAGCTCACTGGGTAAGAAACCACTGCACACTTACAAATCAGTTCTCTGTAAGACAGCCTCATCATTCCTGGAACTAAAATGTTTTAACATCTCTACATTACCCCGACGAGCAGTAATGAAAACACATTTTTAGATGCAACTTTTCCCATTGATGCAAACAATTTTGCGTTTTTATTTTATAAGCAGTAACATATGACCCTGAAACAGGACACCTATTTGTACCTGCACATAGACTAAGCCTACATTTGAATTCTGTTGATTATTTCTTTAATCAGATCCTCCTGTTTCTTAATGACAGAGCTGTGATATTAAAAAGTACACAGTAAGCATTTGTGTTGGCTTTCACCAGACTTCAAATAAGCTAAACTTTATTAATACTGTAGCTTTTCTCAGAGTATATTTTCTTTGTTTCTTTGTAAAATCACTCCCTCTGTTGACAGTACACTTACCTATAATTGTGACTGGTTAGATGCGCCACAATAAAGTTTACATTTTTGATTCAGGTTAAAGGATGGACTGAACATAGGACAACTCACAATTCCTTCACTTTCTTTTTTTTGCTCATTTCTAACCATAAAACCCAGCAAAACTATTAGGATTCCCATCCCTCATTATCAAGAAATGCTTAGCATTTCTTGACTATGACTCTTATCTTTTTATAAAATACTACTGGTAAGAGTAGATGCTACAAAGTACTTATGTAGAATTTTCAGGTGTCCATACTTTACTTGAGTATTTATTTATATGACTACTTTTGACTTTTATGCCCTTTTTAAACAAATATCTGTACTTTCTGCTGCTTACATTTTCAAAACAGGCTCATTGCTCATTGCTGACAGATTTGGGTGGAGTTATTATATCACACTGCGGACCTTCAAACGTCAAACCGATTTGAGCCTAAACCGAAACACGTGAAAGATAATCCTGTTCGTTCAACTTTTACTGGAGTATTTTTAACATTAATATCTGTACTTCTACTTAAGTGCAGAACATGTGTAGCTTTGCCACCTCTGGATGCTGCTATAATTGTACATTGAAAAAATGAAATGGGCATAGGAAAATGCAGCCAGCATTTTACTGTCTTAAATTTATCTGTTAAATCTTCGACTTTTAACTTCATATAAAATGCTACTGATATTGTAGTTGAATGAATTCATCTGCAGTGTTTTTTTCTGTTGTTCAGTGATAAAAATGCATCCCAGACCCATGTGTGTATGAGTGCTGTGTGTGTGACAAATGTACACAAATGTGTACAGAAAGAAAAGCTGAAAGGCGTCTGTGATTACATGATGGCAGAACACTGGAAACAGAGTGTTGCTTGTGTTTTAGCAACACAGAAAAAGGAGAAGAAAATAGAGAGATAGAGAGAGAGATAGAAAAGACAGAACGAGAGGGAGAGAAGTTATTTTAGGGATTGTCCATCAAGAAAACTGATTGAATCAGCAGATTTTTTTTTTTTTTTTTTTGCCTGTGGAAGAGCGTGTCAGCGGGAGACTAAGAGGGATTTGCTTTAGTGTATGACTTGTGATTTATCTTGTTTTATCTCGAGCTGAAGTGCAGGTGCTTATGTCTGTGGAAAGACAGAATAGGAAACAGACACGTGCAGAAAGAGATGGTAGCTTGACGTCAGCAGAAAGTCTGACATTACCTTACTCTGTATCTGTTTTCACACATGTACACGAGGGTGAAAGCAGACACTCACACAAACACAAAGAAACCACAGTTAAATAATAATTATAGAAGAAGAACATTCAGCCTTAAAAAAGAAAGAAAACATGTGTGACCATGTGAGGGTCATGCACTGGACATAAGTCGGTGGGTGCACCAAAAACGGTAGAAAATCCAGTGACATGAGAGAGCTTTAGGAGAATAACTCCTATCTGTGACATCATTTAGTTTTTTTTGACAGTTTCCACACTGACTCAGCAAACAGACACTGCCCTCAAAGGCTGCTAAAAATGACTACGGGTCATGACAGCTGCTGTAACATGAATTATCAGTATATGGAACAGGTCTAGACCTAAGAAAAGGATTTTACAGCATTCGCTATATCTCTTTAGAAAGACTGTTGGGGTGTTTGCAAGTACAAAATCAGCTTTTAGAAGATAAATTGGCATTTTGAACAGTGGCTTCTCGGGGTAGGTACCATACACATCACATTTTATGCCGCATAAAAAGACCAATTTCAAAGGCTAGTGTGCATCAAATAGAGTTGTTTGAAGACACAACCAATAACTCAAATAAAAGAATATAAGATCATTAAAGAAACAGCCAAGTTTACTGCTGATTGGTCCTCAAGCCGCTGTGTATGAACAGGTGACATCTATTCTAGGACTGCTGAATATAGCTTGTTTGTAGTGACGTATTTTCCAACCACCACTTAAGATAACACAATAACAGACATGACCCTCAATAGCCAGACATATTATTGGTCAATTCATTAAATAACATCAGAATTTGCTTTGCTAGTTTGCAGCCTTTGAATAGATGTGGAATAAGACAAAATCTCTTGCATTTCTTTGCATTTTACTGACCAAGATAGCTACAACAATGCCACCTAAATGAAGAGTTTATCAGATGACTTTTGATAGTTATCTTTAAATTATGCTGATGTCACTTTTTAATTAGCATTTAATTTTCTTATCTTACCTGGCATGGAAGCGGGTACTTGTGGGCTGCGACGATTTTTCACTAGCCGGTACTCACTGCCATCTTTCCTGTTCCTTCTCGGAGTTGTCTCATTGCTGCTTTCCCTGTAACAGGCAAAGCTAGAGTCAACAATTGTTGGTTCCATATCACATGTAATGGCAACATGGCTAGCTTGAAATATGGCGTATTTTGCCAAACCCCTGAGTCACCCCTCATCTTTCTAAGATGTTTCATGTTATTTTCTCTAGGGCCAGCATCCTGCTTGTTTTTGAGATATCCCTGCCCTACTGCTGCTGAATACCTGGATCAGGTGTGCTTTGCCAATAAGAAGCTAAAAGGGCAGGTTAGTTGGAAAACAAGCAGGACAGCAGCCCTCGAGACCTCAAGGTATGGAGTTCCATACCTGTGTTCTACAGGCTTGGTCTTGCAAAGCTTTTCTTTGGACACAGGCTGCTTTTTCACTCATTATCAGGCCAATTCTTGTACCTGACCATTTCCAGAGGAATGTTTTTTGTTTGTTTGTTTTGTAAGCCACCTAACACTGACCTATGAATCATTCAAGCATAAAAAAGGGACCTAACTCTAGGGACAAGCCAGTGTTATGTCCATACATAACAGACAACTTACCAAATTTGTCTTTGGTAAGTTGTTCCTTTAGGGACTTTGGTCTAGCTGCCTGTTGTAAAAACACATAATTTGTTCTTATCTCTTTAGTTGAATCTATTAAAACTGCCAAAGATAACACAGTTTGAAATAATAAAATAGTAATTTTGTACCAACGCAGTGATTTCAAAAGTGCGATCAGCAGAAAACAGCTAAGGAAAGTGAACAAGTGGAGAACTAAAAAAAATGGGCAGGCATAAAAAAGAGCTATCAACAGCAGATGAACAGTATGTCCGGTCCACAACAGAAAAAATATCCAGCAAACACCTAGCAGAGAACCTGAGAGATGCATTTGGTCCTTCAGTTGATCCATTTAGGCCTAATCAGAAATGATCTCAGTGGAAGGGTGGCTGAAGTTGTTTTAAAGAAGGGAAACAGGGAGAAAAGACGGAGGTATACCAAATTACACAAGAACTGGACTTAAAGTAATTATCAACAGGCCTGTTGGAGTTATGATTCCAGATGTGAAATGTTTGGTTCAAATGTTGATAATATCTACAGCGAAGGTGAGGAAAGAGGTACAACAACAAGTGTCTACATCCATCTGTAAAACACAGTGGAGGTTCTGTCATGGTTTGGGGCTGAAATTCAGCCAGTGGTGCAGGATCTTGTCAAAATGGATGTTTTCATCCATCAGTGTGATGACCACAGAAAAGTTTGGTCAGACTTTGATCCACCACACAGCACCATCTGGAAAGCATCTGATTGGCAACGGCTTCATTTTTCAGCACGACAATGATCCCAAGCACACTGCTAATGCAGTAAAGGCACACCTTTGAAAAGAAACTCACAATGGAAGACTATCAATCATAGACTAGTTTACCCAGAGCCTCAACATTAGTGAACAGTGTGGGATGATGTTGACAGAGAGCAGACTAAAAGGCAGCCAACATCCAAAGAAGAGCTTTGAATGTCCTTTAAGAAGCCAAGAGAACTATTCCTGAAGTTTGAGAGAAAGAGAGTTCAGACTGTGTTGCAAAATAAAGGTGGTCATACGAAATATTCAGCTGCATGCTTTTATAAAATAATAGAAACTGCTTTTGCTTATATACTGTTTTATTATACTAATTTTCTAGCAAATTGTAAAGAAACGATGGATGGCTCAAGATATTTGCGCAATGCAATGTATATCTGATTGCAATTGCTATATTTCTTTTTCAGCTAATGCTGAACAAGGTATTGTCTGTAGTGGGCCTCCACTCCATTATGCCTGCGTAAAACACAGTAAGGATGAAATCTCTGTCCAATAAAGCCAACATGTCTTCACCCAAACCTACATGGTACTCGCGTTCTGTTGGGCTTCAGCCAGCCGTAGTTTCTTGGCATGGTTCTTGCCCTGGTAGTGGGCCTGCGCAACTGCTGGTGAACTGAAGGAAGCGTCGCACAATTTACAATAGTCATTCTCTGTGGCCAAGATGACCCTGGGCGCCCCCTTATACAGCGCCTGCAGAGACAGGACAAAGCAGCACAGTGTTTGTGGTGAGAGGAGATTTGGAGTAAACACTGTGAAAACAAGGAAAGAAATGTTCCATTTCAGCAGGAGGAAGAACTCATTGCCTTTAAAATGAAAGTAAAGCCTAATGGAAGCTATGAGTTATGCTACTTTTTGTCAGAAAAATTGTTATTTTATTAGCAAACATAATAAAAAAAAATTCACTGGTTACTTAGAATAAATAGACTTTTAAAAAGCAGGGATTGAGTGTACAGTGGTGAGTGGATGCTTTGAGTGTCTGCTGTTTAAATGAAACAGAGTGACTATGCAGTTCTCTACCACCTCCTCAGAGCAAGTGACCGCCATCATCCGAGAGGCCACTTCAGCAACAGCACACCCACCTCCTAAGCTAACACTGTAGCATTAAGGTAGGCTGTGTACTAGTTCTTAAATACGGGCCTTACCTGCCTGCCTGCGTCACTGTCGCTGGACCCTGAGCTCAGGGCCGTCTGGCCCGCAGTCTCAAAGGCTTCTGGGATCCTGATGGCCGGTGGCTGCTGACTGCCAGCATAGAAATTTCGTAGCTTTTTACTGTGGTTCTTTCCCTTCAAAGAAAGATACGAGATGTCGATTTTATTTGATTCTTCACATGTTTTTCTGTGCTATTCTGCATGTCTGAATTTGGCTTTCAGCTGACCTGGTAGTGAGCCTGTGCCTGCTGAGCAGAGTTGAGGGTAACGTTGCAGAGTTTACAGTACAGCGGTTTACACAGTTCTTCTAGTCCCAGAGAGTCCTCCTGCTCCTCTGTCCCCAGCGAGGAGCCCTCATCCTGGGGCTGCTCACTGGTTGGGGCTGCCTGGCCTGGGAGTGGACCGCAGATGAGGCTGGACACTGTAGCTGGGATGAGGGCTGGTCCTAGGGGCCTTGGGGGCATCTGTGAAGGGTCAGGGCCGGGAGCAGGAGGTGAGGACAAGGGGCTGGGAGGGAGGGGAAATCGACCTGCTGTTGGTGCCACTACAGGTGGAGGCACCAGTGCTTGTGCAGGGTTCATATGTGGAGGCCCCAGCTGCTGTGTAAGGTCCATGGTTGGAGGCACTATTGCTTGTGTGTGATCTACTGGTGGGGGACCCAGGGTGTGTGCCATTGGCGGAGGCCCCAATGACTGACCTGGAGGCATTGGAGGGGGGCCTAAAGTGTGTGGCGGGGTAATGGGAGGAGGCCTTAATGTATGAGGTGCATTTATGGGAGGCGGGCCTAGACTCTGGCCATGAGCCATAGTTGGAGGTCCAATAGATTGAGCGGGGGCAATGGGTGGTGGACCAAGAGGGTGTGCAGGTGCCATTGGCGGAGGTCCCAACTGATGTAAAGAATCCATGTGTTGGAAAGGCTGCTGGGGATGACTGAAGAGACTCAGGGGAGGCTTCAACATGGTTTCTGGACCTGGGTACATTAGAAGCAATACAATCAGGCCTGCATTACACACATAAACACAGATATTAGAAATCAAAGACACCTCCTATAAGCAAATCCTTGATAAGGATATCAGCGATGACGAAGGCAGACATTAATGAAAGAATACAGTCACTTACATGCACTCTATATTTTATGCAACTTCTTTCCATTAATGTTTAATAGCCTTATTGGCTTTTAGGCACTTGTCTGTTTCACTATATTCAAGCAGGAACTGTGTTTGAGACTGAATGGATGACTCGTGTCTCCATATGTGATAGACTGGTAAATTGTCTCCGCTGTGCTCCGTCTCCGTGGGATTGGCTCTAGCCCCGAGGCCCCAAGTTAGACAAGTTGTGATGGATGAATGGATCATCACAACTTTCTGTTCAGTCATCAGCTAATGTATCCCACTGACTGACTAATGGTAATTTGCTCTCTTTTCTTTGAACAACACCATGACATTTTCTTGTGAGTAAAGCGTGTGAAAAAACTACAAAAAGGCCTTCCACGACACTAGGTTCAGATAATCATGTTCATCTTTGTGTGAACTGTAAACCAGTTTATGATTCTACTGGCTTTTTACCATTATTATATTGAGCTTTCTGTTTGTCCAGTTCTTTAGTTTATGACCAAATGCAGCTATAAACAAACACTGTAAACGCAGGGAAAACTGTACTTGCTATACATCAGCATTTTAACAATCCCATTGTGAGCATGTTGGCCTGCTGATGGTATCATTTTGCTCAAAAGGCTGCTGTGCCTTAGTACAGCCTCAAAGAGCTACTGTGATGGCTGTGATCTTGTTCTGCATCAAAATACACTCTGAAGAATGTTATGTTAATGCTTATATTTCAGAAAAGCATTTGGGGTTTTTTTTTCTGTCGCACATGTTAATTTGCAGGAGCTGTAGTGGAAAGCTTTTACACCTGATGATTTTGAGCCAGTTGTTTAAAAAGAAAATTCTTTGTAAAAGACAAAACATATGCAAAATCATCGAAATGCCACTTATTTGGAAATATGATCTCCATTTTATTTAAGTAAATGAATGTAGAAGAGTCCTTTAAGGAGATACTGTTGACTGACCAGTCATCAAACATACACTGTGAGGGAACTCAGTGACTACAGTACATATGTCTATAGCCCCAAGGCTGGAGAGAAATTACCAAACAGAAACACATTCTCGGACAGAGGAGCTTCACATTTCAGTGGGCACCAGAAAGAGTAGTCTGAGTTGCAGTGCCTGCGGCCATGCAAACAGGACATTACATACACATCTGTTTGCACACACACAAACAGAGGCAGCGACAGTAAAATACAGTCCGAAGTGTGACTACTTGGATAAGCTGATACAGTGTGAGTGTGTGTGTGAAGGCTGGGAACAACTATGTAAGTGCTACATGAAAAAATAATAATAAAAAGGGATGATATTAGTAATGGTGCGGCACTAATTTCAGTTTGTTCTCTTTTGATGCTCCAGTATCATAATATTAGTAATATAATATATCCGTGTGTGTTTGCATGTGTGTGTGTCAGTGCATTTCCCTATATTGTCAGGTCAGTAATAGGCCAACAGCTGTGTCAAAATTCACTGTGCTGGAAGCTTTCATCATCCAATCGGACGCCCGATAGAAGTGAATCATGCACCCAAAATAACATCCCTGGCTGTTTGTGTTTCCGACTGCTGCTCACTGTCAGTCTGTCTGTCCAATATGTCTAGCTGCCCATCTGTCACCTGGCCTGGCTGACCTCAGGAGAAAGGTATGCTAGACAAGTCACTGACCTTACTATAGTGTCGTCAACTGCAAGATGAGACTCTGGAAGAGCGAGCAGAACTGGGTGTTGTGCCCCACACATTAAGATGGAAACCTAGACCATGCAGTTTCTGGAAAAAGTGCGGTGGGATTGTTGCTGGGATTGGCCAAAAGATTTGAAGGGAGATGGCTCATGAGCACATTGGCTGCTACTTTAATAATTCAATTCAATTCAAATTTATATATATAGCGCCAAATCACAACGACAGTCACCTCAGGACGCTTTATATTGTACAGTAGATCCTACAATAATAGATACAGAGAAAAACCCAACAATCATATGACCCCCTATGAGCAAGCACTTTGGCAACAGTGGGAAGGAAAAACTCCCTTTTAACAGGAGGAAACCTCCATCAGAACCAGGCTCAGGGAGGGGCGGCCATCTGCTGCAACCACCTGGCCACAAGTGTGTTGTACCTGTGATAGCAGCTAGTTTGTAACAGGTTTTTATATTCAAAACGCAGTCAGCCTGTTCAGGGACATTTAACTTGTTGCAGTAATGCTGTCCCTCTGCAATGTGGAATCATTTTGTAAACAGGAAAATGTTTGCAGTTTTCCATCTGATATTGTGAGGATTTGCTGTATTTGAACTCACCATCTTCACCATGCAAAGGAGAGGCGAGCAAGCTCGCAAGCAAAATGCCAGAGGACAGTAACATACAGTAAGTTCATGTTGCAGCTGTGTGTAATTAAGCTTTGTATACAGTCACAACATATTGACCTTACATGTTTTCACCTCATGAAAGGTTCACGATGCTGTTTTTGGAGCACCCTGCAGAGGTATTCCCAGGCATCCATTGAGAGCATCAACACTAACTCATTTGTAGTAAACAGGAGTAGAGGTGGTTAACACAAATGTGAGTCAGTAAATAGACAGTTAACAGAACAATAATGCTTCATTGCCAGAAAAATCCAACTCATACTTAAAGTGCATTGCAAAGATCAACACAGCAAATGGAGCCTTGAGAGCAAAGACGGAGAAATACAACAGGAAAATCTGTTATTAATGTTACAACGATAATAAAATTAATGTTTTACCAATTAAAAGATTAAAAGTGGTACCAAAACCCTTCACATAGAAAAACAAAAACATTCTTGATAGTTTATGCTTCAGATGATCATATTTTCACTGGGGACGTTGGATGAGAGCAGTACAGTATATTAAACTACATGAAACACCAATGCCCGGCAATGTTCGTTAATCGCACCAATTGCATATGACAGCATCGGCCTTGTCGGCAGCAGCCTCGAGAGAACCCCGGATCGCCGAGTGAAACAGCAGCAACCCAGAAACCCCCACCACAGGACGGCTGACCTTTTTTCTTGGGTCATTAAACAATTCAGGGAACACAGCGTGCCACCACACAGTAGTTTGAGCATTTAACCACATGCTTTGCATTTACTGTATGCCAGTTAAAAATATAAGATAAGCCCGAAGATAATGCAGCTCTACCATCACTGCCTCCAAGAATGACACGTTAACTTGCAAAAGAACTTTACAGGGAGGTCAGTTTTTTGAGGAAAAACGGTTTTGGTCTCCTCTGTGGATCTCTGCAAATTATACATTACAATCATTAAAAGATCCCAAAATTTTAAAACAGTTTTCTGATGGTTTGGTCTGATATCACATGCCCCCCCCCCCCCCCCCCCCCCACACACACACACACACACACACACACAGCGCAAAGAAACTATTTTTGGCACGACAGTTTTGTGTAAGATCTCATTATGCGGCATATTCTTCTAGATTAATGTAACTGGGCTATGTGCTTGTTGGTGAATCTCCATCTGTTTGCTACAGAGCAGTGTCTAAACAGTCTTTTTACACAATCACCATAATTGCAAGTCTTTTCTTCGTCTGCACTTCAGTCCCTCTGCTAGTCAGAGAGACCTTTAACACCTCTGTACATTTGTAACTTGAAGCCTCTCACTCCTCAGGCTCCATCATTAAAATCTTAAAACACGGTCACGTTTCGAAGCACTTACAGTCAATCTGTTCTTGAACTTGAGAAATAAAAACATCAAACAGCTTTATTTTTGTATTTTTTCCACACACTCCTTGCGCTTGTTGGCATTTTCAGCTCAATTAATGCGTCCTTCTCTGAAAGTACAGAGAACATAATGACCAACAGAGCCATCTACAACTGCTGTGTATGTCACACACTAACATTAAATCCATTTGTTCATATTTTGCCTTGATCTGTGTTGTTGTTGTTGTTGTTTTCGTTTTTGTTTTTGCTTGATCTCTTGTTTTTGTTCCAAAGTGTGAAGCCAAAATCAGCATCTACTTAGTTTAATGTCCTATTATGATCCTAGGCAGATGGACTGTAGGCAATGATTGATTGGTTTGAAGGAAATGGAGCACAGTTATGATGCTCAAGCAAGGAAGATGATCACACAAAGATGGCATAAAAACCAACCTGCATTTCAAGTGTTGTTTTTTGCTTCTCATTTAGCAAACATGAACAGAGTTATAAGGAAAAAAAACCAAAAACCCAAACATTGTCCAACTGTGCTTTTATTTTGGCTCTTTTGTCTTTCTGTAGTTTTCCTGTGAGCTAGATAGGTCAAGGTGAGCTTGCTTCTTTCCTTAGACCCAGATCTGCACCCACATAGTGCAGTCCTCAGAGTCGCGGACCATATTCAAACATCTACAGCAGTGGACCTTGCTGCAAAGTCAAAAAACATTTGTGGTTTTGCATTAGAGGCTTTTTAGATGACACATTCAAAACCAAGCTTATATAGCATTACTCTAAAGGCCAAAATACAAGGTGAAAGTGTTGTAATCCTCACAATTTTCTAACAATGTTGTTCTCAAAGTCTGAAAAGTAATTTTCAAAAATTACTTAAAACTAAATCAGAAGTTACTCACTAATCAGTCACTTGTGATTTCTTTTGAGCTCGACTCAAAAGTTCTTGTTTTAGAAGCAAAAAAACAAAAGAAATCTCCTGTCTTAGAGCCGGAGAATCTGATGGCCTCCACCGAGAATCTCTAAATAGGCCAAGTGTTCATTTTCTCTAGAGTTTCTCTTGTCGTTCTGTGATGTGTCACATCAATTATAGAGCAATGAGAAGCGCATGCCTCCTGCACTTATTCCATCTGCTTCACTGGGCACTGGACAAGCAAGAGTATATGCAGCAAAGACCAGATACGTCTTACTGTACTTTGCAATTTACCCACTGTACCATTACAATAAAGCCTCAGGTCCATTTTTATATATCAGTCGCAGTCACAATTTGAATATCATTCAGCTATCACTACTACTAGAGAAGACTTTATGTTAATAGAATGATCCAGTGGTCCAATATCTACCATGTCAGTGTTATTTGCCTTTAAAGACTCACAGTCACATGGCCAATCCATTAAGCTGCTACTACTATATTGATTAGTGTCCATTCTATCTCATAGAAGATAACTATCATAATTTCAAAACATCTTGCTGGGAATCATGTGCATATTTCTGGCTGCAAGTGTTATTATTGGCTTTGGTAACTAATAAAACATTTAGTCATTAACATAGAAACATTGACAATAATAACAGTACCAAAGTTAAAAGTGGCAGCATTATTAAACTGAAAAACCATTCACAGAGAAAGGCACACAAAAGGTCTATTTCTTTATTTCTTCTTATTTTTCATCACTTAGCGGGCTGATGCATGAAAATGGTACTTATTCTTTTTTTTCTGTGGCTGTCCCATTGATGGGGTACTTTTACACCCCCAGATCCACCTACATTCATGCATTACTGCAACGTGAATTCACTGTGACATTTTCACCATGACTGAGAACCTTAACTGAATATGACAAGTCACTGTTTGATGACACGGATATTATCAAGTGGGTTGATCATTCTCATGCGGTAATCTTCATCATCTATGACAGACACTGACCTCGAGTCCCCTAAAACCAGCCAGCAAAGCCCGCTATTACAGCGACTTTGCAGGTCCAGGGAAGAAACACTTTCCGTATAATTGCCACATGTCACCATCAGCTGTGCAGCGACTCAAGTAAAGGAGACCACAACGATTATTTCGCTTGTTCTCACAGACAGCGGTGCTCGAGATAGAAAACTAAGCATTACATTAAGGTTTCGCATATTTCAAACCTGGAGTGTTCGTGGATGAAGCGATTCGGAGCTCTCCTGTAGTGCGAGAGGATACAAGAGTACCGACAACCTCAGATTTTGCATCGCAGCATCCATGCTCTATAACCTGAACAGAATGGTGGCTCGTGAACCCCCTCCTCACACCCGCCGGTATGACATTAAGATGATGACAGCAGCATCAGGGCAACCGGCTTAAACATCCTCGCTATCATATGCAAATGTCTCCGATTAGATTTTTCTCCATCCTCGCACATATGCGCATGAGAACTGCTGACAGTCAGAGGGCAGGTCCTGTCTGGACCAGCCTCCCCTTACCTGGCAATCGTGCGAGATAATGGCTGCTGTCACCGTAGCTGACAGGCGGCGAAGTGTAGTTTCTGCAGTATTCTGCACTCTGGTAGTACGCGGCATCCCCGCTCTTAAGCTGCAGCGCCATCATCGCAGGAACATCCCTCTGCCAACTTCTCCTCTCCAAAAAACCGGGCAGCCAGGCAGGATGACAGTCCCTACCAACGCTCAGACGCCGCGGCTCTCACCGGAGGGGTGCCCGAGAGAGGAGAGTGGAAATTCAGAAGGCGACACCAAGGGAGAAAAAGTGCTAATCCTTGACTTACATGCCAGATGTGCGGGTGTTTTCACATTAAACATCAGCAACGATGTTCTTATTCTCTAAACTAGATTTTAATGACATAAACCCAGCCTGGATTCCCCTAACCTCCCCTCTCCTTCTTGGTACAGTCCATTTCCGATGCCACTGCTGCTTCTCTGCTCCTTAACATGGGTGGCAATCAAGACACATCGTATAACTATGTTACACCTCTGTCATACAATCAGATCACCCCTGCTGGCAGAGAAAACAGCCGCACTAACGCTGGCATTAAAAATGCGAATAAGATGTACAAATAAAACATAAACAATTATTAGTTTTATTAATAATTATTATAATGGCAATAATAGTGTTTTGGTTGTTTGTTTTATGTTTGTTTTTAATGTCA
>NW_005187473.1:590683-609790 GCF_000239375.1 Pundamilia nyererei
TTTTTTTTCTAGCTATTTTTCAGTGCTCTGACTTCCGCTCCCTGTAGATGAAAATTAAGCCTATGGTCCACTTTGTAAAAACAAAACAAAAAAGTGTGAGGCACACCCACAAACACATTTTTGTAACTCACTGCGACAATGTAGTGCGATTCTCTAATAGGATCTGTTTTGCTGTTTGAAATGTAAGTGAGTCACACGCCTCATACCACAAATATATGACACCGATAAATCCCACGCAGTTTCACTCTCGGTGCGTGTTTGTGTGTGTGCGTGTTTGTGTGTGTTTCATGGGAAGGGAGGAGGGCCCTAGACAGACAGCGTGGCTGCATTGTCGCAGCAGCAAGACAACTTGTCCAGTCGACCAGCAGTTTAGCTGGTCATAACATCCTCAGGTTGAGTCCCCGTGACCGGACAGGCAGGTCTGTCTTTACTTACTGTGTGGCTTATAATTCAAAACAAAAGCGAGCTGATTGTCAGTGCGGGGCTGCTGTCACGGATAGCTGGCGAAGAAGCTGACAGACGGATAACAGCCTGCTTTGACCGGCGCCGGGAGCCACCGTTGGGAACCGGAGGGGTTGGCTAGCAGGAAAGCTGGCTAACTGGCATTAGCCGGGGGAAGCCTTTTAGCGCACGAACACGTCGCCGTGTTGACGCCAAGCCATATGGGTAGGTTCTTCCATTAAATTAGCTATATCTGCACCCCTCATTAGACACACGACCCGTTCTTTATATTGGGAATATATTTTTCCCCAACACGGTTCACTATTAGCTATTAGCTAACGTTAGAAGAAGGGGGCTAACATTAACAATTACCAGTCTGGCGTACATTAGGCGAATGATAATGTTTGTAGTTCCTCAGAGGCGGAATGGTTATAAACGCTGTTGTCGAGACTGTGTAATTGTTTTATCTATAGCGTGAAACGTTGTAAAGTAGTTGTCATCTCTGAGCTGTCATTCCCAAACACAGTGTTAGCTAACCTGCTGCTAGGCAGTGTGAATCACTCGAATTGCTGCTGATGCAGGCTGTGTGTTGTTGTTTGTGTTATGATTTTCTCCTCAAACATTTCAGTGACAACGTGAAGATGGATTGAAACATGAAGGGTGGAACTGCCCCATCGTCCAAATAGGAGGGCGTTTTTCTAAGGTATGTTTCACATTCATCTCCCGGTGTCTCAGTCTTCTGTTCACTGTCCAGCAAAGACGCTATATATGTAATATAGTCATGTCTCCGGTAACTGATAGTTGAATCGGTAAAGCTCACTCTGTAGACTGAGGAAACTAGATGTCAATCACTGTTTGCCCATAGCTTCCTTTGTTTTGCAGTGTGGTGCAACTGGCCAAACCTAGTGTTAACCACAGGGCTATTGAGCTGATTGTTGTAAAGACCGAGCATATGTTTGATCTTGCCAGCCTGCTGTGGCTAGCCCACACATCTATTGTATAGTTGTGACAGTATTCAAAGCAAGCTTGTGTCTAGGCCAGTGTTTCCCCTTGCCCCACATCCTGTGTTGTGAAGAAGCTTCCTCTTTTGTCCTGAAGTGCTTAGCTGCATCCTGATCAGGGTTACACATCGCAGAACTGCTCAATGGGTGGGTTGTTCTTACTGAGGGGTTTCTATTTTAGCTTGTTTTTGTACATATTCATGGTGCAGTTCTTTGTAAACAGAGTTTGCCGTTTTCCTTTCTTGTAACTAGCAGGCATTTTTTTCTCTCTGTCACAAACCTTAAGTTGGGCAGAGAACTTAGAGCAGCTGTAGCATTACTCCATTCAGGGGGTTTCCCCTGTTTCTACTCTTGCTCCTCTTATTTTATAACTTTGATCATTTTGTCCCTTGAATAAACTAGGGCAAAAGGCGACTGGGTGTTTGCTGTTAGGGCTTCAAGTGTGAAATTGCCTGCCTGTGGAACTCCAGCTTGCTTCATCAGTATAGTGTTGTTATAAATTTACTTGTATGTTTTCAGTTTTTAAGTTAGTCTTAATTTGTTCTTAGTAATTTAATCACACTGGAATTTATTTATTATACTACATTTGGGACATGCATGGCTCTATTTTAAATTGATATCAAAATTATCTTGTCTTCCTCCACTCACCAGTCACGGTAGATGCCTACCCCTTTCTTAGCCTGGTTCTTCTGGAGGTTTCTTCCTGTTATAAGGGAGTTTTTCCTTCCAACCATTGCCAATTGTCAATGTATTATTGTAGGATTCTTTATCTTACAAGACCCTACTGTTTGAATTGAATTGAATTGATTCATAGAATTTGGATTTTTTTTTTAATTTTATTGTGTGACTTATATGTTTTGTTTTGTTTTTTTACAGCAGTGCTGGTTTGCAATAGGTGCAAAAACATTAACCTGTCATTTAGCTCTCCAAATTTCCAATTGGTATCATACATTGAAAAAGACAAGGGGTAGTGGGTGAATGTGGTGATAAAGACCTCCACAATTAAACTCTACCTGCATACTATGGATATTTCCTGTGGTGTCCTCCCAACAAGTCAGACCCTCAGTACATTTCCAAAGTTGGGCACCAAAAGGCATCTGGCCAGATGCCTCACTCACTCACACCATGTGATCTAGACCCCAAGAGAAATGCTGCAGGCCCAGGTGCCTATTGTGTAGGGCAGTGGGATGATGTGGCAACATTGGTATTGTAAAATTAGATCAAAGTATTGCCTGATAACTCCAGTCTGATGCTCTTTGTAGCTATCACAGGCTCTATTAGTGTTTAGTGCCATCACATTCCTTAACTAACTGTTCTTTTAGAATAAAATGAGCAGTAACAGCTCCTACCTGCTTGACCAATATATTATTTTTTTTCTCAGTGAAAAAAGTTACTCTTACTACTTTTTCTAAACACTAACTAACTTAACGTTTTACTAAAAAAATTTCAAAAAGTATAATTTTTTTCCATGTAGATAGGTTTGGTTTTTTTTTGTTTGGTTTTTTTCCTCTCTTCTTCTACTTTCTTTCCTGGCTCAGAGTGGGTCTGTCTATGCCTGATGTAGTATTTGTGTTTGCTGACATAAGTAGTACTTGTCTACAGTTCACAATGGGTCTCATTCACTAATATGTGCATGGAAATGTTCTTACCCTGCACAAAAAATTTGGTGCATGCAAAATCACCATCAGATTCATGACACGTGTGCACCGCCAGCTTTGTTCTTACAACTTTGTTTGTGTTAGTGAATCAGATTCATTCCAAATCCACAGGCTTACGCTGCTGCCTGCAATTTGCATACTATCTACATGCTGCTGTGTTTCTCTGTTTATAAAGAAATACGTTTACATTTAAGTGAAGTGGAGAGCAGTGGCAGGGGCAGTGTTGTGCAGTAATAGAGAAACCAAGAAAGGAGATGAAAACTCCCTGTGGCTCGGGTAAATTAAGATAAGTTTGGACATCAGTGTTGATATTAAAAAAAATAATAAAATAAACTTAAAAAAAATAAGAAACTGATGTAGGACATGAGTAGCTGATCTGTTGGCCCAAAATGCAAATCTCACTGCAATGCTTAAAATATAAAATCCAGATTTTCCAGTGTCTGTGGGATGGTAAGAAGAAATTAGACTGTTAGTGGTGACACTCAGCAAATATAGTAATTTAAAATGAATTGTTTGTAATTCTTAATTCTGAATTTTTTGCAAAAGTATGTAAATAATTCTGTTATTATTATAAAGATGAGTTTTTACTTGTTCTAAGACAGCAGATCTTCATAATTTGTGCAAAGTCTGACGCAGTTCTATGTTTTTTATTCTTTATGAATGAATTCAGGTATGAAAATATAGATGAATCTGCATGGATCAATTTGCATGAAACATTTATGCAGACAGTTTAGAATTAAAATTTCAACAGCATCCAACTTGTATCTGCCGAGGCAAGGAAGAGCCTTTGCATAGAGGAGTCTCAAACACTGTTCTTTTTTCCACCTTCTTTTAATTTGCTTTTGGAAAGACAAAAATGTCAAACTGTGTTTTGGTAGCTTTAACTGAATCTGAATGAATAGGTCAGCACTGGGTCACCTGGCTTTCCTTAGCCATTGACTGAAGAAAACGAAGAGTTTTAAGCACAGATTGACCATTCAAACCTTAAGCTGACCATGGCGAATGTGTGTCTGAGTGGCTTGGGTACAGTTACTATGCGGTCATCAGATTTCCAATCTTATAGTAAGTATTGATGTGGATGTGTTGAAATGCAGGGTGTAGGCATCTTGTTACAGGGTGCTACAATTTGATAATTTGTGAAAGTGGGATAGAAGACAGGCATTGTTATTTTTAGGGTTGTGGCTGGATTTGATCTCTGCCTTAGAGAATCAAATAGACGCTCAACCCTCCTGGATTCCCAAAAGGATATGGTTGACTTTTGCCTAAAACATTTCAAGTGTGCTCTGAATTTGGAATGTTTTCACAGATTAAACATGCTCTCACACAGCAGTTTCTCATGGTTCTACATGTTTTAGAGGGTTAATTCAAATCTGAATAACTTTGTTAGAACAGGATAGTCAAACAAGAACTTAAAAAAACGAACTCATCAAGAAGGTTATATACCTTTTAAATACAATATAAATAACTTTTTGTCAATGAAGTCTGATGGCTTTGAAGAAGCTGTTATATTGTAACAGATATCACAAAGGACTGGTAAGGTTATTGTTGCTGATCCCTTCCATAGTAGTACATTACTTGGTGTCTGTGCTTGTAGTTCTGTCTATTACGTACCCTTTATTGTCTTAATATACTGACTATAGGGATATCTCATGTAACTCCACTTCAAAACATATCTAATCTACTAATGGTTTCAGGATAGCAAATGGTAACCCAGGCAGAAGTTTGACTTGCTAACAAATGGACTGAAAATTTTACAAGGTGATGCTCTAAATATAGGAGAGTGCAAGACTAGAACAGTGATCAGGAAATGTGACTGAATCCAAACAAAGGTTGTCTTCATGACATTGCTAAACCAAACAGACAGTAATTGAGTAAAAATGTATTTTCTTGTGAGGGCAGGGTGGAAAACCAATGTGACAGGAATGTTACTCCAAATTAGCTTCATGTATAACAACAGATGTTTAAAGCTGAATAATTTAATATTTTAGATTACTCTTGCTTTGGGTAAAGGCTATATAGAAATTAATTTTTGATAATATGCTTTATGGGTCTTTGTGATCAACTAGTAAGCATTTGTCTATAGTAATGTTATCTGTAAGGTAAATCTCTTTTTAAAAAAACAAACAAACAGTTATGCCGGTAATATACTCTCGACTGACAAACTCTTCCAGTTTTTGCACATGCTGTGTGTGCTGCGCTCACAGAACTAGTTTCAGCCCTGCTTTAATGTGGTTGATCGAACATGTTTGTTCTCTTTAACTCACTGAGCACAGCTGAGCCTAAACCACAGTGACTTGGAAGTAAAGCAGATTGAGCAAGCAGTGCTGGCAACCATTCAAGCAGATGTAGCTCCTGTTGGGCCATAACTCATCAAATTTCATGCATTAAGGTGCTTAATGGAGTGTTTAAAGTCACAATGAACGTGCAATGGGTTACCTTGTGTATGTTGCTCATACGCATTCGAACAAGATTTGCCAGTTGGTCATGTTTTTGACTTGATATATTTCATGAACAAATGCATCATATAAACTGTATTGAAGCACTCTAGTTGTTTTGATTGGTGTCACCATTGCAACTTGAGCTTAACAGAATTTCCTGTTATTTGCACTAATGAGTGTTGCTCTTTTTCAGGTTGCACTCTGCAGCTTATCTGTGTAACTGAGCTGGGAGACAGAGAGAAAGATGCCTCCCAGGCCATCCTCAGGGGAGCTATGGGGCATCCACCTGATGCCCCCCAGGTATGACATGCTGGATTGTTCTGTGAAAAGAAATGAAGTTGCTATCACTGTTGTGCACAGAAGGACTTTATTAGCTCTTTAATTTCCTTTACTGGAAATAAAAAATTAATTGTATGTGTTTGTTTTGTAAATGCCATATCCAATTCCCAAAGAAAGCGTAAGTTGCGCAAAGTAAATCGTAATGCTGAACATGAACATTTTGTAATGATGATGGGCTCTTCTGCAGGATTCTGGTGGACTGCCTTCTGCCCAATGGGATGATTCTGACCCTGGAGTGTCTCCGTGAGGCCACGCTCATCACCATCAAACATGAGCTGTTTAAGGAGGCCCGAAAATATCCTCTCCATCACCTCTTACAGGAAGAGACATCCTACATCTTCGTCAGCGTTACACAGGTGAGAACTCTCACTCAGTTGAATATCTAAACTCTCTAAATCTGTGTTCCAGTTTTGTGAAAATTACAGGGGTAACCCACTTTGTTTTAATTGGATGGTTTTACAAAAAAAAATAAACATTCATCTTTATTCAAGACCTTTAAACACATTTGTGCTTTTCTGAACCATCCATTTTACACCTATAGAGAGACTGCTGGCTACCACAACAGTTCATTGTTAGCTTTCATGAAAAACAATAAACGAAAATGGAATATAGAACGCAACCTCTTGTTTTTTCCGTTCCTACAGGAAGCAGAGCGGGAGGAGTTCTATGATGAAACCCGGAGGCTGTGCGACCTCCGACTCTTTCAGCCTTTCCTCAAGGTCATTGAACCAGTTGGCAACAGAGAGGAAAAGATCCTCAACAGAGAGATTGGTGAGAGTTTCATTTTATTTGTTAAGTAGTGGTTGTGCTCCAACATTGTTATTAAAAAGAAATAAATAAATGATAAGTCAATTATATTATAATATAATATATCATATCATACAATATCTTTATATGTGTCTGTTAAGTTAAAAGAAATCTAAGTGTAGCAAAACAGTCAATTTTAAGTGAGTATTTTTTTCCCCGTTTATTACTGATTGTTGATAAACCAAAAAGAGTGTGAAGATGCAACAATCTGTGAGTTACTCAGAATTTTGTTAGGAGGCAAGCTAAAAAGATTGTCTGATGACTTTTGCTAAAACTTTTAAGCCATTTCTTGTTTCTGTTCTGTTAGGTTTCGCGATTGGTATGCCTGTGTGTGAGTTTGACCTTGTGAAGGACTCTGAGGTTCAGGACTTCAGGAGAAACATCCTAAATGTTTGTAAAGACTCTGTGGAGCTGAGAGATGCCAGTGGGCCCCACAGCAGAGCGCTGTACGTTTACCCACCTAATGTAGAGTCAACACAGGAACTTCCCAAACACATCTATAGCAAACTGGACAAAGGTAGGCAAGAACTTTTGTCAATGATCCATATTTTTTTCTTTTATTTTCTCTAGGGAAAAACATTTTGAAAATGCAGGGCTCATATGTGTGTGTGGTTTTTTTGTTTTGTTTTTGTTTTTTACGAACATTATATATAAAGAAAACTTTTACATGTGAAATACAAAAAAACAGGAATCTAGTGGGCATTTTAATTTTCTTCATGGTTAATGTAAACTATCCGGTCTAATGATTTATCTATAGCAGTTATTAGGTTTATGTAAGTGGTGTAATGCTATTATATTAGTCATAGTACTCAAATGAATATCCTAACCCTTACGATAGTTAATTTTGTTTTGTTTTTTTGTCAGTGCAATGGAAAAGTGTTTTGATCTATTTTTGTGTCTCTTTTTTGGTAGGTCAAATTATTGTTGTAATATGGGTGATTGTTTCTCCAAATAATGACAAGCAAAAGTACACACTGAAGATCAACCACGACTGTGTGCCTGAACAGGTAAGATACCTGAGCAGTGTGAATACCAGCCATACAACAGTCCAGTAATAAATAAAACTCACCACCTTTAATATCTGCATGTATGGTGCTCTGCAGGTGATTGCAGAGGCCATTCGTAAGAAGACACGAAGCATGCTGCTGTCCCCAGAGCAGCTAAAGATGTGTGTTCAGGAATATCAGGGTAAATACATCCTCAAAGTCTGCGGCTGTGACGAGTACCTGCTGGAAAAGTACCCCATCAGCCAGTACAAGGTAAAAAGGCATACTGCACAGATAAATTTGACACAACAGCTGTGCACACAAACAGCCATGCAATTTCATAATCATGAACAGCTGGACTTTCCGATATGTCCAATATTTTTTTTATCTTAACTCACTGTTTGCTGTGTCTCTCATAGCTATGTCCAAAAAATACAGTTTATTGAGCAGTTTCTGATGCAAAAACTGCACTTCTGTTTTTTTTTTCCTACCCAAATCCTCATTCAGCAAACTTCTATGGGGGAAAAATCCTGGCTGATTGCAGCCACACACACCTACAAGGAGTGCAGAATTATTAGGCAAGTTGTATTTTTGAGGAATAATTTTATTATAGAACAACAACCATGTTCTCAATGAACCCAAAAAACTCATTAATATCAAAGCTGAATGTTTGTGGAAGTAGTTTTTAGTTTGTTTTTAGTTTTAGCTATTTTAGGGGGATATCTGTGTGTGCAGGTGACTATTACTGTGCATAATTATTAGGCAACTTAACAAAAACAAATGTATACCCATTTCAATGATTTATTTTTACCAGTGAAACCAATATAACATCTCCACATTCACAAATATACATTTCTGACATTCAAAAACAAAACAAAAACAAATCAGCGACCAGTATAGCCACCTTTCTTTGCAAGGACACTCAAAAGCCTGCCATCCATGGATTCTGTCAGTGTTTTGATATGTTCACCATCAACATTGCGTGCAGCAGCAACCACAGCCTCCCAGACACTGTTCAGAGAGGTGTACTGTTTTCCCTCCTTGTAAATCTCACATTTGATGATGGACCACAGGTTCTCAATGGGGTTCAGATCAGGTGAACAAGGAGGCCATGTCATTAGTTTTTCTTCTTTTATACCCTTTCTTGCCAGCCACGCTGTGGAGTACTTGGACGCGTGTGATGGAGCATTGTCCTGCATGAAAACCATGTTTTTCTTGAAGGATGCAGACTTCTTCCTGTACCACTGCTTGAAGAAGGTGTCTTCCAGAAACTGGCAGTAGGACTGGGAGTTGAGCTTGACTCCATCCTCAACCCGAAAAGGCCCCACAAGCTCATCTTTGATGATACCAGCCCAAACCAGTACTCCACCTCCACCTTGCTGGCGTCTGAGTCGGACTGGAGCTCTCTGCCCTTTACCAATCCAGCCACGGGCCCATCCATCTGGCCCATCAAGACTCACTCTCATTTCATCAGTCCATAAAACCTTAGAAAAATCAGTCTTGAGATATTTCTTGGCCCAGTCTTGACGTTTTCAGCTTGTGTGTCTTGTTCAGTGGTGGTCGTCTTTCAGCCTTTCTTACCTTGGCCATGTCTCTGAGTATTGCACACCTTGTGCTTTTGGGCTCTCCAGTGATGTTGCAGCTCTGAAATATGGCCAAACTGGTGGCAAGTGGCATCTTGGCAGCTGCACGCTTGACTTTTCTCAGTTCATGGGCAGTTATTTTGCACCTTGGTTTTTCCACACGCTTCTTGCGACCCTGTTGACTATTTTGAATGAAACGCTTGATTGTTCGATGATCACGCTTCAGAAGCTTTGCAATTTTGAGACTGCTGCATCCCTCTGCAAGATATCTCACTATTTTTGACTTTTCTGAGCCTGTCAAGTCCTTCTTTTGACCCATTTTGCCAAAGGAAAGGACGTTGCCTAATAATTATGCACACCTGATATAGGGTGTTGATGTCATTAGACCACACCCCTTCTCATTACAGAGATGCACATCACCTAATATGCTTAATTGGTAGTAGGCTTTCGAGCCTATACAGCTTGGAGTAAGACAACATGCATGAAGAGGATGATGTGGACAAAATACTCATTTGCCTAATAATTCTGCACTCCCTGTAGAGGTGCAACCTGGGCTTTCAGTCAGTGAAATTTGCCCCTATAGGGATGCTGGCAACTTTATCCTGCAGCGATAACACTGTGTGGACTGTGATCATTCGACAGTTTCTTGTAAACCTAGAGGAGTTTTTATCAAAAGTTTAATCATTTACAAACATGGTACAAGTGAGTATTGATCTACTTGCATCGTAACTAAGCCACAATAGAATACAGTGATTGACAGACCCATACTGAAACCCTAACACTGAATCAGCCCTGCTGCCTTAAAGGAATAAAAGTAATTTTAATTAAAGAAAAAAAGGTCATGCAGTCCTTTGGGTCAATATTTATCAGTAAATCCATTAAAGATCTTTTTATTCTAAGTATTGTAGATATGTAAAATGTGTCCATTACTTGTAAGAATTCTATTTTACGTCATTCTGCGAGAACACTCTCATAAAAACATGTTTCAGGAACATACCTTCAGAGAAAAGGTGAAAAATCCAGAAACGTGCCATTTTCTTTTTTTCCTTTGCAGTTCCTGGAAAATGACCAGTGGACATCATAGCATCACACCTTGACACTGTGAAACTCTATCTGCTCAGTAGCTCTGTGTAGACTTTCTACTAACTGTCCTTCTCTGCGTCATTCCCCGTCTCTGTCTCTCCCTCTAGTATATCCGTAGTTGCATCATGCTGGGCAGGATGCCTAACCTGATGCTAATGGCTAAGGACAGCCTGTACACCCAATTGCCTACAGATAACTTTGTCATGCCATCATATTCCCGACGCATCTCCACGGCAACATCGTATATGAATGGGGAGGCAGCTGCCAAGTCTCTGTGGACCATCAACGGGACTCTACGAATACGAATCCTGTGTGCCACCTATGTTAACGTCAATATACGGGACATAGACAAGGTGGGGCCAGCTCAAGTGTGAGGGCTGACCTTTTTGTTACCAGTCAAGCCACCAAAGAACAGAAGTTACATTTTTGCAGTTGACTTAGCAATTGTTACATAAGTACATGAACTGAAACTAAGAACTGCTTGTGAGTAGTTTCATATGACAGTTTGCAACATCTTACCATTACTTACATCCTGTTAGCAGTCATTGCTGAGATCTGGTGTGAACAGTGATTCTCAATAAAGGGGGAAAGCAGCTCTCATGTGGATTTGTGGAATCCCATTTGTGAATCTATTTAAACTGCCAGATTATTTTTCTTCTTTAACTTTCCTCTTTGATGTATTTTGCTTTCCTTCTCTATTTATAGATATATGTGAGGACAGGCATTTACCATGGAGGTGAACAGATGTGTGACAATGTAAATACACAGAGGGTACCCTGCTCTAATCCCAGGTAATTGTCCAGCCTCTCAGTTCACTATATTGAACCTTAGATGGAAAACCTCAGCAGTTGGTGACAGTCAATTTTCGTGCCAGATAAAGAAAATGAATCCTGCTTTAATTCGCTTTTGTGTTTTACCGAAGTTTCCCTGTAGACAGTCTACACTACTCATTTACATTAAGCAGTTGGAGGCAGGAGGGTAAGTTAACAGTTTAGCTCAGGATAGTAACATTAAACTGCCAGATTATATTACTGTCAATGCTGTGTTGGTCCTCACTCGCTCTCAAAATAAAGAAAATTATTTAGATGAATGTATATTGGAGCCTTTGTGTGTTAAAACAAAGACATCTGACATTTGTTTGTGTAATTAAATTTTGTTGCTTAAAATATACTGTGACCTCAGTGAGAGTAATGTGTGTGAGCATTTATTTTTCTCTGAGATAGAACCTGGAAATAGTTTGGTAGATCTTAGAGATTTTTTTTTTAAGAACCTTTTTGGAATATAGCTTAAGATGCACCTGAGATTTTATTGTTCATATATATCTGGACTTTTCTAATTGCTTTCATTCTTGCTACAGGTGGAATGAGTGGCTTACGTATGATATGTACATCCCAGACATCCCCCGTGCTGCCAGACTCTGCCTTTCTATCTGCTCTGTCAAGGGCAGAAAGGGAGCCAAGGAGGTAGGAAAGAGCTCCAAAGCTCTGCTTGAGTTCATCATTGAAAGGAAATTGGCTTGCAAAAATAGAAAGTGTCAGTTGGTTGTCATTGTTACGTCTTTTAGTTGGTATTGGTAAAATTGTAAAATTCCATTTTTAGTGAAACTTTAATAACCTGGGTAGTTTAAGGTATTTTTGATGATTACAAATGATTTAAAATAGACAGCAAATCTCTTGCAAGCCCCAAATAAAGGATATGTGTATTCATTTTTAAAATGGTAAATGTCAATAGGCACCTATGTAAATGTATTGGTGTGTGTGTTCATATCTTTGTGGGGACCAAAGTTTACTATATTTGTGGGGACCAAAATCCCACAAGTTTGAAGGCATTTTTGAGACTCAAAATTTGGTTTTACTGTCAGAGTTATAATATGTTTAGAGTAAGTGGCTAGAGAAAGCATTCTCTCAATTAGATGTCCCCACAAGATATAAATACCCGACGTGTGTGTGTGCTTGTGCATCATGAATGAACCTGCTGTGCCCTGTGTGTCAGTTTGTCTGAGTATATGTGTCCACAGTAAATGGACGCTGTGGTATCATTTTTGGCTCTGTTTAATTACTAATCAGCCGTGGGCACTGTGGTGGCAAAAAACATCAACAGAAACACAATCGGCTGGAGGGACTTTTCCATTCATATAATAGGTGTAGGCATGTGGTGAAAAGTGCTAGTTATTCTCACTTCACTCACATCAGAGTAACATAATAACAGGAAGTGGTGGATTCCAATTTAGTTTTTTCAAATTTCTGATCAGAAAATCATTTGTGGTGTCTTTCCAAGCTGCAGAATGACCTCTTCTTGATACTTGCAAAGTGGCATTAAAAGTCTTTCTACATGCTGTTTACACCACATGGTGTCTATGTTTACTGTGTGGTATAAAACTGGCATGGGTCTGTTTTTGTGGATGTGGCCAATATGCCATACTTGCTGATTTTTCTTTCATCTTTCTGCCTCCTTCTGATGGAAAAATTGAGGGAAGAGCTAGATGTGTGTATGAGTGTGTTTGAAGTGTGTCCCAATGGTGGATAATGTAACACACGCCTGGGGTGAGTCCCGTCTCTTGTTGTGCCAAGTTAAGTTGAGGTCAGGTTAGTGGATGCTTTTTCATGCCCCACCTGAATTAAAGATAAACACTCCTTTTACAGCAGCCCATTGTTCCACAGCTTACTATAAATAGGTGCATTTTGACTGGCTGCTTGCATGTTGTAACTCTGTCACTCTCTTTGTCATCTGGCTCAAATGCTGCCCTGTAGTGAAAATTCACTGTGAAGATCAAGATGTTATCAGAAACGTTTTACTAGCCTTTGTCAGGCCTTTAAAATGCAGCTTGGATGGGAATGGAATGGTTAAATACATTGTTACTGAATAACAAAGATAATTTAACCACAGTTCCATTAAAATAAGTATCAACCACATTCACTTACATATACTTAACCTTTCAGAGTTTCATTATAGTTAAGAAGGCAATTTAACAGCATCCACCAAAGAGCATCACTTTTGTCTCTCTAACCAAGAATGAAACCTAACCTTTGGTCTGGGTGCCAAGGAGCCTGCCGAGCCCGTACAGAGTTTCGACAGCATGGATGATAAATTACCAGTTTTAAGGCTCACTGGACCAAGTGTCTTAGTATCCTGTCTCTTGTCTGAACCCCTTTGTGGGCCAAGTTCTCTTACTGTATCATAATTATATTTAGTTTTATGTGAGGTAAACTTTAGTCAGAGTTGTCACGTGTTAAAAATCTCTGTGATTTGAAATAATATGCATGGTATTTGTGTTTGTCTTGTTTCCCAGGAGCATTGTCCACTAGCATGGGGTAATGTCAACTTGTTTGATTATACACACACGCTGGTGGCCAACAAGATGGCTCTGAATCTCTGGCCTGTCCCCCATGGTCTTGAAGACCTCCTGAACCCCATCGGAGTCACTGGGTCGAACCCAAATAAGGTATTTGCGTATAACATCTTGTCAATAAATGTAACAAACTAAACAAATAACCAAGCTGTAACCACAAAATGAGGAATACGAATGTATTTCGTTTTATAAAAAATATTTTTTTAATCTTTATTTTTCCAGGAAACACCATGTCTAGAGCTGGAGTTTGACCACTTTAGTAGTCCTGTCAAATACCCCGACATGAATGCAGTGGAAGATCACGCAAACTGGACCATCTCAAGGGAACTAGGGTTCAACTACAACCTCTCAGGGCAGGTAATATAAGACTGTAAAAAATGTGTTTAGCTAACTTTAAGCCAACACACTTGGTTGCAGATAGGGTCCCCACAGCCTTTATATAAGAAAATGTCTTCCAAACTTATCTCTGTGACCAGCATGAGTCTTGCAGGTGTGAACTCTGTAAAGCCGGTCAGGAATATAAGAACTATTAACCCCATTGTACTTGTTACAGGCAGTTGTGAATTTGCAAAACAGACATATACTTTAGATAAATTAATATTAAATACAATAAAATATTCACTTTCAGATACACACTGGCAAAACATTTATTTTGCAGTTGGCAGAGTTCAAATATTTGCTTTCTTTTCATATGGCTTACACATAATACTTGTATGTAGATTGAGATATTGAGTCATTTGTTTAAAAGGTCAAAGGTGTGCGCTTTATTGTACTGAGATCCAATGTCTCAGGCCACATTTGGAGGTTGGCTGGGCCACAAATGACTGCAGTGTTGTAGCACAGTATGTCCAAATGTGCCTTAGGTTAAAATGGAGTGAAGCCTGCTCAACAGACCAGGCATGGAAAGACCACCGCTGCCTCATACAGGCCTGACTTGAACATTTAAAGGCACATGCTAAAGTAAAATGTTGAAATGAGATCCAATAACATGGATGTGGACTTTTTTTTTTCTAATACTGGGTGTGAATTGACACTCCAGGAGGTGTCTGTTTATGATTGGCTCTCCAAAGAACCCTGTTAATTCCAGGTATGAACAGAGCCTTTGTTATGATCACATGATCCTCACACCGTGTAGTATGAGTTGAGCATTCCTCACATTTGATACAAACATCATGAATAACTTAGCACATCACCTCACACTATTCACGTCCGCTCACATGCCACAGTGCAAGCACAGATATGTGCGTTGTGCAAGGTCAGCTCTAAATATAGTTGGGCGTTATTCATGTCTATGTTATGTTGATGTGCAAAAATGCAGTTTGTTTCCACAAAATAGTGCTGCCTCTAGCAAAACATTTGCATGCATTTAATATTATTGGCAGCACAGGCACAATTAGCACAAATTATTTTGACGTCAGTTAGGGTTTTCCACTGTGTGAGGGGTTGGTCATGTCGAGCTGTGCTGTGAACAGCTGTAGTCACAAAGTGCTAATGAAGCCCCACTAAACTGTAAACCCACTGAACTCCAAACACACACAGAAACATGCGACAAAAAACCCACAGTCCACTCCCCCCCCCCTTCAGTTTATTTTGGACATTTATGGAAAAAAATATCACTGCTGACTAGATTAAACTTAATTAATTCAGTTATTTCCAGTACTTTGCAAGGCGCAGTGTAAGTTAATGTCTTTATTTATTATGACGGTGAACATGATGGCGTGTCTTATTTGATTTCTATGTGAGAGAAAACCGTGACTGATGTGTTAAAGTGACAGGTTATTGGAGTTACTGTCCATGTGAGAAGATGTGAACAGTGTGAGCTCATGTTTTATTCATGATATGCGTGTCAAGTGTAATAGCGCCCGTCTTGTGCTATGTGATGTGACGTTAATATCGCTCATCCAGAAAAAGAATGAGTTGTCTGCAGTATTTATTAAGGATGTTTGTTAATGACTGGACGAAGGGCAAAGCCAGTTTCCAACAGATTTTATTCTTGTCTTATGAATGTGATGAAGGAACGAAGGGAAAGCTTTAATTCAGGATTACAGTTCATTGTTGGGGTCGTATAAAAGTCTGAGTCTCCAGATGAATTTACGCTGTATGTGGTTGTGCTGTGTTCCAGCTGCACTCCAACTCTGTCTCAGTGTTTAGTAGAAACATTTCACAGCTAATCTGTCATTTTGCAGCTGTGCCTCTAAAATATTCTGTTACTTTTCAGACTTTTTCTTGTTTTACAAGCATAAAAACACAATCATGGTTCATTTACACATGGAGCCCCAGTGAATATGATACATTTTTGTTGCTTCCTAACTTTTATGTGATCAAAGCATTATCTTGTTTGCTGGTGTTGTTGTGAAGGTATTTTATAACCGCATTAATAGCTTGTTAATTGCTGCTACCGTGTTGAGTCGAATGTAAAAATGTAGTGTTTGAATGTGTTTTATTTCTGGTATGTTTTAGAGCAATCGAGTGGCCAGAGATCACGCCCTCACAGAGAGTGACACCGAGCAGTTGAGACAGCTGAGTAACAGAGACCCTCTGTCAGAAATCACTGAGCAGGAGAAAGACTTTCTCTGGAGACACAGGTACCCTCTCAACCAGCAAACATGGCACTACGCTGTGTTACTGCATACTTTATTTAGGGCCAATGCTTCCATTGCTATATTTAAATGTAGAGTACTCTAAAGCCCCAACTGGGATCGACTCACCATGGTTTGCCACAATTTTTACAGATTTTCCATTAGGTCAGTTGGTACCAGGTACTAAAATGTGTTGTTGTCACACTGCGTGCAACCAATTAGCTGGTCAGTGGTGTCACTCGATGAGTCATGAGAGTGTCTCATTCATGAAAATCAAAACAGTCATTTTTGAAACCCAGCAACGAGGGAAATGGCTACAAAGAACAACACTGTGGTCCCCGAGTCTGAGAAAAAACCACAGACCGAGCAGCAGGTATATTTTTGCCTCGATGTCCACCTTTGTTGTAGCATTCGTCACAGGACTCTCTTCAGTGTTGCTATAACGACAACCACACACATTAGCTGGTACTCAATTGCATTGGAAAACAAGTTGATCCAAGGCGAGTTGTCGCAGCCATGGTGAGTCCTTCTGAGCAGGTACTAATGGAAAAGGGGCATAAATGTAAAACAAAGCTGGTTATGAATGAAACTCCAGTCCAAAGCACAATGTCAATCCTTTTTTTAAACAGGCACTACTGCATGAACATCCCAGAGATCCTTCCCAAGATCCTTCTCGCGGTCAAGTGGAACTCCAGAGATGAAGTAGCACAGGTAATTTCCTGCCACATAATTGTCTATTCCATCTCAGACATAGAATATTCAAGGATGTTTAGTTTATGTACACAGTTAGATTGAAACTGCTTTTGAAACTTGTCAGTTACTTTGTACAAAGCATTTCTTTGCATAATCACCAACTTGTAAAAAAAACAAAAAGCTTTTCATTTAAGTAAATGTGTTACTAATGAACACATCTTCATCATGCTTGGTTTGCCTGTTTCCAGATGTACTGTCTGTTGAAGGAGTGGCCGTCTATCCGTCCTGAGCAGGCCATGGAGTTGCTGGACTGTAACTATCCAGACCCCATGGTCAGGCACTTTGCTGTACGTTGCCTTGACAAATACCTGACTGATGACAAATTGTCCCAGTACTTGATCCAGCTTGTACAGGTAGGTCCAGTCAAGTGTTGGATCTGTTGAATTTTAAGAACTGATAAATGGAAAAACTGGGTTAAAAAGGAAGACACCAAGTATGTTTGGAATCTCATCACTGGAGTTCCTCCTTTCAGCCTGTGTGTTTTTGTTCGTCCTGTTCTTCTTTGCTAAAGACTTTCTGGTCTGTAATGCCTCGGGTTGTATTTGGTGTTCAGTGTACAGAGACCCCGTGGTGGGAAGGCATCAAGGACTGCTTCTTATTCTTTTCTTTCAATCTTTCCTCTCTTCTAGGTTTTAAAATACGAGCAGTATCTTGACAATCCCCTGGCCCGTTTTCTCCTCAAAAAGGCCCTGACCAATCAGAGAATAGGACATTTCTTCTTCTGGCATCTCAAGTGAGTCAGCATTCAGACTACTGTTTGTTTTTGTTACATGTACCTTCCTTTCACTGTATCCCTCCAGAAGGCTTAAAAACGAATCTTTCCTCTCTGCTTCTCTCTCATTTTTCTCGATGTGGCTTTGTTGCAGGTCAGAAATGCACAATAAAACAGTGAGCCAGAGGTTTGGGCTGCTGTTAGAGGCTTACTGCCGTGCTTGTGGCATGTACCTAAAACACCTCAGCAGGCAAGTAGAGGCCATGGAGAAGCTCATAAACCTCACCGACATCCTCAAACAGGAGAAGAAGGATGAGACGCAGAAGGTACTGATTAGGACAACACATGTCAGAGCTGCTTACAGTATAAGGAACATGCAGTGGAACTGGTTCCTCATCTGTGTGCATTTTGGCTTTTTTGTGGTTGTGTACGTGTCTCTCATGCAGGTTCAGATGCGGTTTCTTGTGGAACAGATGAAGAGGCCAGACTACATGGATGCCCTGCAGAACTTTACGTCTCCTCTAAATCCTGCTCATCAACTTGGAAACGTGAGGTCAGAAGCAAGAGATTATTTTGTGTGTGTGTCTGTGTGTGTATCTGTTCAGTAACTTGAATCTTTTTGAATTTGTTTACAGGTTAGATGAATGCAGGATTATGTCGTCAGCAAAGAGGCCTTTGTGGCTGAACTGGGAAAATCCCGACATCATGTCTGAGATGCTCTTTCAGAACAATGAAATCATCTTCAAAAATGGAGATGGTAACGCTGACACACAGAAAAAGTCATTTACACTGACGACACTTTGAGCAACACTACCAAATTTCCATTAATATACTTTGAGAAAATTAGTGGAAAGCTTTTAATGACTGCCTCCATTTTTAGCTGTCTCTCGGTCCTCCTCCTTTTGTGATAGCTTTGTGACACTTTGTGGTCTGTTATATGAAGGCTGCAGCATGTTTGGACGACCCTGTCCTTAATGTTGCTGATTAGAGCATGCAGAGTTTCTTGGCGAGCTTTGTCTATTATAATTGGAATAATTGATCCTTATATTGTGTACTTGTTTCATTTGTAGGTATCCACGGATGCAATTAACTGTCTCTATTGTGTGTGTGTGTGTGTGTGTGTGTGTGTGTGTGTGTGTGTGTGTGTGTGTGTGTGTGTATGTGTGCGTGTGTGCATCTGTGTTGTAGACTTGCGCCAGGACATGCTGACATTGCAGATTATTAAGATCATGGAGAACATTTGGCAGAATCAGGGACTGGACCTACGGTACTACTTTCTTTCTCTCCTGTTATTGCTGTGTGTGTGTGTGTGTGTGTGTGTGTGTGTGTGTGTGTGTGTGTGTGTGTGTGTGTGTGTGTGTGTGTGTGTGTGTGTGTG
>NW_005187473.1:609810-618548 GCF_000239375.1 Pundamilia nyererei
GTGTGTGTGTGTGTGTGTGTGTGTGTGTGTGTGTGTGTGTGTGTGTGTGTGTGTGTGTGTGTGTGTGTGTGTGTGTGTGTGACCGTGCATTTGGCTAAGAAGAAAATGTGTTTTGCCTTCAGGATGTTGCCCTATGGCTGCTTGTCATTAGGAGATTGCGTGGGTCTCATTGAGGTGGTTCGCAACTCCCACACCATCATGCAGATTCAGTGTAAAGGAGGCTTGAAAGGGGCACTGCAGTTCAACTCGAATACTCTGCATCAGTGGCTCAAGGACAAGAACAAGGGCGAGATGTGAGTTTTGTCCTGATACTTTGTGCAACGTCTCCGTTTGGCACTAGTGAGCAGTGTCAGATAGAGAACTTTTAGTTTGTGGATGGACATTCTTTGATTTGATTTTAGCCATGTACTAATTTGTAATTTCTCTTTAAAATCCAAGTTAATTGTGTGTTTGTGTGCTTTTGCAGGTATGACATGGCTGTAGATCTGTTCACAAGGTCTTGTGCTGGCTACTGTGTAGCTACATTTATCCTTGGGATAGGAGACAGGCACAACAGCAACATTATGGTCAAAGATGATGGACAGGTGACTTGAATTTGCACACATACGCAGCAGGGCTGGGCGAAATATTTTAACAATATATATGTCGAGAGAGACAAATATGTCAGGAAAGGCATCCTGGTATGTTTTAATATCCATATTAAGCAGGTCTTGTCTAGCATTCCTTGTCTGGAGGGGAAGAGAGACGTGGTTTTAATGTTATTTGAACCAGGTCTTTCTTTCCTTTTTGGGGACACAACACTTTAAGTCTGATTTCAGTAACTTGGCATCCGTTTTAACAGTGGCTGCAGCTTTGTGCAGCTGCTGTGTGGCTCTCTGGTAACTCTCACAAACTCAACAAAGAGTTCCTCATTTTCCAGAACAGGGGCTGGCATGGCCACTTTCCTTAATGCTAGAGTTACACTGGAGACAAACAGTTGTTGGAAACAGTGGAACAATCAGAGTTCTTGGTCTGTGAGCAATGAACTTGCCACTGTCAGTCAAAGCGACTTTGGTGCATCAAGCTGGTCATAAACCAGCAATATGATGGTATCAGACCATTAACAGTTAATACAGCCTGTGATAAATCGTAAAAATCGCTAACTTGGTGCTGGATTTAACCTCAGAGGAAGTTTACTTGTTAGTTACTGACTTTCTCTGTTGGTCTTTATTTGTTCTTCTTCAGTTATTTCATATAGATTTTGGCCATTTCCTGGATCATAAGAAAAAGAAGTTTGGCTACAAAAGAGAGCGAGTGCCCTTTGTTCTGACACAAGACTTTCTCATCGTCATCAGCAAAGGATCCCAGGAGTGCGCAAAGACCAAAGAGTTTGAAAGGTACTCCAGTAATGTGTTTGTGTATGTTGTCTGGTCACTTCCTCAGTACCACACGATTGTATAAGAAGATTCACTTTTGTTAATCAAAGTCTACAATCACTTTAGGTTTCAGGAGATGTGTTATAAAGCCTACCTAGCCATCAGGCAGCACGCCAACCTCTTTATCAACCTGTTCTCCATGATGCTCGGCTCTGGCATGCCTGAGCTGCAGTCATTTGACGACATTGCCTACATTAGAAAGACGCTGGCACTGGAGAAAACAGAGCAGGTAAACGTGGCCATTCTCTAACCGTGTTTTGTTCTTTTAAAATCTTTTCAGCCCCACATTTGGCTTTCTTAAACTTCTGAATATGTGTTTTGGATGGTTTGTTTTCTAATCTTTTATCTTGTATTGTTTTTCTTCACGCTGCAGGAGGCGCTGGACTATTTCATGAAGCAGATGAATGATGCTCACCATGGAGGGTGGACCACCAAGATGGACTGGATATTCCACACAATTAGACAGCATGCACTAAACTGATGCTGCAGACAAACCCAATCCACCAGTCCCAGCATGGAGTACTTCACGCAGACGAGTTTTTCAAGGCTCTTCTCGTTTACAGCAGATATCACAAATGGCTCCCTGAGGATGGATGCTTGCAGCTTGATCTGTTTTTTCTTTACAGCATTTTTCTTTTTCTAAACGAGGTTCTTGTGTTTCTGTGGTTTTTTTGGGGGGGTTTTGTTTTTTGTTTGGTCTTGATGATGCCGTCCGAGTATCCGCTGCCTGTTTCAGGGTCTACATGGGAGCATTTTCCTGTTGCTGTGGAGGTGTACCCACCATGGCTATTATGCTTCCTCTGTATTTTTTTTTTTTTTAAACCACAACAGGAACAAACTGGGCAACCAAGGAAAATCTTATCCTTTTACTCCATTGCTCAGTGATAAAAACCAAAACCCGGAAAACTCAGTGTAAAGATGACATTTTTGCCAAGGTATAAATGTAGCCACACAGTTCAACCTGCTGCCCCCTCTGCTGTATTAGTGCTGCACACTTTCTCCACCTAGAATGGAGGTTGTTTTTTTTTTAATCTTGTCACCCCTGTCATTAGGAGCTAGTTGGCACAAGAAATAGTCTAAATTAGCTGCGGTTTGTTGTACAGTACGGGATAACTGGTGCACGGGAGCCTTTATGATGTCTTCCCCCATCTTTGTGGTGAAGTCGCCCCTTCGCAGATGATTTGGAGTTGTCTCTCCTTCCTTTGAACTCCTTGTGTGGAAACGTCAAGGTTGCAAATCTGCAGGAGAGTCTTTGAGTTGTTTTGCACGGATCTGCAGGCCTCCACCCTCCACCAAACAGCCTCATTGAGTCAGCACTTCACCGCAGAGATGGTGGTGCAGCTTTAGACTCTTGCATAAACTTCAGGGTGATGATGCCTCTCCATCAAAAAAAACTGCACTTAGAGAATAATATACAGATTTATTATGACTTTTTAAATTTATTTATGTACCTAGTTTCTTTCAGTTTCAGCAAAAGGCAAAACCTGAACTTGACTCTTCAGAAACACGGTTTTGTTTTGTTTTTTCATTGTGTGTGTGCGTGTGTGTGCGTGTATCTGTAAATATAATTGAGGTTGAAGCATCTGTGTTACATGTTTGCAGCTTCACACTACCACCAGTGCTACCGCTTACCCCTGTTACTTTACCCCTCAATTTTTCAATTTTTTTATATTCACAAAGTAAGACTGATGTTGTTGTTTTGGGGGGTTTTAAGCTTTTTTTTCCCTTATATTTAACATCTAATTTGGCCTTACCCGATTCGTTGTGGCTAGTTTACAGCCCTACTTGGGATAATTTGTTAAATGATGCAAAATGGAAAGCGTTAAAGTGCCAATCTCACATTTGAAAAATGGGACCTATATTAAGCCTCTGGCTGTGTTTTTGTTTGTTTGTTTGTTTGTTTGTTTTGTTTTGTTTTGTTTTGTTTTTTGGCAAGCAGAGGCCCTGGGGAATGTCAAGTCTTCCTCTTGATTAAAAGCCTTGGCATCACAGCACAACACTGCACACTGTTGAGCCCTACAAACTCTGCCTAAGCAAACCCTGACAGCACTAAGTCAAAAAGCATGGCAGGCTTAGCGAATGATTTGACCGCCTTAGCGGTCCTTTTGACCTTGTTAGACTGGCGGGTCTTGACACATCTCTCATTAGAAAGTTGCTAAAATGTTGAAGTATATTTTAAATTGTGTTTTTGAAACATTTGATTTGAGGCTTGCAGTCTTTTGCCAAGTGGAGACACTGAATTATGTTGGTCTTGTATTTTTGTTTTTGGTTGTTTGGGGATTGTTTTGTGTTTTTTACATTTGAAAATCACATTGAAATAGTAGCATGAGTGTCTCGAGGGGGAGGTTAGTTAGTTACGAGATGAAGTCCTCAGAAATTCAGCTGGAAGCCTCTGAAAGTGGGCGCTTGCTCAGCAGATATCGGATCGTTTATCCAGGTGGCAGAAAATGTATTGAAAGATGAAAAATTTAAACAGATTGTTTGCACTTTGGGGCAGCTTGAGGTCATGTGATTGGCACAATGAATATTCATATTAATGCTCAGTTTGTGTGTACAACCCAAGACGTGAAAAAAAAGGTATAAAACCGTTTTGGGTTGGGGGGGGTTTGGGTGGGGGGCCTATGAGATACGAAGAAGAAGAAGAGTTAGCAGTGTTACATGAAGCAGCTTGGAAACTCTTGTTCCATAGTGTCTTTTGGGCAGGCCGTAGTTGGTGGAACTCGCGGTGTGCTCTGCTAAGGAGAGAATGTAGTATTTTACAAGAAATGGAGCCTCTCACGGTGCATGTAGGAAAGACACTAGGACACTACAGTATGAGACCCGGCGTGTCTGTGGGGAAACAGTCTGCACTTTGCCGCTTCAACTGCTGATTGTATAGAAAAGCCAAAGTTGTGTTCTGTCGCGATGCGGCGCGCGCACGTGCGTCACATCATTGCAGCATTAATGGCTAGAATGTATTCAGTCGCTAACATTGATGACTCATCTTTTTGCATCAGTAACGTGTTTCTGTCCCTACACAGCAGGTCATCGGCACAGAACGCATTCCTTTGTTTTCTCTACGTGCCAAATCGGACAGTATCGCTGATGTCTGCAAAAGCTGATGCTTGAACAGTGTCATGCAGTGAGGCATATTACAGACTTTTACAATTAAAAAACAAACAAACAAAAATACAAAAAATATTGTGGTATGCACTTAAAGAAAAACTCTAGTTCTCAATGCCTTTTTGTCCAGAAGGACTCTATAAGAAGAACGTTAGCCTAGTATGCATGCAGCACAACCAGTATGTATGTAAGATGTACATTTTGAAGCAGCATTAAGCAGTATGTATGTACAGTTACAGTCTAGCGTTTTTCTATGGTAGGCTTCATGTGTAGTGTTCTCTTTAATATCCATGTACTCTCCAAACAAAGTGTGCGAGCGTGTGCGTGCTCCGTTCTGTACAGGTTGCAGAGCTTCATTGGCGGGCTCCAATGAAAACCCTACACACTGTGTGTATGTACATGTTCTGCCTCTGTGTGATGACACTAGCAGCAAAGGTGTCTTTAAATGTTTTATAAATCATTTTCTCTCCTGGCTGGTTTGTGCCAGAGAAGGAAAACAAACACACACAAAAATGCTGTTTTTTTTGCATCATTTGCAAGGAAACATAAATGAGGGTAAACTTAGATTTTTTTTTTCTTTTTCATGAATCAGTCGTTTTACTTGAAGCACCATGAATCGAAACCACAGCTGTATTTTGTCAGTTTAGATTTGAGGTGTAAGGGGTCTGTGTGTGTTGTACCGATTGCTGAAGCATTGTGTACAGGTTGCCTGTTTGACACCCTCAGTAAATGTTAGTGATGCCGCAGAAATGCATTTTCAGCTAATGAAGAACTAAAGTTGCGCTTGAGTTCAAATTTTCTGAGATCAGGTGGCAGCTTTGACGTCACAGGGGAAAACGTAGGAGGAAATGTGGGCGTCTTCTTTAGACCATGCTCGTTTAAAACGTCTTCTAATCCCTCAGCTTTGTTTGGTGCTGAAGTGGTGCAGTAACTGTTGCCCAACCATTTTCTCCCTGAACCGATTTTTTTTTTTTTCCTATCCTTTTAACCATCACATGGCTCAGCACAGGTTCAGATTTACAAATCATGCCATCACAGGATCTGATTTCTCTCCATTTGTTGCAGTTTAACTGTATGATTGGGTTATGTGCAGGAGACAGAGTATCACAAAGATACATCTCTGTTGTTTTGCAATCTTGCAGAGTCAGCTGACGTCAGAGATGACTGTTGGTTGTCTTTAAACCCCCTATGTGTCCAAAGAACCGAGAGCAGAGGGAAAATGGTTCACTGTGACCATAACAACACAAACACCAAGCGAATGTAAAAGTCTGCAGCCTCTGTGAAGACTATAGTGTACTGCCTCTAGTCTGAGGTGTCTCTGTTACTGTTCCTATTTGTTTACCTGGTGTTCATGTTATTGTGTCCACCATCTTTTTAATTGTATGGAACCCGATATTTAGAAATGAAGCAACGACGGTCCCTCACTCTCTCAGTGAATTGAACAGATGTTGAAGGGTTTGAACACTTAGACTTGCAGGGAATACAAATATGGACAAAATATGTGAAATATTGATCATTTATATTCAATTTGGAGGTTCGGAAGTGTCTCTAGACTCTCACACATGGCTACATGCTCTGTGGTTTCATTTTAATACTTTTTTCTTTGTTTTTTGGTATGCAGTACTAATATTTCCATAACATACCATGTTGTCAGAACTCTAGCCTATACTATGAATGAATGTACGCCGGGCCAATGTATTGTTACTCACAGCCTACCTGCATGATATTGGGTGAAGCTGAATACTCTTCCTGCTGCATTTTGTTTTCCTTTTTTTTTTTATATTGTAGTCTAATAGGCAGCCATACAGACATTTATAAATGAATGCCTTAAGTTTGCTAGTTTCTAGGACAAGTTTGCCCTCACAGTAACCTGCTTTTTTATTTATAAATGTATGTTGTGTTTTGTTTTTGGGTCACTGGTCGAGGAGTAAAGGTTTGTACCCCGACTGACTGACTTACCGACTGACCGACTGACTGACTCATCATCTGAGTGTTCTGTGAAGATGTACAAATAAATTTGTTAAAGATTGACCCAGCTGTGTTTGCTCTGGCACTACAAACCTTGCAAAACATGAACATTTTCCACCAAATTTTAATTTTATTTTAAGCTTCAATGTGTAAGCATTTTATATTCACACAAACAGCACACAAACTGCTCTATCCTTTGATGAACTCAACTCTTTGATTCCAAGCAGACATCGCTTTCTTGAGAGCCGTAAAATTAGAGTTCTGTCTTAATTTCAGTTTCTTTCCCTCAGTTTTCTTAAGACTTACAAAACCCTAAAAAAATGTTATTAACTGAACCCATCTGTTGTATCATTTGAAACCTGGCATCTTACAAGACGATCATCATCTCCCAAAACTCCCTGCAGCAACTAGAGAACTAGTCTGCAACAAAAACAAAAAACAATCTGCTGGAAGAGCGCAACAAGTGGAAATTTTCTGTTATGAATCTGGCTCCCTTGAGGAAAGAAATTATGACAACAGGTCTGTATTGATGAAGGTTCCATCTGCTGAGGGCTGTGGAGAAGCCGCTTCTACGGTAGCCTTGGTAGGAGCTGCAGAGTGGTGAGGCTTCAAAGCTTTCCAGGGCTTGGATGGGCAGTGGAAGAGGTGGTCTTTCGCATCCTTGTCACGTGAAACTGACGGTGTGGCAGATGTGGTGTCCTCCTCAGATGATTCTTTAGTTTTAGCTGTGGTGGGGGGTTGTGAGGGTGAAGATGTAGCTGTGGCATGGGGTTTGACTGAATGTAGTGTAAAGCGATTTGGGGTATTATGGTCTTGAGAAGCGCTATGCAGGCCATTACCATTACCATACAGGAAGTGCCTGAGAGGAGACCAGCCAGGAGGACGACGCCTGGCGAACTTCTGAAGAAAAAGCAAAGGATTTATAAGAAGATGGACTCGCTAATGGACCTTCCTAATCAGTGACCTCTGTGCAAAAGTCTCAAGCCATACCTCATTTGTTTATCATTTAATTCCAAGTAGCCTGACTTTCTTGTAAATTGTTGAAATGCTCTTGAACTGCAAGTATTTCTCCAGGCTTTCTTAAGGTCAAATATTTACTTTGGACATTGGCTGCTTTTTCACTCATATTCAGTCCAGTCCTTCTACCTGATCATTTCAGAAGAATATTCTTTCATTTGTTAAGCCACTTCACACTAACCTAACATAAAAAGGAATGAGCGAGTGTTAACACATAACAAAGAACTTAGCAAAGAACCCATTTTAAATTCTATCCTGGCTTTAAAGGCTGAGTTCTCAAAGTAAGAACCGCAAATCTTCACCATTTCCAGCAACAAAACCAAGATGATTTTCTTCATATAGCCGTACTTTGCAATAATTTGGGATCAACTGTAATGTGACAAAAAATTCTGTTTTCTTTTTAAAAATTATTTCTTTTCTGTACGTTGACAGTGATTTCTGCGGAGTGATTAAAACAGAGCGTCTAATACGACAACCGACTGAAATGAGAATTCAGAGCCTAGTTAAACTTTTCCATTAAAGAAATGTGCTCACATTTCTTTTTCATGCAAACTGGTGCGTTTCTTTTAGATGGATAACACTTAATTTTCATAATTATAAAATTAATTTCCAATAACTTAGATGAAAGACTAAGATGGAATAATTTGAGGTGCACAAATTGGAAGGTTGGTGGTTAGATTCCCAGCCCTTCCAGTTCAAAATATCCCAAAGCAACCCAGATGGTAAACCCACTGGTACATCCAGTGGAGTGGGAGAGTGAATATTAGCCAGTGCAGTTACTATGTGAATGGTTTTCATTTATTTCCTGCATTCTTGTCTACTCGCTCATGTTTGATCATCCTGTGAAAAGAGGGACTTACAGAGGGTGGCAATTGACCCGGTGCACACTCTATGTGGGCCTGTGGTGGCTCAAGTCTCCAAGGTGCTACATCCACTGTAGAGTTGCAGTTGGCATATTCCTGCAGATGCACAGAACACACAGTGAGAAGCACATCTTGGCTGGGGTGATTTGTGCATTAGTTTTGGTTTACCAGATTATTTTCGTCTGGGATGCATATCTCGTTCAGGTCTGTGTGTTCAGCCTTGGAACAGACGGTCTTCTTCATGTCAAAAATCAGCTTAAATCTGAAGCCGGCAACCACCTACACAAATACACGTGATGCGTAAAGACAAAAAAGGAAAGAAAAAGAGATGCCTGTCCTCCCCATTTTCCCTTCACTTCCATGCCACCTGCTG
>NW_005187473.1:618655-622681 GCF_000239375.1 Pundamilia nyererei
CTGTACCTGTCTGGTGGCGTGGCCAATATTGTGCAGACTGAACAGGTGGGTAGAGTCAGACATGGAGTTGTACTTGGAGATGGAGACAGAAAGGGGAACCTTAAGGTCCTCGGAGTCTACATCGATGAGCTCTGGGCAGCCCATGCAAGATGCTTTCTCAGAAACGATGTGCCCTTCTACAGTGGAGAAAAATCTGAGTCATGGAAAAGCATAAGCTCATATTCCAATAACTGCTCAAGGTTCAGGCAAACAGAGTTGGTTAAAGCTTTTCAAAAAGTGTCTAATGTTATTTATTTATGATGCTTTTAATCTAGTTAATTAATTAAAGAATGCCCCAAATTCAGGCTCCCTCTGGATGTGTTTAGATCAACACGACATGATCTCAGTGTGCTTGATGGGACACAAAACAGTCCCAAATAGTCTGTAATACAAACAGGCCAGTGAGAGAAAATATACTTTTTGTTTGTTTTTGGAATCTGGCGGTCATGGAGCATTGGGAGGAAAGCAAAGCCTCTAGAAAGCAACCCAGCTGCCTAATGGTTAAGACACCAGTGGGTATCTCCTAAAACCCAGTCCTGAAATCCCTTCCCAGGTGCTTTATCCCCCATACACACCTTGACACATGTGACCTTATACTTCACATAATGGTGGGTCGGGGCAGTGCCTCATAAAGGATCTGTGACAGAAATGACCGCATGCCTTGATTCACACCTCGGTTCATATGACCTTCATTGACTCACATCAGCACCAAGTGGGTCAAAAATGATCAGGACCACCTCCAAGGACACACTCCCACCAGGGGTTAAATACCAGGGACTGTCCTTGGGTGATTAAACTGAAGAAGAACTGAATCAAAAAGTCCACCAGCCTTCATTTCAAGCCCTTTTCATTTATCATTAAAAACTAGTAAATGTGCTGATGCCACCTATTTACTTAACCTAGCTTACTTTATTTCTTTACAACCAAATCGCACATGAAACAATCAAATACTACTTTAATGTACAAATACAGTTTGCAAGCTGAGCTTTAAAAACCTGCAAAATATCCTGTGAGTGGGAGAGAAAAACACAGGATCGATATACCGAACGCCTATATTTGACTGATTAAAGTCTAGACTGCGTCACTGCCTTTTATGGTGTTATAAGTTAATATTGTGCTTGCAGATAGTGTTGGCATGTTAGCCAATCAGCCCCCTTCTGTTTCCCCAGCAGCCCGCCAGTGCCCATTTCCCTCAGTGACTCACTGTTAGGTGGCTGTACTCAGGTAAACACATTCATGGTGTAAGAACTGTGGATATTTTTGGTTTTGATAATGATTTAAGTTCCTTATGTGGGAATTTTGTCTCTAAAAGCAACTGGTTCTGTGTTAAAATGAGGTCCCAGTCAAAATGGATTCAATAGACCATGTTCTGCAGCAAGACAACAAAAAAACCCAAAGAAAAAAACAAGCTTTGAAAGGACTGTTAAAAACTTTAATCTGATGCTGAGTTTATTCACCCTCACTCACCAATCTGGCAGTCCACCTGCTTTGTCTCAGCCTTTGTCTCTGACATGAGGACGGTGGCGTTGCAAGAAATCGGCCCCTGGAGGGACACGACAGACCGTGCGACGGCTTTGTTTTTACTACAGCATTTAACAAGAACTTTAATATTTTCATACCACGAGTTGTTAAATGGGAGGAGGAGCTGATTATTGTCACCTTGCTTCCAGACTGCAAATAGTCACAGTCTGTCCAGGATTTGCTGCTGTCAGCTGTGCACTCGCTCTTCCAGGTAGTGAACTTCAGTGAGTACACTGAGTCTGAGCCATTCTCTGACTGGAGACACACACACACACACACACACACACACACACACACACACATACACAAATATATGTAATCAGTGTGCACCAGAAGTCAAAGTGTCACAGGATCTTTGAATTTCTTGGTAATCGTCCCAGAGCATTGAATCCTCTTGTTTTTTAGCTTTGTAAGGAAAAACAGCCACAAGCTCAGTTTTAGTTGAATCCAACAAGCTTGATTCCCACTTATGTAACTTACGTAACAAAAAAGCTCATAAAATCTCACAGTATTGTTCTTCATGGTAACACGCGTCTGCAGTCACTGTACCTTGCTGGCTTTCAGTATCTGAAAGAGGGCCAGCTTATGGCCGGTGCTCAGCCTCTCGTTGAATTTGTCCACAGCGCTGTGGACAGCCTTCTCCACAGACGGGTCATCACAAAAGATCAGGACACCAGACTGGACCTCCGCTGCCTCCTGGATGAAAAGAAGGAAGATGATGCACAGAATGATTTTTTTAGAATAAAGCCAAAATGTTTTTGTAAATACCAATAGGCTCATTTCTTTTAAAATTGACAAAAACTGTCGTGTTTTCCAAAAGTGTTGTGATTTGTCTGATTTATTTTTAGCTTCTGTTTCTACATTTTTCTGCAATTTACTCAGAAGTAAAGAAGGCTGTAAAACTTCATGTGTTCAGCTTTCAAAAACGTTGAGGTGACTTACTTTCCTTATTTGCGTATATTCGCAAGTTATCCTTTAACTAATACTCTGCATGCAGGACTTTTCAGGTCAATACCCCGATATCAGAAAACAGCAGAGCACTTAAAAAGGTGCTGCACCACATTTGAAAGGCTTCTAAATTGTGGCATTGCACTGCAGCTTGTGCTAAAGTAAAAGATGTAAATGTTTCTTCATCCTCAGATTATCTGCAAAATGAAATTGCATCATTTCAAAGGGTCACAAGAACTGAAATAAAGTACAGTACAAACAAGGCAAAGTCAGTGACCCTGCAGGTTTGTACTGCAGTGGATTTGCACTCCAAGATCGGAATAAGGGAGTAAGAGTTGATCGTTATTTGCTTTTTGTGGCTTAAGACATCCTACTTATGTACTGAGTGTCCAGATTACCAAACTAGTAAGGGAATCTACCAGAAACTATAAAAAGATGAAGCACATATCCTCCAATTCCCAAAGTAAGTGATGCTCTTGCTTTGACGTGAGGCATCCGACAAACTTAGCAGTTCTGTTTTTAATACTTTTAGCTTATATTTATTAAAAGTATTTAAAGATTTTAATGGAAGATCTTTGCTGTGGTGTTTAAAAACATCCTCTTTTATTTGACAAAACGATCTGATCACCCCCAAGCAGCCTTATTCGGATATTCTAGGTTTCAGAGCAGGAAATCTGGTGTTTCCTCCTTACCTGCCCAAAAACTGAGCACAGCAGGCCCAGCAGGCCCAGCACACACAACCCCACTCCACTCCTCATCTTCAGATCCTGCTGGATGTTTGACTCTGTTCTGCTGTGAGACACAGAAGAGACAAATATCACACACCACCAAACACTGTAAGCCTCAGGTAACCACAGCGAGGCTGAAATGACCTCCAAATAACCTCCGAACACTGATAACTTTCACTGGATCAATCTAAAAATGCACTCCTGTGCACAATTTGCTCGCTTCAAATTATTTACTATAAAAAATGTCCTCTTACAGTTTCTGAAGGTGTAGGCCTGCTGTCGATCCCGCTGAGCTCGTAGAGGAAAAAGTCCACTCCTCTCCACACTGGGATGGACGGCTGAGTGAAGATCTCCTGAAACTGTGGGTGGGAATCGTCAGAAAGACATTGACACACACATGGACACGTGCACAGGGGACAGGAGGGCACAACGGACAGGAGGGACACACACACACACACACACACACACACACACACACACACACACACACACACACACACACACACAGAATAATGATCAGAAAGCTCAGTCAGTAATAGGAAAGTAAATGTTTGCTCATTTGTTTGCCCTCCTACCTATCGAGCAAATGTAACAGTCACTGTCTGAGAGATGAAGGCAGAGAGAAAACTATAACTCCTCACATTAGGCTTAGTGACTGTGACATTGCAACCATTAACGCACATTAAGCCACATAAAGTAGAGCTGACTGGCACTGACTGTAGGGAGAAGGAAATTTTAGTGTTTAGGGACCCCTTTGTGTGCGTTCAGTACTTTGTGAGTGTGTGTGTGT
>NW_005187473.1:629544-630779 GCF_000239375.1 Pundamilia nyererei
CACATTAAGCCACATAAAGTAGAGCTGACTGGCACTGACTGTAGGGAGAAGGAAATTTTAGTGTTTAGGGACCCCTTTGTGTGCGTTCAGTACTTTGTGAGTGTGTGTGTGTTGTGTGTGTTTTTAACTGGTACTTTGCCCCTGTCGACCTTTATCCTGAGCCGCACCGATTTCCCCACTGCTCATCTGTGAAACAAGCTGAGATGTGTGCACTCTGTATCCTACAGTCAGTGTTTCATTTCTATTTGGGAGGTTTGCAGGGGCACAATAAGTTCACCAAGTGCATTAAGAATCAGCTTACCTGACGACAGATGACAGCATCCGAGAGTTCATGTCCTCTCTCCGGCTGCTCATCTGTTCTGCATCAACCACTCACGTAAGGATAGCAAGTAACATATTTTAAAGACTGCTAAAAACATGGAAATTAATTAATAGTGTAAAAGTGTACAGCAGATTTATAAGAGCACAAACCAGCCCTCTTGTGGTTATGAGTCAAAATTACAGCTGCACGTGTGCTGGAGACAGATTATCAAAGTACTTAGAAAATAGCCTGACCAAAGGGTATCTTAGCTTAGTAGCTACATGAAATCAGGGGGAAATACTACATAGACTGTACATTAAAGATGATACATAGTTGAGGCCCACTGTCTGTGGACTTTGCAAGACACACACTAATTAGTGCTAAGCTATAACTATGGGCTCAAAATGTGGTCATAAATATTTTGTACTTGTAAATCAGTTTTGTATGTGTAAAAAGAATTATGTGTGTGTAAAAAAGATTTGTGTGTGCGTAAAAAAAGATTTGTGTGTGGACTTAGCCAAAAAAAACCCTGCAAGTTACAAGTACGAACTTTGACCCTATTTTTCTTCCTTTCATCTGATTGGTGAATGTCATGTCAATCACAAATGTAACAATTCAATCAGAGAACAGATGGGTTTGGCTGTCGGAGGGGCGCTTTTTTTGAACTGCAGGTCCTTGAAGGGAATAAATGCCCTTTTACATACCAACACAGCGTTTTCCTTCATCACCACAAAGGAAAACAGTCTGTGGTGGTCCGAATTTGGTGATTTTTGTGTCACGGGACTACGTGTTTAACACAGGAACTTCCACAGCCTTTTCAACAGTGCTGCGGACCGTGTTTTGGAAATGACAGTCTTCATTACAAAGCTTTCTTCGTTATGAATTAGCATACATGTTTTTATTGAACATTTGAAGAACTAGCAAAAAAAACCCA
>NW_005187473.1:631331-672183 GCF_000239375.1 Pundamilia nyererei
AAGGCAAACTGCTGTTTAGACATTTATGAGGAAGTGATGAGGAAGCAGGATTTTTCCTGGACAGACAAGAAAATCAAACATGCTGGCGTCTTTGTTGCACTGTCATAACAGGGCAGTGGAGGAAGGGGAAAGAAGACACATGTTCAGGATCTACCTGTAGGCTGCTGCTGGAATTGAAATGAAACATGCACGTCAAGGTCAGAAGCTTTACCTGTAGTTGTTGCAGCTGCATATATCTGTGGCAGTGTGAACCTGTCTTTTCCCTCAGAGTTCAAACGTTACAGTGATAATGACTGCACAGAGCATTTTTGTGCCATAACAGTACTTAACAGCAGCACACATCTAAAAGCAGAGGAATTCATCAGTCTGGGAAATACTTGCTCAGTTAATTTGGTTCATCAGGAGAAAAAGAAATTTGTGTTTTGAACTGTTGGTTTGAAAAAACAGGGTTCTGGCAAATGTGTCTGTTTTCTGACCACATAATTTGTCCATTAACTGAAAGAATAATTGATAATTGATTAGAACATACACCTTTAGTGTAAATGCTTCATTGCGGCCTAAGGCAAATAAAACAGCCAAAGAGGGCAATTTTTGTTAATTTACAGCACTTTGGGTTTTTTAAGGAACCAACGGTTTGGTTATTCCTTCCTGTCATTGTTGTTTTTGTTGCCCCCTGCTGATTATGAGACAGTATGTGGTGCTGATTCTTAGAATTAGTTGGAAGAACATTGACCCCCATAAAACTGTTCGGTTGTGTTTTCTGGAGTCAATCTGTCCCACCAGAAAATCTTCTTACAGCGAGTGCACAACATCTGGTCACACCCTCCATCCTTCTGTAACGTAAAGCACAACACACGTATGAGCAAATTCAATCAGAAACTCTCTCTGAACTGCTCTGTGCTCGCAAGTTTGTACGAATGTGCTCAGGTGAGTGCAAACCTCTATTCTAGTGAAGCATTCAGGACAACTCTTGGTATTGTTGGCAATCCAGTTGTCGCTTAGTTTTTTTTCTGCAATGGACACCAGTAAATTGCAGCCATATCTATTTTCCAGCAGGCGCTTCCTCTCCCTGCTGCCACTGGCATAGTCCTCCCAGAGAGCCTTCACCCCCTCTAAGAGACACATAAAGGACACCAGTATCTACACTTGGACTAAACACACATGTGCATCGACTCAAAGCAATCATCCAGTTACCTCCTGTACTTTCAAACCTCCAAAGTCTCATTTGTGAAACAGTTTTACATTTACTGTGACTGGATGTTGTCATTTTCATTATTCTTTGAAACCTTTTTCTTGTGGTCACACAGCTGTGTACCTTGTGACTGTGGCAGGTCTATTATATATCTTTCAGCATATTTTTTCTTGGTCTCACACTTCCCCGTTCCATGGTATGTTTTTCTGCATATGACGCAGAAGGCAAAGCCGCACTCAGAGCAAAGCGCTGCCTTGCTGGATTTCTCCAAAATCACGGCAGAGCCGCAGGATGTTCGAGGACAGTACGTCACATCTGCGAGATAAAAAGATGCCAAAAGAAATGAGATATTTATGAAAAAGAGCTAAAGATGTTCTTTTTACCAGGTCTAACCCAGAAATGTAATAAATAGATTCTGATCAGTCTATGAAAGCCTTCATCACACAATCAGTATAAAAGCAACAGAAAGAAAACAGACCAGACATGCTGTCCAGAGTCTTCTGCAGCAGGAGACGGTCATAGCGGTCAAACAGCTTCTCCCCTACCAGACTCTGCACCTACAAACACAACAGAGATGAAAAAGCAGAGACACAAAGTGAGACTGAGGTCAGCTGATCAGGACAAAAACCAACCCCTCAGGCTACAGGAGACTTGGGGTGGGTGAATGACCTAAATAATATTTTAATAGGTTTGGTCAACCACCCACCCCTCCCACAGCATCGTCCCCCCCTGCTGCAATCTCCTTCAGGGACTGCCTCTCCTTCATCTCAGGACTTCACAACTCTCAGCTTCACGCCTCCCAGCTCCCAGTCATTACACCCACCCCCGGCTTCTGTGGACTCCAACATACACCCCCCTCCCCCAAAATCCATTCTTTCTATCTCAGCACTTCAAGTGAGGAACGAGCTTCGCAAGATCAAGGTGCGGAAGGCTGCAGGTCCAGATGGCATCAGCTCCAGGCTCCTGAGATGCTGCGCAGATGAACTGTGTGGCATCCTAGGATATCTGCTCAACCTGAGCCTGTCACTGGGGAAAGTATCACAGCTGTGGAAGACATCCTGTGTGGTACTGGTACCAAAGACCTCCCATCCCAAGGACCTCAGCAGCTACAGGCCGGTACCCCTGACATCGCATCTGATGAAGACCCTCGAGAGGTTGGTTCTAAACCATCTGCGCCCCCTGGTGAGGTCTTCATTGGATCCGCTACAGTTTGCTCAACACCCGCACAGGGGGGGAGAACACCACAACATACACCCCCCACACCAAGCTCTGACTCACCTGGAGAAGCCTGGAAGCACTGTTTAGCTGGAGCTATCGGGAGTGGACCAACACATGTCCCAGTGGATACTGGACTACCTCACAGGACGCCCACAGTATGTGAGGTCACAGGGCTGTGTCTCTGACACGCTGGTCTGCAGTACGGGGGCCCCACAGGGTGCCATCACCGTTCCTCTTCACCCTCTCCACGCTGCCACCTACAGAAGTTCTCTGACGACTCTGCCATAGTCGGCCTCATCACAGGTGAGGACGACTCAGAGTACAGATGGTGGACTCTGGACTTTGTGGACTGGTGTCAGCAGAACCACCTGCTGATCAATGCCGGGAAAACCAAGGAGTTGGTGGTGGACTTCCGGAGACGCAGACCCACCACACTGACACCAGTGAACATCCAGGGAGTGGACATTGAGATAGTGGACTCTTATAGGTACCTGGGTGTTCACCTGAATAATAAACTGGACTGGAGCCACAACACTGATGCTCTTTACAGGAAGGGTCAGAGCAGACTCTACCTGCTGAGGCCGCTGAGGTCATTTGGAGTCCAGGGAGCGCTTTTAAAGACTTTCTATGACTCTGTGGTGGCATCCGTCATTTTTTACAGTGTTGTATGTTGGAGCAGCAGTTTATCGGCAGCTGAGAGGAAGAGGTTGAATAAACTCATCAGGAAGGCCAGCTCTGTTCTGGGATGCACCCTGGACCCAGTGCAGGTGGTGGGAGACAGAAGGACTCTGGCCAAAATAACATCTCTGATGGACAGAGTCTCCCACTCCATTCATGTAAATGTTGCTGAACTGCAGAGCTCCTTCAGTGACAGACTGCTGCATCCTAGATGGATGAAGGAGCGTTTCCGCAGGTCCTTCCTCCCTGCAGCTGTCAGACTGTACAATCAGAACCGCTCCCAACAAACATAGATGTTTACATCTGCGCTGTAACTGCAATAAGTTAATCAACCGATTCACACTGCAACCTGGTTTGCCTCTTATCTGTAGTTATTTTTATTTAATTTAATAACTGTACAGTACTCTGTTTATAGTAACCATTGTCCTTAATGTAAATATGTAAGAAAAATTGTGTATGTTTCTGTTCTGTGTACTGTGTCCTGTTTGTTGTATATGTGTCTTTCTGGCTGCTGTTAAAACCAAAATTTCCCTTGTGGGACAATTAAAGGATTATTCTATTCTATTCTATTCTATTCTATTCTATTCTATTCTATTTGACAAGAAAGGACAGTCATCAGTTCTCCTTGTCTCCTCTGTCCTTGATCCTTCTACCTGTAGCTATTTTTAACAGCTTTTAAAATGTGTTTTGATATTAGATAAAAGGACCAAACACTACAGTTGTTGAAACCATTCTGCAGGTGGAAGGCTGCGTGTAGCTTCTACCTGTGCAGGTGTAGGGGCACCAGCGCAGTCTGCCTGAGGACAGGTGACACCCCGGACGTTCCCCTCTGTGATCTGAACCGTACAGAACTCGCAGAGACAGGCCCGGCAGAAGACGTGGCCACACGGTGACAGCTTCACGCACTCGGACCCGAGCCGGCCCATAAAACAAACCCCGCAGTCAAAGAAAGTGGTGGCAAACACTTTGTGTTTCTGGGCCGCATCATAGATCAAAATGTGGGACAGTAGAGTCTGTGATGGAGATAAAAAGAGACCAGAGAGGGCTTGCTCTTCACTCTGAGGAGAATCTGTGGGCCGGACCGGCAGAGAAGCAGCTCCAAGTTCACTTGGATCTAACGTGCCTGAGGAGGTAGAGGGAAGCAGCAATGAGAGAGAAGCATCTCCTTCATTTAAGAAATCTTCCCGGACACTTTGATGATGCTTGGATATCTCTGCAGATGAAGAAAGATCATCCTGGAGATCAACATTAAACTCTGAGGCTTGGAGGATTGTCACATCTGGAGTGTGTGTGGTTTGGTTTTGGAGTGCAGGCTCTGGAGAAAGAGCTCTTTGATAATCTGAGGTTAGATCATTCTGGTCATGCTTGCAGGAGTCTAAAGCCGAAGCTCCCTGAGAGTCTGCGCTGCTCCCGTCTGAAGGATTCTCCTGAACTTCCGAGGATGGTACAGAGAACTCTGGCTCTGAATTGTTCTTTGGTTCTGACAGTTCAGCATCGTGTTGGTCCTGGTTATAATGCAGGGTGCTGCGTTCATCAGGAGGAAGATCCAGCTTACTGTGGATGTTCAGGAACCTCAGAGCGTCTTCTCTGAGAAACTGCACCCAGGAGAAGAGCACCACAGCTCCCCCAGTGGCCTCATAGAGATCAGCGAGATGAGCACGCAGTGCAGCCAACTGTGGAGGGAGAGGGAGAATAGATTGTTGTCATCTTTACTGAGCCTCTACAATGTCCTGTGAACCTCTCACACACTGGCAGGCTGAACATGTGACCAACAATGACTTGACTGCTGATTACCTGTGTGCGAGTCAGCCAGCTGCAGGTGAGGCTGAAGGAGGGAGGGGAGGAGGAGGGGTAGTCTTCAGGAAGCCCAAAGTTCAAAAGCAGCGGTGGAAGGAAGGAAATATCATACTGACGCAGACTTTCACCTTAGAAAGAAAAATACGAGCTCATCAGATGAACTATTCTCTTTCTGTAATGTTTGTTTATTTGTTTTTAAATAATTTGGGTGTATTCGGCAGAAAATATTTGATATATTCTGTCACATGAACACAAATAGCAAAAGCTATAAATGATGCTTGATGACATTAAGCTGTTCAAAGGTATATTTAATATAGATATATTTAATTCATACATCATACATTCCATTTAATGCCAACAAAAACATGCTCATTACATTGTTACGGGCTCGCCTAATGCAGAACAAGTGTTTAACTCATTTTACATCATTAGCTACATAAAACCCATTTTTATCTTAAGTAGATGATTAGGGCTGTACCAGTAAAGGTACTTCCTAATATTCCAAAACAACATTTTCCAACACATCAGATCGGACCTTTTCGGTCCAACAGTCGCGTGTTTGACAACCCCGGAGACTCTGATTTACCCTCTCTGAGAGCCACGCTGAAGCCGACAGGAAGCTCGACACATACTCGGATTTCTCCGGCAGACTTCGACTCGTCCCGAACAAACTCGTCCGCATCAAAGATACTCTGGAGAGCGAGCAGCTCGTCTTCCTGCTCCTCCAAGTCCTCAGTCATCTCTTTCTCCTCGGTCTGATTTTGTGAGAAGCCTTCCTTCTGTGGCTTCTTGCTTGACTCTGGTCCACACCAGCCTGTTCCTGGTCCTTGTTTGTCCGTCCCTCTGACTCATCAGCGTATGATGTAAGAAGCAAAGTACAGGCAGCAACCTCAGCCTACTGTAACCCTGCTGCTGATGCAAACCAGTCTAACGGGCCAATCAGCATGTTTGTTTGTTTTTTAGTACTAATACTCCTTAATAGTCCATTTTGCACTTTTATTTGCAATCCATGTCTCTAAGAACCCAACAATACAGTACACTATTAAACTCCTCTCTCCTTTAATTTACTGGAACACATTACAGAAGAATACTCCCTGCTCCTCTGTGAACGTTTCTCCTTTAAGTTCCTCACAAAGTGATCTAAGAGTGCTTTGTTAAATTAGCTAAGTCAATATTAGACATAATGAAACAGAAATTTTAATATCCATCAGTTGTGGCTCTAATTTTCCATCACATTGACTTGGCTTTGGCTCTAGAACTTTTTCTCTGCCTTGCTCAACAGCTTTAGTTCTCTCTGGGATTCGAACTGGACACTCTGGGGGCTTTTTTGGATTTCAAGATGGCAGACAAAGCCCTGGGACTTCTTTGATACATCATTTTTCTGGGCACTGTCAACAGATGCTGGAAAGAAAGAAATACAGTATTTACATGCTCTATTCTTCCAAAACTAAATCAGCATTTCACAAATTCTCTGTATCATCAATTGTTCTCTAAACATTATTTTATTATTCAGATAAGTGATTCATATATTCAAAGCACTTGTGACAAACTGTCATCAAATATTTTAAGGTTGCTGATGTTTGGCTCTAACTGTTGGGTGGAGAGGCTCTGACTCCCACCTGACACCCGGATGCACTCTTTCTTGTGTCTTTCTTCCCAGGAGTTGAGCTTGCAGGTCCTGGAGCAGTAGAAGACCTTGTTGTAGCGCCTGCCCAGGGTCAGATTCATGGACACGGACCGACCGCAGTGAAAGCAGAACTTTAACACTGGTTTCACGAGAACAAGTTTACACATAAAGAAAGAGAAGTTCCTGAAAGCTGTGTTTAGATTAGGTAACAGAGAGCAGAAAAATAGGAACAAGAGCAGCACCTTACTGTAGATGAATGTGAGTGTATGCGTACCTGTGGTCTCCTGCTTCCTCTGGGAGGCTTTTACTTTTGGGAGGGACACACACACACACACTTATAATTTAAAGCCATTTTCAACAATGAGAGCAAGTGTTAGCAGGAGTCCTTAGCAGTAACATATAGCACTGTGCTAACGTCTTGCACCACTCCTCATTTCCGGCCCTGTAGATGTTGATCCATCCTCAGCAAAAATGGTCTCAGTGACTGTCAAGGAAGGGAAGCAGGGAGAAATGTCTGGGGCTTGCCAAATTACACAAGAACTATACTGAAAATCAGTGGCAACAGGTCTGAGTAATGACTCTAAAAATGACATTTTTGGTTTGAATTGGTATGTACAGAGGAGGTCAGGAGAGAGGTACAGCAGTGAGTGTCTACAGCCATCTGTAAAACAGGGTGGAGGCTCTGTGATGGTTTGGGTTTGCATTTAAGCCAGTGCCGTTTGAGATCTTGTCAAAACCGATGGAGTTACGAATTCAGAAAAGCACTGTCAGATTTTCATCCACCATACAGTTCCATACGTGTGAGTGGTTGCGTATGTAGGATCAGTGAAGCAGGACTTTGCTGTGAGTGTTTACATGTCACCCTGATGCAAAGACCTGTTAATGCTGTTTACCCGGCTTAGCCAGGAATTTAGGAAATTTGTGTTGGTTTTCTCTTGTGGACATTTACTGGCTATTCTGATGTTTTAGCTCCATGCGCAGTCTACAAATGAGGCAAAATGAACTCTTAAGACTTGAACCACTTCATCCATTTATTAGTCAGCTGTTCAAGGAAAACGTAAATACTCAATGTTAAAAATGGTCTTCAAAAGTCATTAAAGTGTTTATGAACAGAGGTGAAAAAGTCAAAATGGCATAGCAGGGACTCAGTGCTTACATACATATATACATCAGTGATGTGCGACTTTGCACCACTTTTCTGTTTCTCAAGGTTTCTCTTAGAAGCCTTTCAACTTGTAACATTATCATAATTTTTAAGACAAACAAACAGACGGGTTAGAGTAGGATGAGATCAGTTAGTATTTAAATACTATCCAAATGTTCAAATCACAATGTCATAATCGCACCATGTTCTTAGGTCTTCATGTGGAAAATCTGCGTCTCATACCTTGCACTATAAACATGGGCTTGGATTGAAAAGCTATTTAAATGACTGTAAGGAAATTCCCTTCACAATTCCACTGAGGAAGTTAAGATAAGTGTGCTGTGCTGAGTGATAAGGGATGTAGAGAAACAAGCGGGGTGGAGGCCGAACTTCTCAAGCTTTGGTCTCGACCTCTAGTGTGAAGCTTTCCATGGGTCCTTTGCTCAGGGCCTTGATGTCATCCAGGAGAACGGTGGGGGTCAAAATGTGGGAAGACCCTGTATAGGATAAAGATAAATAAATTGCATTAAAAAACAAACAAACAAACAAACAAAAGAAAAGTCCTGTCATAATTCCGCTCTGCTCCAGTAGGGGGTGTAAAACAGCAGGAAATAACGTATAATAAGTGTAATCTTAAAACTCAGTGGAACCTTCCCGATAATCGTCACAATCATAGCTCTCCTTAGTCCATGTGCTGCAAGCTAATATTTCCCAGCATTCTGACTTTCTGCGCGCCTATTTGGTACGAAGCATTGTCCAGCTGTTTCCTTGCACTGAGTCTTACCAATGATGACCTCGCAGGTTTTCATTGCCCTGGTGACCTCGTAGGCGCAGCGCATCTCAGAGAAGCTGATCCCTCCTATAACAAAGATGATGAGACGTGAGCCAGTCCGGCGGTCATCCTGAGTGCTGGCTCTGTGCTTCTGCCGTGCGCTGTGGAGAAGAAGGAGGGGCATCGGAAATATTAACTGACAGAGCCTTAAAGAAGAAAAAGCAGACGCTGCTTCTTACTGTTGAAACTGGATAATCGACCTCATTCACCTCAATCAACCCTCTAAGAAACAGAAAGTGGATGTGGAGAGATAAATCACACAGACTGACTGTATAAGCATAACTAAGTGACACAACAACACAAAACTGTAGGGTTGTTAAACTGTATATTCTTCAGTTAGAAAGAAACCAAAACAGCAGCCCAGTTCCAGCCTGGTCACTCACAAAAACCCACCTCACAGCCCCGGAGCCATTCCAGGCAGCAGGACACTCGGACTGGTGCGGCCACTCTTTGGTGTCCAGTTTGTTCTCCACGACATCCTGGAAGTAACGCATGTTTTAGAGATCATGTGACATGGAGAGCAAATCTGTTTTGCAAGCCAGTAACAATTTTAAAGTGCAGTAACCTTCACTCGCTGAGGGGTCCTACCTACATTACATTTATATGCACATGGTCCAGTGGTCATCTTCTAAATGTTACGCAACGTGTATCTCTTTGACCATCATGCGCATACTTCAGTTTTCTTTATATTTGGAACACAAGTTTCAGTCACTCTGTAAAACGATTTATTTTGTGGGTGACGTCACAACTTAAAAGCAGAAGTCGTGCCATTAACAGAGCTAATTAACAGAAGAACACATGATGAGTAATTTTGGTGCCAAGTGTGATAATAACGTAACTACATCATGCATTAGTAAATGTCAAAACACAGGCTACTGCTTGACAAACAATTTGCTTTCCTCAAACTCAAAGTCTCACTGTTTTTTTTGCATCATGCACCTTTATGCTTAGAAATACTTGAGACTAGCAGACGAGTTATCTGCAGCAGATATTCAGCTCCCACACATCAAATAAATTTGTCTTCTGCTGCAAGAGGAAACATTTTAACCGCATTTGACAGGAAACCAGGTGCTCAGGTGAAGACCACTGATGTTTTTCTTTTTTTTTCCCTTCCATGTAATAACAGGAAATGCAAGTGAAGATGAGAAGAAACGAGCTCATGTTACAGATCCTATAACATGGAGTTAGATTCTAATCTAATATAAACTTATTTTCACAGTAACCTGTAAGATGATTACTAAAAGGCTTTTGTTTGCTATTAGGAGCCTCCTCTTCATTGGATACACTCCATCTGATTAACAACATGGATTTACAGAACTGAGACTGAGTGAAGAGAAGAGTTTGGGGGAAAACTGCTAATGGGGGTATTTCCACCTCTCAGTTCCACACCCATTTCAGAGAAACGGCTTCGGCAGCTGAGTTTTAAGAGCAAGTATATATTTTCTTTTCATGATTTGTGGTTGACAGGTCACATGACTTACCAAAGTGAAAACAAAGCACAGTGAAAAGGTACATTTAGAAAAGAAAACCAAAAACTGGCAGCACAGCTCACCCAACATACTTATAAGACAATAAAAACACTAGTTCTGAGGGACTGAGACAGAAACAGAAGGACCATCCTCTGAAGAAAAACAACAAGGCAACAACTAGTGCCTTATTGTGGTTTACACTTGCTAGGATGCAGAAAACGGTACAGAACAACACAAACTTGTGTGACACAGCTTATCAGATGACCCGAATCTGATAACCTCCTTTTGTTCTGCTTCCATAGTTGTGCTCATGAATGCCCCTTAGACGAGGACTGGGGTAGCACAATGAAACAGATACAGTTACATGTTCAGTTTGGCATCAACTACTCTAATGACCGCTCAAGGCTGGGTACACAACAGAGTCAGCTCACACATGTTCAAATGCCCCAAATCAGCAATGAAATGAACAAATGTTTACAGCCTGAAATAAAAACTGCTTTTGGCAATGGATAAATTCATCCTTTATAACAACTGTGCGCCAGGGTAACTTTTTATTTATAACTCAAACATTTGTTCGTGCAGAGGCTCAAAGCTTTGATTGACAGGTGTCGAAAAAGTTCATTCCACCAACTGAACTGAAACCTCTACACCCCGTCTGTGTGTTGGTGTCTGTAGAGCAGTTTTACTTTCACTGTCTAAAGCATAATGTGGACTCAAGTGAGCTACAACAAAGCCCGCAAGTTTCTACTTTAGTTTCATTGAATTTAGTTTTAGATAGATTAATAAAATCCATCACTTAGCAATCATTAGCAGCTAGCAGAATCGGTGAATTGCAAAGGTACAGTTTATGGATGCTTACTAATGCAGAGACAATGGGTGCAAAGACAAGCTAGGATACCACATGATGATGTCACTGACCTCCATCACATCTTTTATGGTGGGGATCCATCTGGAAAGGCTGTATCTCTCCTCTTGGGAACGCTCTCGTCGGTTGGGTTTACGAGAGAAGAAACTGGGCTGGAAATAAAAGTACATCAATGAAAACTTAAAAAAATGGATAAATCAAAACACTGAAACGTTTTCCTTTTCTCAACCTACCGTTATGATGATGGGCACGCCCAGCTCTTTCCAGTTCTGGATATACTCCGGTTCTCCCTCGATCTTTACATGCTCAATAAGTTTGTTTAAGTTTTCCTCGGTTGTCCCTGTTTACAAACACCAAACAACCAAAAAGCAAAAAAGACAGATGGACAAATTAGCACCTCTACCTTTTAGTCAAAAAAAGTTTATTCTATCGCTGTCAGCGTTAATCTCGTTAAAATGACGTTAACGCCATAACCGCATTAACGCTGCAAATCTCCGTTAGCGAGTTAAAGCGGATCACCCCGTGTGAGGGGCTGCACGGTGCTAATGTGTTAACGAGCTAACCGCGCTACCGCTGTGCAGGCCTTGTGTGGGGAGATCTGCGTTAGCTCGCTAATGGAGATTTGCTGTGTTAATGCACTTATGGCGTTAACGTCATTTTAATGAGATTAATGCTGACAGCACTACTTTATTCACGAGAAGGCTGATGTACCGTTCAGGCTGAAGATGTAGAGCAGCACAGCTCTGATCTTGTCATGTTTACTGTATGGGTTCAGCAGCACAGGCAGCAGAGTCCTCATGGGATCTTTCACCTTTAACCCATCCACATCGGCGCCTACTGCAAGGTCCTGCACAGAAACATACAGCATATTACACATAGTACACATGACACACTTCCCTAAAGCTTTGATTAGAAGGTCACACTTGGCCGCATACAGTAACGGTACTCTGCAGGTCAGGAAGAGTGTGACTGCTAGATCTTGATAACAGGGCATAAACAGACCTGTTCAGCTTTGCAGAGTTTCTCCACATTGTTTGCGAAATGTTTCATGCAGTCCTCAGCCAGCTGCAGATGAATCGTTTTCTAGAATCCAGACAGAAAACTGTTAAAAACATCAGGTCAACCCTATGTAATAACAGGCTGCAGAGGCGCCACACCCGACCACAATATAAGGATTGCGTAGCCCTTACAATAATAATAATTCTTGTAAGAGTTGTATCTGTCTTAAAACCAACAACAAGATCCTGGAGAAAATTCTGCTTTAATCTCACATTTCAGATGAACACATAACTTCAAAGTAAGTTCAGTTATCCCTACATAAGTTTTACTGCATACCTCTGTCATCTGTTTACGGAACGCAGGCATCTTCTTCATCATTTGAGCCAAATTGCTAATTGTGATCTGGGGAAACAAAAAACATACATATATATTAATATATATGAACACATTAAATGTTTGCTCAAGATATGCTTTTCAAAATGAAATGATCACACAAGCAGAAACCACTGCACTGTACCTTCCCATCTGGCTGTTTCTTGCTAGCAGATATCTCCTTCACCATCTTGGGAATTTGCCTGTTGTAGGGAAAACAAAAATGTTAAGATGAGTGTTCTGACAACAAGAAGAAGATATTGCCATACTTCTGGTTTCGCACACTTACGCTGAAACCTCTGCGATGTGCTGGTGCCTCAGCTTCACCCAGAGCATGTCATCCTCATTCAGCAGGGCCTGCTTCTCTAAGCCGTCTCTAGCCTTGTACCTGGACACAAAATGACCCAGAATATCAGTATCTAGTTTCTCATGAGCACAAAAGTATGAAGCAGTAAGCAGATTGTACACGTATATCTCTATATCCATCTCTCTATATAAAATACAGGAAGCAGACTGTATTACTTATAGGTATCGTTTTCTATATCAATGAGATCGTAGGCCATGGCCTGGTAGGTCAGCTCGTGCAGGATGGGGGTCACAGGATCAAAGCCTCTGTCGACTATCAGCAACTGGGCTTGGGTCTTCTCCTGGTGATGTAGGGGGGAAAAAAAAGTTATATATTATTAAATTATATATAAAAACGGGGATAATTCACTGCCACGGAGCAAGCTGTCCAAACTTTTGCCTTTTCAAATTTATAGTAAAGGGAACTGTTTAATGTGCTTGAGGCAAAGGAGGGATTATTTTATTCTTTCATGTGATAAACAATACAGTATTTTAAAATTCCCATTTACTCCCAGGGCTACGACCTTGTTTATCCTGAAACCATCCTTTGTTCGGCAGGCCTCTCACCTTTTTCTTGCCACTGTCATCCAGCTGGTAGTGTGTGTCCAGCTTCCGGTCCACCAGCTCTGCAAGGAGTTTGGCATTCTCCATGTTGCCGTCTCTAGTTATGATATAAATGTTGTTTCCGTCAGTCAAGTGAACGTTGAGGTCAAGGTTAATCCAGTAGTTATAAAACACAAAACTGTATTTTCTGTAAATAACAGCTGCACTCTGCTCTTTACTACTATATTCACTCGGAACAAACACATTCTAAAACCAGTCTGTTCAAAGAAACAAGTGATACCAACGCTTTGTTTTCAAGCCCAGCATTATTCCTGCCATTAATACGGAACCTATTCTGACTTTTTCTCGTAAAAAGTTTCACTCTGCTTGGGGGCTCGGGTGTATTGTTACCTAAGACACTACATGTTGTCGGACTTACTTCTTGTATCGGATCCCTGGGTACTCGTCTAATGTGGCACAGAGCGTAACGAGCTGGCCTGCCAGTGTCTCCAGTGTCTTCGTTTTGTCCTGACTCTTGGGGCTGTAGATGCTTCGGAAAGCCCCGGGATTATCGCAGGTGAAAACCTTCAAAGTATTTAACACCACAGTGTAAACCACAGCTGTCATCATTAAAGTTCCAGAAGATACAAACTGAGCACAAGGATCATTTTTAATTTCTCATTGTTTCCCGAACTCGAGGCTATAATACATTAAGCACCTGCTTGTGTGTTTCTTTGTCTGATCACATCTCCTAGATAATCAGCAGATGACCAATCAAACCTGGTACACAGATATATCGTAAAGGTTCTCATCTATATCAGAAATTATGACACCATTGTGTTTCCTAACATCTGCCTAGTAACAGGCTAAAGTGACCCATTTTCAGAATATATGCACATATACCACCTTTTACTTCAATGACAACATCTAATTCACATCAACATACGATGAATTACACATGATACGATGGCAGCATGTTGCCTGCCAAACAGGAAGCAAGCGGCTAATAAACAAACAAACCCCGTTTTAAGCCTTTGTGAACCTACAACACCTGGTGAAAGTAACAACTCATATCTGCAAAAGCTGAATTCACCAGTGTTTTCTTTCGCTCACTGCAGCAAGACAATGCCAGTAACGCGTATACAACAGTAGTTTTCTGTTTCTGCAACTATCCCACCTGCAGCCAAAACACATTGAGAACACACAGTGAATTATAAACGGGAAAGGTTGACAACGAAGCCGCTGAAATGCTATAGCAAGGAAAAATGTGAAGCTACAGGATTTACTCTCTTTAGGACTTCAAGAAACACCCTACACGAGGCAAATTCCCTTCCTTCAACAACAGGCAAGTGCACAGCCTGCGTGCGTGCCTGTCAACTGAGGGGAATTTTGACAAAAAGAGGAAATGGACTATTACAAAATAAACTAAAAAAAAAGAACACTTGGCTAAATTTTAAACACTTACTTGTGCTTCCTGAGGCATGAAAGAGATGTTTATTTCCTTGCAGACCCTTATGTGTTTTCCACAGGCTTGCCTCATTTTGTTGAACAGGTCATCAGGGCAGTCTGCAGATCAAAAAAGCTTTCAGTGCCCACTTTGATCGTAAAAGGTATATCTGCTATTTGGCTGATGAAGCAGATTTAAGCACCAACACAGGAGTTACCTACAGTCAGTGAAATAGACGTACGCAGCTTTGTATTTGGGTTTGGGCTTGAAATCCTTTATAAAGGCATCCACACACTATGAAAAAAAAAATAGATTTAAGAACTCACAGAGTTTGGCAGTGATATGTTAAAGAAATGAAAATGAAAAAGTTTTAACAGCAAACCTTAGCAGTAGGTGTCATAAAGTAAATGGACTTCATTTCGAGAACAGGCTCTCTGCTTTTGAACAGGTCCTCCACAACTAGAAACAGAATACTAGTAGTCAAAAGTAGCTAAAGACATACACGCACAAATGATCTTTGATCAAATAGCTTCGTGATGTAAAAATAAATAAAAGGACATCATTCCACCTACTTGTTATCTTCTCTGACATCAGGTCGGACATTTTGCAGCATGACGAGAGGAGCTTGGTGGTGAAAGGATCCAGAATCAATATCTGTGAAGAAGACAACGTGAAAATCCTCCTTTAATTATGCGTTAAACAGTAATATACTCCCATGCTATGCAGCACCACATATCGAGACAAAGAGTATGAGTGAGAATCAATCATATCAAAGCTGAATCTGTAACTCGGAGCTTGTCCATTTATCCAAGTACAATCCTGGGACTCTGTACTGAGCACATGGTGGGTTTCTTACCTTCCATACTTCAGAGTTTCTGCAGTCTGTAATAATTGTGTCCTGTATTCCTGTAAGGAGCACATAACATGACAACATGTAAACACAACAATAATCTGAAAACAAATTATCGTTCATGATGTCACTGTTTAAGCTACCTCTTAGTTCAAGTGTGCAAAACAGAAAGTGATGTAATCAGAACTGCAAATATCCATTATCTCGCTACTTATGCATAAAATTAAAACATATTAGAACGTTTATAGCCTAATGTATAAAAGTTATGCAGTTGTGTTTCGTAATATTTCAGAGTCTTGGTACAATTGATTTTTCATATGTGTTTGGGTCATACCACGTGAGAGTGAAAGGGTGTGGTACTAGTAGTTTTCTAGATAATGGAATTTTAAAACAGCTCCTCAAAAAAAAAAAACCCAGAAAAGATAAAATATGTAAAACTCAGATCCCGTCACTTTTTTTTTTTTGTGAGATAACAGTGAGGTCCTGGAGTTTTACATATTTTATCTTAAGTAGTAAACTTAAACTTAGTTGGGGGGGTTTCGGCAGTTTAAAAAAAATTGATTAATTAAGAAGGAATGACCTTTGAACCAACTAAAGTATTTACGTACTGCCAAGGTTATGTCAGCTTTCATGAGTGGAGTATTAAGAACAAAGGCTATTTCTGTCTAACTCTGTTACTTGATTATTAGCCTGCTATTGTGCAAACCTGAGTGACAGCACTCTCATTAATTTAGGGACAACTGTTCAGCGACCTTATGGTCATTTTGTAGCCTGTAGTGCGTAAACTTGAATCATCCATACATCTATCCCAGCTGTCACAGGGCGAAAGGTGGGGTACAGGTCACCAGTCTGACAGAGTTCTAACACATGTCAGCAGCAACAAAACTTCATTACCGCTGTTCTACTGGGCTGCATTCGTCTTAGCTGCTTGTTTGACCCTCATTTTAACGGCAACACAAACCAGCCTTCTTGGTGACATAACCTAACCACAGCCAACAAGAGGAAGGCAAGACATCAGGATAAGGATACAAATAATACGCCAGACTTGTAGCAATCCCGCTGCATAAACGAGGTGCGGTTGCAGACGTACAGTGACCTCACCCATGGCTACTGCTACAAACAAGTAGCCTAAAAAAGTCGTTATGTTCTGACCGGGCCAAGTGTTAGGTCAAGTTGCGTCTGCGGCTTTTTCCTCTATCGGTTCTACTGCGTTTCGGAAATTTGTAATTTTCCGCTCAAAGGGAACAGCTGAATGAAAATGTTCGCTGTTATTCCAAAAGCTAAAGTCGCGCAGGAAGAGGTTAGCTAAAACAGCTCACAGTTCACGTGCTAAACAAACGCCGTTGTGCTATTTTTCAAGAGCAGGAAATACTCTCCTGTTGGAGTAAACTTACTTTTCCAAACTATTCTTTTCAGCCCGTGATCTGAGCCCGTTGCCATCTTGTTTTTTTCCCCACTGCGCCGCTTCCCTTCGAGAAATTCACGAAGACAAACTCTGACGTCATTCGCGTCACCAAGTGTGCGACAGTGAGCTGTAGTTTTTTAGTGATGAAGCGCACAAGACATCTATCTATCTATCTATCTATCTATCTATCTATCTATCTATCTATCTATCTATCTATCTATCTATCTATCTATCTATCTATCTATCTATGTTACTGTCAAAGAGGTGGCTCTGAGGCCTCCAGACAGTAATTATGTCCATGTCACATTTAGTGGATATATCCTTGAGTGCAGAACATGATGCTTTCAAAGGTAGGTTTTTTCCATGGCATTCAACCTACACCGGCCCCATCTCCCTGCTTCATTATAAAAAGACATTTAACCCCCCCAGTGGGAGGGGCTTGCTGCAGGTATTTCAGCTGATAGATGTTTAAGAAAAGATCAAACCACTAGAGAGAAGTGTTTTTAAGAATCAAAGAGAAGCTATCAAGAGAAGGAGAGAAGACACAAACCAGAAAAACTGGTGCTATGAAGTGGCTGGAGATTTTTGTATTACTGGGCATGTGCTCACAGGTATTGTAATAAATAGTGAGGAGATAACTGTTATAGGAAATTGATCAGAACACTTAATACATATATTTTATCTTAATTTGCAGGCTGCAGCCCAATCAGGTACTGTATGTTGTCTTTTACTATATTCAACTGTTGGCGGTTTATCACAGAACAAGAAAAAAAACTTGACTTGTCTGAAAGAATCTTTTTCTCAGGGTGCCAGATGTGTCTTATAATGATTTTTGCTCTACCTTCATTAGATTTTAAAGTGTCTGTGTTCTCTGCAACATCAAAGACTGTGACTCTCAGATGGACCAGGTACTCTGGAGCCACTTCATACCAGATCACTGTAAAATCACAGAGCGAACTTGTCGCTTTTGCATCATTTGGTCCAAACACAGTGATGGGCTCTGTTACCTCGCTGCCTCCAAACGTCATGTATAACTTCGTAGTTGAAGCAATGAGTGGTTCCCAAAAACTCAGCACTGCATCAGTTGAATCATCAACAGGTGAGACTTCATGCACTTCAGTCCATGCTCATGCTGTTTAAGATATGAAGTATACAGTCTTGTGTTGTCCTTCACTATTTATTTCTAAAACAAAACGTTTTTAAATAAATTTTATTGAACATGACTTTGTCCTAATAAGTTGTTCATTTCTAGAGGGTCCAGGCTGTGTAGCTGTTGCATAGAAATGCAACCAGTACCTTTTTAAAGTTTGGAGAACACGCTACAGCTGATGAACCCACTGTATACCACAATGAAATCCTACAGTATTTTTAGCAAGCTTCGTTTCTGTTGCATCACATAAGAGTGTTAAGATTGTAGCTTATAATTTGAATGGAAAAAATAGAACTGATTCATTAGGAAAAGGATGTCATTTAGGAAGTAAACTTTCCAGTGTTTCTTAAGTTTTTCAAACTTCACACTGGACTGGTAATACCTATTATTAGACTTTTATTACACAGTGTCTTTAAGTGTCCGTTCTCCATAGAGTTCAATGTTGTTAATTTTGAACTTACAGTTTCCCAATTAATGTTATGTGAGTTGTAAATTTCAAAGAATAGCCTGTGAAGCTCAATGGGTTAGAACAGGGGTGGGCAATCTCAGTCCACGAGGGCCGGTGTCCCTGCAGGTTTTAGATCTCACCTTGGGTCAACACACCCGAATCACATGATTAGTTCGTTACCAGGCCTCTGGAGAACTTCAGCACATGTTGAGGAGCTAATTTAGCCATTTAAATCAGCTGTGTTGGTTCGAGGACACATCTAAAACCTGCAGGCACACCAGCCCCCGTGGACTGAGATTGCCCACCTCTGTGTTAGAATGTTTGTAAAGCTGCCATGTTTAGGCACACTGATCACTGATCTAAATAAAATTATGTACGGCAAAAAGCTATGCCGGAACCATAAAAATAAGTAATTTTGCAATGCAAATATAGCTATCTACATCTGTTGGCAGTTTTACTGCTAGTATTACTGCCATTTTTCAGGCTAGCATCACTAGTATCACTTGAGACATCACTAGTAATAAACATGTGATTTATAGTTATGTTCAGTAAATGTACCAGGGGAGATTCACAGACGATAAAGTATGGGGTAGTTTTGGTTGCTTTTTTAATTAAAAAACCACTTTGGCACTGATCACCACCTGCACTCATGTATATATCTTTCTACGTAGCACTTTTAATTCTTATTCTTATTTTTATTTTTTTCATGTCTATTTAAGCGTAATTTATGACAGTATGTTTACACTGAAGCACCGCAGCAATTTCCTAATGTTGTAAACCTGCTCAATATTTGGCAATAAAACCCTTTCTGATTCTGATTCTTAATTAAACCACTTAAATCTAAAGTTCAGCACACAGACACATACAGTAAAAATTAACTTAAGAGTGGACTTGATACCATCCCTGTTGTGAATTGTTTGTGCCTCTTTCAGCCCCTGATATGATGGAGCCCATTCTGACAGTGAAGTCACTGGATAGCACAACCTTGACAGTGGAGTTTAACTTGAGAAACGGGGTGTCTCATTACATCATACGTGTCGAGAACAGCAATGGCTTCTTCAGAGAGGTTGCAGCATCCTCCTCTCCAGCTGAGATTGAGTCCCTTGTGCCGTACACTGAGTACTCGCTCAGCATCATGGCTGTGAACACCGCAGGCCGCAGCCAGCCCTCAATTCCTGTAACTGGAAAGACAGGTGGGATTTTCAAATTACTCGTGTGAAATGGGTCTCACACCCCATGCCCTGCAGAGGTCACTTGATCTGTTTTATTGTCTAAACAGCACAACCACTATATTCAATTGTACAAGTGAAAGGTACAGTATACACACTCATCTTCAACCCTACGGGCCTCTCTGGCATCGGTGGTAACCATACCTGACCCCTCTATGTCAAACATAAAGAGCTGAACTCTTCCTGAGTAAAGGGTTACCAGCTCTAATCTCATCTTTACGGGGGGCAACATTCGATTCTCACGAACATGAAACATGAACTTGCAGCTGTAGCCTCTCAGCGGTGCAATGAGTTTACTGATCTTGCACCAGTCAACAGGTCTTGTTTAAAAATTTCTTAAGATTGCACCTGTTCAACTAATCCAGTCACTTTGTGACAATCATTTTTTAATAATTCAGAGAAATGTCCTCTAAACTTTTTCATTTATGCAAACTTGATTAACTTGAAACAGAAATGAAGACAAAGTTATGTGACTATTACCAAAGTAATACAGAGTTTATCTATTAACAATACTGATTACTTGCTTAATATATTAGTATTAGTACAGTTTTCATCGATAACATACAATTACTTGAACCTTTCACGCTTTAATACTAAGCAACTTTCAAACTGATTCTTGAACGTGAACACAATCAAACTCTGAAGCTCTGCTTCACCTAAAATGATCAAAGAAAATAACATAAGCGCACAGTCTGAATATGTAACAACTGGCAAGAGCTCTAAATGTTGCACCCACTATTAAGTTGACGTTACACTGACTTCCTTCACATAGTCTTGGATTAAACTTTTGGACTTTCAGTAATGTGCTACAGTATTCATCCCCCACACCAGTTACTACATATAAAACAGTCTAATCTTGTCTTTCACAGTTTTGGCTCCTCCTCAGCTTGCGTCCTCCTCTACGAGCAACAGCAGCATCGTTCTATCCTGGGATCCAGTTGCTCATGCCGTCCAATACACCGTGTCCATATGCAAGCTTGATTCAAACACAAGCATGGGCGTGTACAACACCTCCAACACCAGTTTGACCTTCTCCGGCTTGGATGCTGGCTCACTCTACGTCATAACTTGTTTTGCTTGGGATCTTGAAGGTCGAAAGGGAGACAGCTCGAACATTAAACAGGCTACACGTAAGCAGGCACTGAGACAGTTGTCTGTTTGTGACTGTACACTTTGTGTTTACTCTAGCATACAGAGTGTTATTCAGTAAGAGCCCTGGACAGCATGAAGAATGCTTAACCATGATCTAGGGTCAATGCTGCAAAGCAGTAAAGCCACCAAAAACACACAGTATTATAATTCTGAGGAGTCTTACTGTGGCAAATTATCCATAAGGTTTAATGAACATGCTGCTTAAAATATAGGAGCACAACAAGGATGAAATACTTGTTTTCTAAACTTAGAACCTTGAAAACTTCCTGTTTTAGTAGACATTTGAAAAATACAATGAAGTAAAAAAGCAAAATTTTCCACTTAATTACAACAAATAAAAGCATGCATTCAAAAATAACCAAATGCAGTTATATCACACTGGTTCCGGTGTCTACTCCAGTTTAGTCCTTCGCTGGTTTTGTTTTTATTTTTTGTCATTTAACAGGACCTCGGACCCCAGCGTCTGTCAGTGTGTCTGTGGTGATGAATGGCAGTGTGGCTGGACTCTTGGTGTCTTGGGAGCCAGACCAGGAGGTCTATGGACCCATTGAGTACAATGTGATGAGTGACCTAAACTTAATGTGTAAGACCACATCCAGCTCCTGCACCCTCTCAGTAGTGGGGTGTGGAGAGGTACACACCATCCAAGTCACTGCCTCAAATGAGGCTGGGCCCAGCTATCCATCTAGCCCTGCAGTCTTCATCACCTGTGAGTAGAAGAGATATGAATGTGTCATCCACATAATGTTTTTTAAAAATACTGGAATTACCTTCCAGGTATGAAGCCGAATGCAGAAACTTGTATTGTTTCTAATGCATTGATTTTTCCATATGACATGAAAAACACCCAAATTTAATTCCACATTACAAAAGTTGAATGTATCCTGTAAAATTAATGACCACTAAGGGTAACTATGGACCAATGGAAGCAATACTTTGACCTCTAAACTCTGACCCTTTATAACCACAACATTTTAAAACTCATAAGCAGATAAAACAATTTCAACATTTTTTTATATCACACTGTTTATATATCTTAAAGAAAACAATTTATTCATTAAAAATCTTCAAACTTTTAATAACTACAATGCAAAACATGCTATAAAATATGACACACAAGTTTTTTGTGTTCTACACCGAACCCCTACCTGACTCTATGAGTGTGTGACTGTGACTAAATTCCCTGCCGTCTTGTGCTGCAGTCCCCTGCCCACCTGAGTCTTTGGCACTAGTGGAGTCTTCAGAAGGCAACTGCACTCTAACGTGGAAAACCGTGGCTCATGCTGACAGCTACATGGCCCTTATCGAGACAGCTGGCAGCAGTGTGGAAACCTGCAACACCACCAGCAACAACTGTACCTTTCACTGCCCGTGTGGGCAAACATACCTCCTGTCTGTGCTGGCCTTCAACCACGCTGGCAGCAGTCCTCAAGGACAAGTTCTCAACTACACCACTTGTAAGTAGCAGCAGAAAATTACACTTTTTAGTCACGATGAGATGCATTTTCTTCACTCTCTGATCATTCATAAACTTCTTTTAGTGGTGTGTTGCCCAGAGGATGTGTCAGTGTCAGCGGTGAGCACTGACACTCTGGACATCAGATGGATGCCCTCACGGGGGGCAGTGCTGTACGAGACCCGGGCTGCACACAGTTCAGAGGTCATCCTCTGTAATGACACCGCACCGGTGTGCGTCCTCTCTGGCCTCAGCTGTGACACTGCCTACAGTGTGGTGGTGATTCCCTGCAATGATGTGAGCGGTTGCAACCTTGCTTGTAAAGCTCACACCAAAGACACAGGTAGAAAACTTGTGTATATAAATAAGGGTATAAAAACATATCCAAGGAGAAAAAGTCCACAATATCTAAAAAAAAGATGTCTCCTCATATTTTTGAGGGGTCCTTAAACAACGTGGACACCATTAACTCAGCCTTCTCTCCATTCTCGAAGCTCCCTGCATGCCAAACAATGTGATGCTCAATCCAAAGAACTCCTCCTGCGTCACTGTCAGCTGGACAGCAAATAACAGGGCTGCTAATTACACTGTAAGCGCAAATGGAGATGATGACAAACACATCTGTAGCACCAATAAAAGCAGCTGTGACATCACTGACCTTTCCTGTGGCTCCACCTATGAAGTAAGCGTCGAAGCAACCAGCACAGCTGGTCCGAGTTTACCCAGCTACTCTGAGTTTCTAGAAACAGGTGAGCAGTCGAATGCTGTCGCTCACGAACGGTCAGTGCTGCTTCCTGACCTTTCTTGCTTAACTTTACAACTTTGCATAACTTCATATGTGACTTTATTCCAGGTAATTATGCGGGACCTAAAAGAGTTTATGTTCAATTAAACACTTTGCCCATCTTTACATCAATTTTTCTAGTTTACAAGACTCATATTTAGACACTTTTGCCTAGCTGCAATATAAAAATATACTGAACTGTACATTAATTGATATGTTATAACTATTTCCCACACCTCATCTTCTATCGCAGAACCGTGTTGCCCAGTGAATCTGACGGTGGATCAGGTGACCCAGGCAATCACCAACGTGTCGTGGTCTCACGCCAAAGGGGCACGCTTGTTCATCGCCACTCTGACATCATCACGCGGTCATGCCCGCTGCCATACCCAGGACTCCCACTGCCTCATGGGATGCATCACCTGCAGCACCAACTACACTGTCACCATGGAGGCAATCAGCCATAACGGACGCAGGTCCAACTGCACCTATCAGGGTTTCTCATCAAGTGAGTGATGTCTTCTAATAAACCGTGACAATAAGTAACAAAGAGTGGTCAGTGAAAGATACAAGAAAACATAAAACAGAAGAGGTGTGGACAAATTTAAAGGCTAAAATGATCTGTCAGAGAGCTCTGACAAGTTTATTAAAACATGCACACATCTATTGTGGTTTTACTTTGGTTACTCGTTTGAAATATGTACATAGTTTCAAATAATCATGGCAATTGACGTGCATATCATGCAATGACCAAAAAGGATAAGGCATCAGACTCCTCTAATGGCTTTGGTCACAACCCCCAGCCACCTGGTGATCAAACCTTCTGTTTGCCAAGGACAGCCAATCCAAAGAAGGCTGGCTTAAAAAGAGGGTTGCCTTCAAAGGAGAAAAGTTAAAACAACTCTTTTAGAGAGAGGATGAACTGAGGATCATGTGAATCATGCTAAATTACTGAAACAGAGTATAAGACTAAAAATATGGAGGTGCAAAGGAGCGTAGTAAGTCACGTAAAAAAACTAATTTATGACTTAAAGGCCTTTATTTTATGTATTGAAGTAAAAACTTACGAGGAATTGTGGATTTTTTTTAGAAGTATCAAGATAAGTGTATACAAACAGAAGATATGCCTACCGATAAAAGAGCAAAACCAAAGCTGTTACAGTCATAGTAATCTGTTTTTCTTCAGCCTTTAATTGCAAAGTAATATTCTAGTCAGAAGACATGCATCACTTCATTAGCATGTCTTTGTCGCAGGTCCCTGCTGTCAGTCTGGTGTCAAATTATACAGCACGTCCAGTAACTCTCTGCGGGTTTACTGGCGCAGCACTGGGAGCAACCACAGCTCCATCGCAGAGATGGTGGGGAGGAACAGCAACTACAACTGCACCGCAGCTCCTGGAGACAACAGCTGTGACTTCGGCAGCGTCCAGTGCGGGGACGTCTATCATGTAGTGGTCGCTCCACTCACACAAGAGGGCAGCAAAGTCCAATTCTGCCCGGAGAGACTGTACTCGGGTAATTCAAAGTGAAATTGTATAAAATTAGACTTTGTGTGTATTTTATTTTCCATTGATTATAATATTATAGCGATCGCTTTCACACATTTTTCTCATTACTTCCATGATTCGTCAGGGTAAAGTTTTACATAAACATGAATCAGTAACTGTGATTAGAAAAAAAAGTACCTCAGATTTAGACTTTTCTGTTTCTGCTCTTTTAGTCACCTGTTTAGGAGACAACATTGGCACAGGTAAGTTTGCCATCTTTCTAGATTTTTTTGAATTTGGATTCAAAAAATGTTATTTTGGATTGCATTAGATTGTAAAAAAAAAATGCATGCATTTTTTTCTAAATATGCTTCAATCTCTTCTCCATCAGTTATTTACAGAGGGAAGAGAAGCGTGGACTAGCATGTTTAGCAACAAATGGTAAGCAGCTGGCTAAAGAGAGCGCATATAAGCTATAGCAGTGGTGTCAAAAATATAGCCCGAGGGCTCGAATCAGTAAAGACTTCAATCTGGTGCACTGGACAGCTTTGGAAAATTTGAAGGAGGAATTTTTAGCTTTTCCTGGTGATAAAGATCCCTGATACACACAGACATTTATACTACACTAAAGTCTAACTGTTATAGATCAACATATGGGTAAAAAAATAAAATAAAAAAGGACATTTTCTCTGAATTAAGTTTGATGTTTTGATGTTATGTTTGAGTTCCCAGAACCTTTTCTGTAATTTTACACATGTATCATGCAGAAAAAAAAACTACACGAAAGGTATGAAATATAAAAAGATGAAAATTCTTAAGATAAGATTCAAAGGTCTTCCATCTGAAACTTTGTCAGCACCACTCCTTTTTAAAAAAAAAAGTACCATAAATGCCACATACAAGTATCAGAGTTCACTTTCTGTTTTTATGGTGCTAAACTGTGGAACGGTCTATGTCTTGAATCTATGATAACATTTTTAATGACAGTTAAAATAATTGACCATCTTTTGTTTCTACCGTCTTGTGTATATTAATGTCTATCTTCTGGCTACAAAAAACACAGCGACACTTGACATTGTTGTCATCAGATTTGAGCACATTAAACCAATGAGTGAAAATAAAAGCACAAATATTGCAGGTCAGTATTCAGTTTTCATGGGTTTTGATCTTTTTCCTCGACAGAAAACATGTTCATCCTCCTCTTCCTCATCCATCACCCCCATCCTCACCGGAATGATCCCAGCCTCATAAATATATAGAGAAACAACCACAAATGTTTAGCCATGAAACATGTTGGTATAATGTTTGATGATTTTTATGTGGCATAGGAAAGCAAACTCACAGTCTGCTCCAACATTTAAGATTCAAATCTGTGATCTGTGAAAAAAGTAACTAAAGTTATGTTAAATTGGGGAAATTCTAAATTAATTTTAACCACAAATTACTGGATTTAACAGGAAAAAGATTTTTTTTAAACTGTTAAAAATTGCAATTGATAGTTGATAGTAAAACATTTACCATGCTTGAATAGCTAATTCAAACTACATATGATGGATTTTCCTTCTTCAGTTCAGTTGTAGCTCATTGTCCTCCTGACAATCAAGGAACACGAACTGATATATTCATCTTTAAATACATGATTTTTTTCCCTTTTAAAACAACAGTTCGCTGTTTTATATTGTTAGGATGTAATGAACTGCTTTCAGTACGTGTCATTGTCTCAAAGTGATGGAAATTCCTGGTAATAAAGAACTCCCAGCATCATCATCATATAGTGTTTTGTTTTGGATGTAGATATGTGATCTGTAAATCAGGATGCTGATAATGCTTTGTTAGTTAAATCTGTTTAACAGTCACATGGCAGCAGTTACTATATTCAGCCTGTCCTGCTGACATTCAAACCAAGCATGAGAATGGGCAAGAAAGCTTGTTTAAGTGAATTTCAATACATTAAACTGATGATGTAGAAGTCTCAAACACTCATAACCTCATGTATCAACGATACATTTGGCTTTAAAGGGTTAATTCTGTTAGAAGTTGTTTTGTTGTTTCTGAAACTTTCCCTTCTTCAAGATCAACTGTATTTTCTTCAAACCGATCACACATCAGTGAACACTTGGCTCTCTGATGAGAATGTTATATTTGGTAAGGCAAACAGCATCATCTTCATCTTTGTGTTACATTGGAAATTTAATCAAATCTGATCAAGTTGGGTGACATGTTTGAAGTCTGGACTTACATGCAGGTAATATGTTAGACTGGACTAAAATGTTACAAGTTATAGATATATTTATCAATACATTTATAAAGTTCTGACACTGTAAGTGAACCAGAAAATCAGATAACCAAGTTGCAGAGAAAGCAATTTAAGAAGGGGTCCCAGAGCTCTGTGCCACTGCCTCCAGCTCTCCCATAAACAGAGGTCTCTAAAATCAGAAATTTGGCCTGTAACATCTTTTGGTTTTCACACTCCCCTATCTCCAGAGTGTCAAACATAAATGGACAATCATACATAACATACAGTAGCTGTAAATATAGGGATTGTTTTTTAACTTCAGAGTATAAAAGACATTAATCAGAATGTCCTTGTGAAGGAGTTTGTGGTCTTTCCTTTTTTGCAACCAGCCTCAACTAGACAACTAGAGTTCGTGTCACTCCCACATTGGCTTCATTTTTCAGCTCTGCCAGTTGCCACCTGTTTCAAATGTCAAACCTTGAGGTTTTTTATTAGGTCAAGCTCAGTAATACCGGGAAAGATACACTGGCTTTATATAATGCATTGAAAAAAGTTTTCAAAGTCTCAAATTACACAAATAGTTCCCAAACACCAGACATTATTCCTGCTGAAAAACTGCTGCCACGTTTTACATTGAAAACAGAGAAAACTTCCCTCCATCCCTCTTTTTGTTGATTCAGGGCATCTCTGGTTGCCTGGGGCTGCTGGAGGGGCAGCCTGCCCCCATTTAGGGAATACTGATTGGTTCTCAGGTTGAGTGGACCAAAGCTTAAAAGAATCCAGCAAACGTTTTGTATTTGACTCCCTTATATAGTAAACTAATTTTAATCCCGCTCTCATTGTTAAAGATGGGGTTGTTGGGAGCCATAGGCTTTTCTTTAGCTTTGATAACTCTAACTCAGGTAAATACAACTTTTAAACTTGTTGAAATTTATCAAATGATCAATATTTATCAATAACAAAAGAAAAATAATGTTCTATTGTTTTTATTTGCAGACACATGAAGGTGCAGAAGGTAAGAAAATGAAAAAAATGTCATTTAAATAATCTATCCATTGTTTAAATACAAAGGCATGATTGTGAATAAAAAAGCACTACAGATGGATTCAAATAATAACAAACTTTTTTTGTGTGTGTAGCTGCATTATTTGCTCCTGTACAACCTTTAATAACAAAGCTTACTGAATGTGCTTCCATTTATTCCAGGGTGCAAAATCTTGTCAGCAAGTGCCTCAAATGCATCATCAATTCTAGTAAAATGGGAAAAGCACGATGGAGCGACCAGTTATATTTTGGAGCTTCGAGAGAAAAACTCTCCGCAGTCTGCACCGATTACAGCGCCCATATTCGGACACCAGACTGAAAGGAACGTCTATGGTCTAAAAGCAGGAACTGAGTATAATGTGACTGTCAAAGCTTTTGTCTTCTTCAGTGTGGCGTGTGTGAATTCAACCCTGGCTTCCACAGGTAAGTTCAACATTTTTATCAGGGGTCAGTGCCCACATGCATAAATTCACGTAAAACTGCAGTATTTATAAACACATCAAATACATCCACAATGAGCTGATAAAGAACTTCAGTGACCAAAAAGCTATTCATAAAAGAATACCTCATAAAAGAAAAGCCAGTTGTCCCTTTATGCTAGAACGGTGCTATTATGCACAGACTTAATACAGATCAACACTACTTAGCACCCTTAAGGGAAATTATTAAAATCACACTTTAATAGCATTATGGTATTATTTTCTAAATCACTTCACTCTTCTCCTCCGCAGTGATTTAAAGAAAAGAAAAGCACATGGTAAGTGAATGTATTATATCTGACATGTAGCTTTGTGCTTGAATAAACAGAAAAAAAACCCATTTGGTGAAGATAGAGACTCTGTAATTCCTTTGTGCTTTTTTAAATTTAAGTTTTAAAAATATGGCAAATGATTTTAGCTAGTATCTGCAAATTTCTGCTATGTTTTGTTTTGTCACTTTTCTTTGCACAACGATGAAACACAGTTTGTAATTCTGTGTTGGCCACACTGACATGTGTACCTATATGTGCACATGAGTGACTTACAATAAAGAAACAAAAAAAACTAAAAATACCGCAAACTGAATACAATGTTGATGTGTCTTGATGTTTTGCTTCCACAGAAGATATTACACAACATATTCATCATACGCTACTACACCACAGGAAGAAAGTCGTGCTCCTAAAGGAACAAATGTCAACCAGGAATCAGTCATGGAGCAAGAAAATGAGAAATGGTTTTGTTAAATGATTTTCATGTGTTGAATGAAAAAACAAGTGTAACAGCAGTTCTTTCTGTGTGTTCTGCTCAAAATATATCAGGAAGGGCATGTGGTGGAAAAATCTGCGTAACCACACAGATGTAGCTACCTGCTGTAGCAGCTGCTTGTGAACATGGGAGAGACCTCTTCTCTTTTTTAAAGTTTAAACCCAGGCAGGAGGCATGTTGGTGATGAAGTGCTAATGAAGACACCGCTCTGTGAATCTTTTCCTGATCTGCCTGTTTGCTTTAAATTCTCTTTGTGCTATTTATGATTATGAGAATTAAATTTTAATTTTGTGCAGCAAGTGTGTAAAAATGGTTTCCAGCATCAATTTGCATTTGAGATTAAATAATTAGTTCGTGTGTAATTCTATGGTAATAATTGTGCAAGAAATATCTTCTCAGTGACAACATGTTGTATTCTATTTATTCCATGTCAATAGTGAATCTAGTTCTAATAAAACTGAATTAAAGTTCTTTAACAAAACTGATATTCATGCTGTTGGTTATCAATGCAAAACACCTTTACTCAGTACCATATTCACTCAAACTGGAAGCCAAAATGATTACCTCTCATTTGTTAATACACATCATTCCTTCTTTCTACCAAATACCAATGATTGGAAAATTACTCATTATTAGAACATCTCTTATTTCTGTTAAAGATTTTTGTTTCCAGCAGAGATGCAATTACCTGAAATGTAAAGCTGAACATCATCAGTATGCAGACTGACTTTAACAATGAGGGAAGCTATATTTGATGTTAAACCCACAATTACAGTGAGTTAGAAGAAATTCATTGCTGCAGTTCAATATTATGGTGTTCACATATTTTTAATCACCAGTATCGCAGAAGAACACACAGAGAAGAGAGCTCAGATTAATTAAACACCCTACAACGTGCCTTTACATGAGACAGCCCATATGGAAAAGAAATAGTAAAAACTTATATCATTTACTCATGAAAGTGGCCACTTTCTCATTACTTTCATATATTGTTTTAGTAAGTATCCAAAACATACAAGTTTCATTTATATAATTTTTCAAGGGATCTTATATGTGTTTTCACTCTTGTATGCTTTTCAGACAAGTTTCACACAAGACAGATACAAACTTTATAAGATTTATATATATATCTTTTCCATATGGGAGCTGCACCTCTGCAGCTTTGCACGGCGCTCCTCCCAGAAACATTGGTTGCCATGGACTTTTTCGTAGTGCAAGTTTCACTTGGCTGAAGTCTTTGAAATCACAAATGGCTCTGGTATTATGTTCAGCGTACTGTGAACAGTGCTGGTTATCAGTAAGGAAACTGTAACTCTCTGTAGGGAATAGTTGGCATTGAATAGTAAAACATGAGCCATGACTCTGGCAAAAGGCATTTTGTAGAGACACCTAGATCTTCGCAACTTGTGTAACAAACACCAAATTGAGATGTATAATTTCCTTGCAAAAAGCACGCACATAATAAAAAAAACCACCACATTAACATTCATTTCTCAAAGCACTCAAAACATGAAGGGAAATTTTTTTCTGTGTGTCCTCAAACCTGTTGAGGCTTTCTCAACCTAGGCTAACTTCATGCCGTGATGGTGACTGTGAAACCATATTTTGTCACAGTATAACATTTCATCAGATCATGTCTCATGAGGTTAAAGAGACATTTAGTAGTCAGGGGAACCCTGAGTTCCAGTGCAGGGCTGCAAACAGGAAATTACTCAGGAATCATTCAAGTAATCATTACATTTGTGAGCTCCTGTAGATTCTTCTCCGTTTATAGCCGTTGCTCAGCTGACCTGTGCTGCTTCTGTGGCTTTGTCATTTACTGCTCTTTGTGAATTTAACAAGCAGTTTTCCACGATGTATGGAAGCAGTTGTTACACGAGCCACCGTGGCAGTTTTCCAACCCTTTGTCAGTATAAAGCTAAAACTTGGCAACTGTTGCTAAAGACCATCTTCACTTTCAATTCTGCTCAACTGCAACCAAAGTCTTTCTAGAAGCATATCCTGCCACGTGGCAACCTTCTTAAAAAGCATCCCAGAACCTATTTAGGAACTTCTTTTATTTTCACGTATGGATGTACTTACATTTGAGTTTATTCTGTTAGTAAAGTAAAAGTGGTGTCAATGATTACAACAACTTTTCATCTAACTTCCACATCAGAAAGAACTACATTTTGAGTGTGGAAAAGTATGCCTCTCTTTTCTATATTGTTCATTAAAGTATGCCTTTGTGTCTTACTTTGTGCCAAACTGTGCCATTTCCTGTATTAGGTGCAGTGTAATTAAACTGTGGATTAATCCTTACAGGTTGTATTTATCAAGTTTATTTCTTTATTTATTACAAAAAGTCAACAGCTTTGATCACTTATTTTGCAGAAAATACTTGAACTCTACTCTAACTCTACTATAATGATCTCAAATCCTTCAGTGATGAGAATTTTAAATGCATTATTCTAAGTTTCTTCTTTTGATTCACAGCATTTCTCCAGTATGCACATAGTTATGGTTAATTTCTTGTCAACGTGTTCTTATGTTCTTGTTTTAGACATTATGTTTGACAAAAATGTAGAGAAATGTGATTATTATTTAAACATGAGTTGGTTAAGGTGCTGGGATGACATGTTAACACCTAGCAGTGAGCATAAGAACCTGACGTGAAAGAAAAATGAACTGTTATTGATTAACATAATAATTCATTATTATTATTGTTATCACCATCATACAGATATAACACGATAAATTATGAAAAAATGCAATTACGCACTAACTGAAATCAGTGTGAATTTTTTCTATATATTTTTATTTTAGTATGTGCATAACATCACTAATATAACCACTATTATATTGTCTAGGGTACACTGTATGTTATACTGAATAGATGATGACGACTACCTTAAACTCTAATATTACTTGATTAAAAGCAGCATTTCCTTCAACATCATCTGCACCATTTTCACTTATACTTCTTTCAACAAAGCAATGTCTCATTTTAATATGACTCACTTCACCAGATAGGTGGCTGCTTATTTGTGTAACCATAAAAAGTGAGGTTGGAAAACTGCAAAGTGCTCCTTTAAACCATTACATTCACAGTAAAACTACAGTGTTTTATACACTACTGCTCATGAAAGTGTTTTATATTGTAAAGAAATACTGTTATTTTCTGCAGAAGAAGCAGTGGCCTTCATATTTGTAGAAACAGAGAAAATAAAATGTCTGTCTGAAAAAAGTTTTCCATTTTTCACATAATGTGTGTTTTAAAAATGTTAGCTAAACTGCAATAAAATGTTGGGGTTTACCATTTACCATTTCATGTTTTTACTCTGGTCATTCACCCTCCCCTGCAGGAGACCTATGCCCACCAAATGTCAGGGCTCTGTGTGCGGGCAGGTGGAGAATGTGGATCCAAGTGCAGAACTCAAACACTAACTGGAAACTCCAAACCACAGCTTTATTGCTGGCACCAATAAAACAGAACCCAAACATGAACAGACTAACTGGACCAAACAGGCAGGATCTGAGGGTACAACACGACACCGAGCATGGGAAAACACAGGGCTTATATACACAGGGTACTAACGGGGGAGACACAGCTGGGAGAGATCAGGGCTAACGAGACAGGGAGAACAAAGCTGCACACACTAACATAAGACAAAGACTTTCACAATAAAACAGGAAACATGAATTACAACTCAGAGACACGGACTCAACACAGAGAGACAGAAAATGACACATGGAACTGAACTATACATGAAACCACAATTCCTAAAACATGGATAACAGAAACATGAAACTCTAATAATAATCATCACAACCACAACAAGAGAACAAGAAAACAATCCATGATGCAAAATTAAACCAAAACATAATAAACTCAAAATACTGGGTCCAACGGACCCAGAACCGTGACACCAAAAGAGCAAGCACCTAACTTTGAGACGCCCTAGGGAAATCAGAGATTGAATATATGTATCCTACCAAGCAGCTTTCATGCATAATATTGTCGCTGATTTGAATGCAGCTGTCATTAATTCACCTCTAGGTTCCTTACAGTGTAAAGCCAGCTTTATATAAAGATGAGCGTAGCTGTTGTGATGTCAGAAGTTGCTTTGTGGGCTACTGTTTTGGAGCAAAGAGAAAAGACATTTCCAGCATCAGGCTGTAAACATGTTTATTTCTGTTCTAAAGTTGTGCATTTTAACATGGGCGTGAATTAGCATTGACTTGCTTTTAAACTGAAGTGGCCATTCAAGGATCTGCAGTTTTTGTTATCTGGTCAATGGATTCATTTTTAACCACTGGAGATCACCGCTTGGTGAGAAGCCAGAGGCAGAAACTACCCAACCCTTCTGTGTTGTAATGTCATTTTATGGAGGCCGATTTTTGGGAAGTTGCAACACAGGATCCTTAACACCGACCTGTAATATTGTCTACCTCAGGACAATATCACAGCTGAAATATCAAGATGTTCACATCATTTGTTCATAATTGCTCTTTTGCCTAAGAACATCTAAAGTTTCCTCACAGTATTCTAGCCCATATCCATTTTCACACTGACTTCCTTTTTTGTAATACACGAGGAGGAACCATAGGCCTTTATTCAAGTGTGACAAAGATCTTTTTCAGCCCAGCATGTAGCCTACATAATGTCAGCTCTGGGATTAAGATATCTAGGAAGAAATCAGCTTCACTTTTTGTTTGTACTAAACACCTGCAAAAATTCAGTTTATGAATTACTCAAGTTAGTAAATCTCTGTGCGTTAGGAAGTTCATCCCATCTAGATGAAGTCCCAGTTTACAAGTTTACATTCCTGACTTTAGTTTCAGGTGCATTTCTTTTCTTTGCTTAAGCAGCCCCTCCCAAGTTCAGGTCATTTACCGCGCTCTCATGTATTGTTTCTTGAAGAAAAAGAAACCACTAAATGAATAACGATGTGTAAACATTCAGTTACTTCGACAGAAAAGAAAAAAAAACAACTGAACAAATGAATCAATCATGCTTGGGTTAATGAGCAGTAAGGCTTAATAGGTCAGTAACATTATGTCGTAAACTACGGCTCCAAATACTAGGTACGACAATGCTGTGTTAACATGTGACATATGACTTATGTGGATGAATTAATATTTTTTCTCTTGTGATTTAATAAACACGGCTGAACTGAGAGATCCTAAAACTAATCTTTTGTTTTCTGTAGTTTAAAAAACAGAAGACTTGCCACAATGTCATACAATAAATGAATTCTTATCAATGACTTTGAACAACAAAAAGACTGTTTGATATTGCAAATAATAAACACAACATAATAGATACTACAAATAGACAGCAAGGAAAATGCCTGGATCGAGGTTATGGCTGCTGATAGACTGAATAAGAGGGAAAAAAGAGAGAGGAAGTGAGAGAGGGTGATGACCTTCCTGTCATCCTCATTTCAGGTAAACTCTCATCCATTTATCCACCCCGCCCTCCATCCCTCCCTCATGCTGTGTTCCCAGGGCAGCTTATGCTGCCTGGGGCTGTTGGAGGGACAGCCTGCCCTCTATTTGAGGAATACTGATTGGTTCTCAGGCATACTGAGTTAAAGCTCAAAAGAATCCAGCACACCTTTTGCATTTGACTCCCTTGTATAGTAAAGTAATTTTAATCCCGCTCTCATTGTCAAAGATGGGATTGTTGGGAGCCATATGCTTTTCTTTAGCTTTGGTAAGTCTAACTCGGCTAAATATAACTTTTTATGTTAAAATCTATAAAACTGAAACAGTTGTATGATTTTTCATTGTTTTTATTTACAGATACTTCACATTGCAGAAGGTAAGAAAATGGAGACATTTGCGTGACTATGCAGGTCTAAAGAGCTATGTATTAGCATAATTTGGTCATTTTTAAACTTATGACCATGATAATGACTAGACTATAATAGAATAGAAAATATCATTAAAGCTCAAGATGTCACACTGGCTTCTGTTCAGTGTGACATATATGTGGCTGTATTATTTGTTGCTGTGTAACCTTTAATGTCAAAGTTTATTGCAGTGCATTTCCATTTCTTTCAGGATGCAACATCGTGTTAGCAAGTCCATCAAGTGCCTCATCAATTTTGGTAAAATGGAAGGAATATCCTGGAACAACAAACTATGTTTTGGACCTTCGGGAGAAAAACTCTCCACAGTTTGCACCAATTATAACGTCCATATCCGGATCCCAGACTGAGAGGAACATCTTTGGTCTAAAACCAGGAACTGAGTATAATGTGACTGTCAAAGCTTTTGTCTTCTTCAATGTGGCGTGTGTTAATTCCACTCTGGCTTCCACAGGTAAGTCCAACATTTCTACAACAACACTGATTGATCATGATTGAGAATACTGTCATTTTTTATGTTGACTTCCTTTAGCAGTTTATGTGAAATAGTCTCGCCTGCTCTTTCCCACCAGTCCCTGACACATCACAGATAGTTGAAGGGCGAGCACTATCAAGTACTTCAATCAAAGTAACATGGACAACAGTGCCTTCAGCACAGAAATACGATCTACAGGTGTACTCTCGGACCACTGGAGCCATGATGAACTTTACATACACCAACACCACAGCTGTGGTAACAAACCTGCAGCATTCCTCCATCTATGACTGCTATGTCTACACAGTTAACCAGGCAGGCCTGGGAAGCAAAAGCAAAGTGAAGACCATCACAACCTGTAAGTGACCAACTTCAATTAGAATGTAGAAGTGTTTTAGGATGGATGGGTATTTTATAGTCGCTCTCTGAAAAACAGGTAACTCTTGCAAATGTTTGGTAAATTTAAAAAAGAGAACGTTCAAAGAAATCTCATGACTTTTTCAGGGGGACAGGAGCAGATATTCCAAAATAAATGCATAGAAAGTGAAAACTTACATTAAAGCTATGCACCTTTCTTTAAGTGAACTAGAAAACACACGAACTGATCCTTTAAACGTGGCTGTATGCATTTATAAATGGTAGCTTGACCCTTTTTAACCAAAGGTCTCTAAGAATTAGAAACTTGTGTAGAAAAAGTATTTCACTGATTTGTGTCAACTATTTAAGAGTATTCATATCTGAATAAATCCCACTCTCTTTCAGTGGTGCAGCCTCCAGTGGGTATTACTGCAACACAGACTGACCAGGTTACGGCAAGAATAACGTGGGAGCCTGTGAATACGGTCCTTTTATACCATGTCAGGATTCGCAACCTAGATGATCCCAGCAGCCAACCCTCTTTACACAATGTCTCAGACACCAAGCTGGATGTTCAAGGCATCCTCCCATGCTCCACCTATCTGATATCAGTGTCCTCATACAGCACGTTCTTGGTGCCGAGCGAGCCCACGAACTACACATACACCACCAACAGTGAGTCTGCAGAGCCACACAATATCAATAACTTGGTGATTAGGATCTAGGTCAGCCATTCTCTCTGAAGCGTCCCTTTCAGACACTTAGAATATGATCCTCAAGGACAATTCAGATGTTCTGAAAACCTATTTGTTAGGTTAGGTGGAGGCTGATGGGAAAAGAGACATGTGAGAAGATTATTTGGGTTTTATAGCACTCTACTATTAGATATGAGGTTTCCCTTCAAATACAGATTAGAGGCAATGTAGCATCAAACATCAGTGAAATGATATAATTTTCTGAAATAAAATTATATTAATGCGTTGCTTGCAGAGCTGACACCTGTTTCATCGGTATCAGTGGACTACAGCTGTACCACTAACTCTGTCACCGTGTCTTGGCCGGCTGCTTCGGGGGCCACGTCCTACAGGGCCGTGGCAGTTGGCAGTAACGGCACACAGCTGGAATGCACCAGCCAAAGCACCAACTGTCCGATTAAAGAACTGAGCTGTGGCCAGGAATACAAGGTGTATGTAACGCCCATGTCAGACAAATGCAAGAACTTCATCCACAACACCTCAGCTTCTTTTAATACTGGTGAGACCGAATAAACACACACACACAAAGAAAATAAAGCAATGGGGTTCCCTTTAAAGTCTGTTTTTATCAGGGTTTTTATGAAGTGTGTAAGCAGCATACCCAACCAGCTGAGCCTTTGTTCACAGCGGGATTGTTTCCTTCTTCAGCTGTAAAAGCTGAAATAATCCATTTTGTTTTAAATAAGGAAGAATCTGAGAGCTCATATTCCAAATACACGTATAGGTTTGGTATTGAAAAATCTGACATTTTACTTTTAAGTTTTAAAATAAAGAAGCCAATCTGAAGAGGGCCTAAAAAGAATGAAGAAGAAATATAAAGGAGTTTGTTTTAAGAAAGAAATGTAAAGCAGTGATTCTCTATTGATGTCCCACAATTAGGTATAATTGTCCACAAATCAAGCATAAGGGGCATAAGGTGGTCTAGTAAGTGGTCACGTATTTCAAGCTTCTACCTTGTAAGGGAACTTCTATAAATGTCAGACTTTCAGAAAGTCTGACATTTATAGAACCAGAAAGTCAGAAAGTGAACTACTGGAGACAATATACAACTTTTTTCATAAGATCAGCAGAAGGCCTCATCCTGTTACACAAGCATGTGTAAAATGTTTTTAATGCTCCTTTAGATTAGACGTTGAAACACTGAACATCTTTATCGGGAGAGACGATTCATAACTAGCAGTATTTTTACCTATTGCATGATTTCTATTGGTAAATATTTGGCCCTCCAGCAATAGTCAACTGGATGTCAGGACTTTATTGTCTATTTTGGGCAGGCAGTTAATCTTTTCATCTCACATATCCCTCCATTCAGTCGGGGATCTCGGAGCTGAGAGTGCGTGTTCAGCCCCACCCAATGGGTCACATTGTGCTTGGCTAAGTTGTCGTGACTTGGATGCTGCTGAATATAATTTCATGACAAGCAGCTCTAACATGTCAACCACCCACGTATTTAATACGGGACAATGAATCCTTAAGTCAATCGAGTGATAAAACACCTTTTTAAAAAGAGCAAATCCCTGGAAAGGGCAAAGAAAAACTCTATTTTTTTATAATAACAATAACAACCTCCACTAATCAGCTACAAATTAATTTTAAGACAAGGATTGATGTCAAATTTAAGAAGAGGGCTTTTTCCAAGTATATTACACCCACTTGTTTTTACCTCAGGATAGCGATTACTGGTGTCACATTGGTCTTGCGCCTAATGGGAATACTTGTTTACAAGTTTTTCATTCCAAGTTCACACACTTGTTTTAGTGATCACTAGGCGTCTCCTTTGAAAACTGGGTCTCCTTTTGAGATTTGCTGTCTATATCATATTGTGTTGTGTTCAGCCAGTTAAGAATGAGCCTGTGTTTTAAGTGAAACCTGAAACATTACACAGTGAAAAGCAACACTGGAGCACAATCTTTAGTATCAGGGCGTTTTAACCTGAACAGAGATTTGAGAAGTTCACCTTTGATGAGGATATTTAATCCAACCAGTTTTGTTTGTTTGTTTTTAGCTCTCCTGCTATCCATCCATAGATAGCTCTACCATCCATCCTTTATATACAGCATATACGTCATGTCTGTGATGTGCTATTTTTTAAATGACTCTATGTCTTCCCATCAAGCCCCTTGTCCTCCAGCCAACCCGATGTTGTTGCGGGACTGCGACACTGATGTCATCATTTTTTCATGGAATCAGACAAACGAAGTAAACCACTACTTAGCCAGGGCAGTCGACTCCAAGGTATTATATTTTAGATTTACAATTGCTTATTTTTGTCAAATAATAATTGCACAACCTTTTTTCCGCCAATAAAAACATCTTGCTGAGAACTGAATGAGAAGATTAATTTATTAAGCTTTAGAAAATCTGGTAGGCAGATTTCATGCAGAACTAGATAGTCTGTATGAACATTTCCAGCCAGTTTCTTAAACTAGCTCCTTAATCTTTGCTTGTTTAACACTGTTTTTCTCATCTCTTCAAATTCCCAAGACTTTATCTACCTAAGTAGAAAACAGAATCATAGAAGTTGGATTTCAAAAAGAAAGTTTATGAGAGTCTTGGCATACACATGATCTTAAAGTGGTCAGATCAACAGAAACCTAAAAATTTTCCCTCAAATGTTGACCTTTGTGATAAACTAGAACATGTAAATTAGCACTGGCTAAATATTAAATATTCTTCTTTGCACCCAGGGAATGGTCAGGCAATGCATGACTCAAGGAAACAATTGTTATTTCACAAATACATTCTGTGGACGGTACTACTCCTTCACAGTTCAATCTATGTCTGGGAGTTGCTCAAGTGGCTTCAGCTCTCCTGTTGGCGTTCGCACAGGTATGATTTGCAACATAATTTTGGGTAACTAATGTCCTATTTTCTAGTGAATGATTTGACAAATTTATCTCACTGGGGCTAACTATTTAAATAGTCTTTTGTCTGCAAATGATTACATTGTTAACATTCCAAATTGTAACAGTTTTTGAACAGGAAATTTAACGTATTCCTGGTTCTGAGAGAAACTGAAGTGCGTTCTCATATCAGCTCTCTGTGATGAATGTGATGAATCCAATTTACAATTCAATATCAGTTGTGTTCAGCTTCTCGTTTATATAAATGCAAACATTTTAGTACATTTATGCAATTCTTTATTTCCACTCTTTCCAGCACCCTGCATTCCGCAGAATCTGGAAACAGTAGCCGACTGCAGCGTTGACAGTTTGCTCAGCAAGTGGGACAATGCTGAGGGGGCACTGTACTACACCGTGGCAGCTGTGGGCAACTACAGAAACAGCAGCTACAACTGCAGCTCAGTGTCCAACAGCTGTGTTATGAAGGGCGTCAAGTGTGGAGACCATCTGACCGTCACCATCAGATCTTTTGACAATGACTGTCCCAGTCCAACAGTGCTGGGGCCACCGGCTGAGACAAGTGAGGAACACATGTTAGAGCAGGGGTGGGCAATCTCAGTACACGAGGGCCGGTGTTCCTACAGGTTTTAGATCTCACCTTGGGTCAACACACCTGAATCACATGAATAGTTCGTTACCAGGCCTCTGGAGAACTTCAGGACATGTTGAGGAGCTAATTTAGCCATTTAAATCAGCTGTGTTGGTTCGAGGACACATCTAAAACCTGCAGGGACACCGGCCCTCGTGGACTGAGATTGCCCACCCCTGTGTTAGCGCCTCAGACATCTGCATTTGCATTCACTCCATTAATCCAAAAGAGCACAGACCCATTTTTACTGCCAGGAAAACTATAGTAGAGCCGATGTTAAAACTTTAACATGACTTTCCTCAGTGTGTAAAGGGGCAGTGACACAGGTTCTTATGGGTTAATTGGTTTATACAAATCTTAATGATAACTAAGATTTTATCAGTAAAACATATTTAGTATGCCAACCAAACCAATCTCAGTGTTATATTTACATATTTCGATTAATTAAATGTTTATTTTTAATAGCATTGGATTAATTGAGCCAATATTTTATATGCAACAGGATAATCTGTATTGTATCTACATTACTCTAAGTTGCATTACTGCAAATTCAGCTGTTTACATATTAAAGTATGATAATAATAAAAAAAAAAAAGATGGCTCACAATTTACTTACTAAAGAATCAGTGTGTAGTATTTAGTGGTATCTTGCGTTGAGGTTGCAGATTGCAGCTAACTGAATACCTGAACCTCACCAAGCATGTAAGAGAGCCTATGGTGGTAGTAATGTTTACACAGGTGGTTCAATCTAGGCTCAGTGTTTGGATATAGTAAAACATTTTCAATTCAATTCAATTTTATTTATATAGTGCCAAATCACAACAAAAGTCGCCTCAAGGCGCTTCATAGATACAGAGAAAAACCCAACAATCATATGACCCCCTATGAGCAAGCACTTTGGC
>NW_005187473.1:672517-704524 GCF_000239375.1 Pundamilia nyererei
AATATAGCCAATAAACAAGCAAGTACTAATTCTATTTCCAAAGAACAATGTTTTTTAATGTCTTGCTGCATAATTTAATTGATTATCTTAAAAGTTTTGGACTGTTGGTTTGTTAAAAAAAAAAACCTGTAAAAGACATGACCTGAAACTGTAGGAAATTTTGACTAGAATTTTCAAGCCTTTTATAAAGTTGAAGAGTAATTAAAAGAAATCTGTAGATGTATTTGCAATAAAAAAAACCCCTAAAAACTAAAAATTGATCGTTTACTTAATTCTAGTACTGTGAAAGTGTTCCAGGTTGGTATTATTATTAACTTGCTTGCTTTCTACCTCAGCCCCATGCACTCCCCAGAACATCTCAGCAGAGAGAAATTGTGCAAAAGACTCCATCTCTGTGAAGTGGGAGATGAACAACGCAGCACTTTTCTATGTTGCAATGGCAAAGGACAGCAATGGGGTCATTCATAGCTGCAACTCCGTGGATATGTTGTGTACGATCAGTGGCTTGAAGTGCAGCACCAGCTACAAAGTCTATGTTATTGCCTCCAACTTCATGTGCAACAGCTCTGAGAGTGACATGTTTACCATAGAGACAGGTAACCTCTAGTGAAGATGCTCATTTAGTTACTTTATGTAAAAGTTGCCAAGATGTGCATCTTTTTTCTGAGTGAGCATTAATGACTAAAATGTCACAGTCATATTTGCACATTTATTTTATTTTATTAAAAGTTAAATACAGTTTTGTTTCTTTCTGATTGATAATGGCCCACTTGTGTCATTTCAGTTCCCTGCCCACCAAATAACCTCACTGCCACCCTGGACTGTGCAGCCAATGAGGCTCTGATTTCGTGGCATGGAAGTGTGAGTTCCTACACTGCTACCATTATAGATTCAAGTCAGCGACTTTTAAGCTGCAGTTCCACTGCAACCAACTGCAAAATACCTAACCTGAAATGTGGCAAGCTCTACACTGTGACTGTCAGCCAGCATGACGGCAACTGCTCCAGCATGCCCTCTACGCACATCTACATGGAGTCTGGTAGGAAAATTTCCAAAATACATTAAAAACTGACCACATGTCAATTTGTCAGATCTAGCGTAGTGCTGATAGTCTGAAAAGGCCTAAAATGCTTTTTGTACACAGAAAAAACAGTTTTGATTTATTGTAACAAAAAGGTGTGTTCCCTCGGACTATCCTGAGACCACAAGAGTCATTTTGCTCCACCAGCACCTGACCAGTAATCACTAACCAGGGGCCACATCCATTTATGAAGTCTAGAGCTTAGCAGTTTGGAGCCAACTGATTTTGACACTAGACAGAGAACTGACCGAGAAACTGAGGGAGACTACACACTTGTACAGTAGACTGTCAATCGCATGGTAGACCTGCCAAATTTAGCTTCTTAACTCTAATGAATGACATTAATTAAAGTGATCAACATGTTATATTCACTAATGCTACAACACTGAGCCCTATACTAGCAATACTAGGAAAGTATTTACAGAGGTCATAGATCTTGAAGAGTCACCCCCTGCTGGCCACTAGAAAGAATGTAGGTTACAGGCGCTTTAGCGTTGGCTTAGTTTTCACACCCAGATACAAATGATCTCTTTTCTACTAAGACAGACAGTGAGGCTCTAATATAATGGATCTTTGCCTTTCCATTTCCCTAAACATACTTTCGATATTAAGTTTGACAGAAGTATTCGTTTTGAATATAAAATTAAATGAAAGTTATTGATTCACCAATTCATTTCTTAGCTGCCTGCCTTCACCCACCCTTCTTATTTTTCGTTCAGTTCCTTGTGGGCCAGCCAGCGCAAGTGCCAGGGTGGACTGTGCATCAGGCAATGTGACAATAAGCTGGAACGCATCCCAAAATGCAGAACGTTATATCGTCAAAATCTCAAACGGCACCATGCCGTTGACGTATAACACCACACAGACAAACCTGGCAGTCCACACACTGGAGTGTGGCCAGGAGTACACAGTGAATTTGATGTCCTTCAATGGCAGCTGCGTCAGTCGTCCTTCAGAGTTATATTTCAGGGAAGGTAAGAGAAGTTAACCCTATAAAGTTTTTTTATTTCATTGACATCAGTGGTTCTACTTTGCTACCTACTAAGATAGTTTCTTCATTAAATAACAGCTGAGCTAATCAGAAAATTTCACTCCCAGTTCCATGTGTACCCACTAACGTTGAAACAAGGAGAAGCTGCAGCCAGAATTTTGTGGACGTCATGTGGCAAGCAAGTCGGGGTGCCATAAACTACACTGCTACTGCTCTGGATGCAGATGGCAGTTACTTAAAGTGTACATCCAATGAGACATCGTGCAGGCTGGTCAATGTAATGTGTGGACATGTGTATAATATCAGTGTGGTTGCTGTGGATAACACGTGCACCAGCATGAAGAGCCGCACATTGCAACTACAGATAGGTACACGCTGACAAAAATATAAGTTAACGCTGCTTATGTGCAATCACTGTCAAACTTACACCATGCATGTGTTCTGTGTCGTTCCTCTGCAGAGCCCTGCTCACCCTCTCAGCTGACCGTCTCAGTGAACTGTAGCAGTAACTCTGCCAAGTTAGCCTGGCAGAGGAGCCCCAATGCAGTGTCTTATACTGGCAAAGCCATAACCGCAGACGGTCACAATGTGACCTGTTCCACAACGACAGAACTCAGTTGTAATTTGGAGGGTCTGCAGTGTGGAAAGATGTATAACTTCACTGTGTCAGCTTCAGATTATTACTGTCAGAGTCCAGACAGCAAGCCAGTCATCCATACAACTGGTAAGAAGCAGTAGCACCTCTGCTTTTATTCTACGTCCTAATAACCCTCTCGTACTTATCGAATCCCAAACAGCAGTTGAGATATTGCAGACGAGTAAGTCTAACTGTTTTTCTGTCATCTCAGCCCCATGTACTGTGCAGAATATGCTGACCACTCTTAACTGTACCACCAACATACTGACCATCAGCTGGACACCGGGATCCATGCCAGTGAACTACAGCACCACAGCGGTGATGACAAATGGCACTACACTTCGCTGCGTCACGCAGAGTTCTAGCTGTACGATGCCTGAGTTACAGTGTGGACAGCAGTACAGTGTGAGAGTCAAGCCCATCAGCAGCACATGTGAAGGACCCAGCAGTGTCCCGGAGATTGTAAATTCAGGTATTTTAGTTGACTTGTTAAAGTTTATGACTCTACGAGCCATGATCTCACTCGACATTAAAATGTTTTTTTCTGTCTTCCTTTTCCTCTTTGTCACATCATTTCTCTCACAGTTCCCTGTGTTCCTGTGAACATCCAAACCCTGGTGGAATGTTCCACTAACAGAGTGTGGGGATCCTGGGATGCAGCTCCTGGGGCAATGTACTACATCTCCACACTGAAAGGAGCAGGAGGTTTCTCTACATCCTGTCAAACAGCTAACCAAAGATGCCTCTTCTCTGGTCTGCAGTGTGCTCAGACATACATGTTCAGTGTGATGGCCTCCAACAACAGGTGTAACAGCTCAAACAGCGTCATGGACACAGCAACAACTGGTAAAATATGGACTAAAATATTTTTTGTAGGGTGTGAAAGCACAGCTTACAAATTAGATTTGCTAACAAGTGATTCTTCAAGTTGGGCAAAAGAAGATTATCTCAGCGTTCATTTTCTCCACTTTGACTTCCAGCACCCTGTGACCCTACAAACGTGGCTGCTACTCTGAACTGCCTCTCTGATGTGGTGACGGTTACTTGGAGGGCCAGCGCCGGCGCAAATTATTACACAATCCTGGCTGAGGCCAGTGGACATGTCGACTCCTGTAATTCCACTGGTACTTCCTGTGAACTAACCAAGATGCAGTGTGGGAATGACTACACTGTGACTGTTCTGGCAGGGGACACAAAGTGCAACAGCTCCATATTTGCTAAAACCAACATTACAACAGGTACTTTCAGTTTTGGCACAAAGAATGACGTCAGGATAAACTGAGTAGCTCAAATTATCCTCATGCAAAAAAAGAATGAAATCTTAAACTTCCTAAAACTGCCTACAATTATAGATTACTTAACCAGAAAGATTCCTTTAATCAGCACATCTGTAATGTGTTTTGTGTGCAGCTCCCTGTGCTCCAGTAATCCAAGACCACTCACTGAACTGTAGCTCCAACCAAGCTTTGGTCACCTGGGTTAAGGATGAGGATGCCATGACTGTCATGGTCAATGCAACCTCCAGTATGGGATATATGCAGTCGTGCAGCTCATCTTCCAACAACAGCTGTGTCCTGGATCTGCTGTGTGGAAACACTTACACTGTAAAGGCTGTCGCAAAAGGACCTCAGTGTCAGAGCAAACCCAGCTCTGCTTTTCAGATTGTTACAGGTAAAGAATATAAGAAAAAAATTTGACTTAACAATTGCTGTTTCTTTTTGATGTCTTTCTCTGATTTTCTTTTGAAAACAATTCAGTAGTGGTGGTTTTTATACTTTATACTTTATACAGTACAGTTTTTATAGCAAAAGAAAGAAATCTGTCAGCACAACTTATATATATATATATAAAAAAAGTTTTGTTAAAAAAAAAAAAATCTTGTAGCCCATTGCCCATATCGTCTTTTTTGTTAATTCACAGAACATGTCCTTTTTCACCGTAGACCCAATTTAAAAAAACGCACACACACACACAGAAATTTTTCTACTAAATCTTGGGAAAAAAACAGATAATAGTACTTTCTATCATTTATCTATTACTTAATTACTTTGATGTAGTTTAAAAGACCTTGACAGAGGTCTTTATTAGCAGGAAAAGCGTAAAACATCTGAAAATACAGTTAAGGCCAAGTCCAACCAGCTGTCCAGATTAGAGTCTTTGCTTGGCCAATTCTGGCCCCCAGACCTAATGTTTAACAACCCTATCATAAGGTTTAGGGATGGGTTAAAAAAAAGGTTGAAGGTATTCAGGAACTGAACTTGTCTTCTCTCACACAGCACCCTGTACCCCTGCAAACGTGGAGTACCAATACTCCTGTGACACTGGCATTGCTTTTGTGAGTTGGGATGAGACTTTGGGCAGGAAGAGATTCTATGTGCATGCTCAGTCTGGAAATCTCACAGCCTCCTGCAGCACCAGCCAGACTGACTGCTCCCTGCCCACGCTGCTTTGTAGTCGCACATACAGTGTAAAAGTAGTAGCTCTGGCTGACTCCTGCAACAGCAGCGTGCCCGGCGTAACGACTATACAGACAGGTAAGACGGAGAGGATGTAGATGCAGATGATGTATATACAGCTGGGAAAGTCTGTGGGAAATTCAAAAATACTATTTCTGATTACCATGAATACAATTTCCAATTTCCCCATGTTCCCTTTTCTACTATCGTAAGTATCCAAGTGTAGTAAACTGTATATAATACAGTAAATTCTGTATTTCTTTTAAAACACTTAGTTGAAATGCCGAGTAATGCATTGGATTAAAAACTTTTAGCAAATACATGGCTTAAGATAGCGGTCCCCAACCCCCGGGCCACGGACTGCTACCGGTCCGTGAGACGTTTGGTACCGGGCCTCGAGAGTTGAGGCGGATGTGAAATTTATGGTTTTCAGGGTTTTTATCGGTTTCTATCCTTATTTTTTTATTGTTATTATTGTTAACTTGTTTTCTCTGGGTCTTTTCCTGTGTGTTATGAATAAGTCTTCTTTTTTGGTTACCAGTACTGGTTTTATTTTGTTGTATTTATCCGCGACACCTTAAAGGCCGGTCCATGAAAATATTGTCGACATAAACCGGTCCGTGGCGCAAAAAAGGTTGGGGACTGCTGGCTTAAGAGATACCAGGTGTAACTTCCTAAAAAATTTAAATGAGGGTTAATTAGGTGGTGTTTGTACTCAGTGGTTTTTCCTTTTGTTTTCCTGTCAGCCCCTTGTGCTCCAGTGAACGTCAGTGCTTCCCTGCTGTGTGACAACAACACTGCGGCAGTGAGCTGGCAACACAGTCCTAGTGCAGTGTCCTACAGTGTGAAGGCAGTTGGCAGAGACGGCGACCTCAAAAGATGTGCCACAAACAGCACAAGTTGCCTGCTACCCAACATCCACTGCTCTCAAACCTACATTATCACCGTTACTCCCTTCTCTATGCGCTGCGAAGGCAGAGAGAGTTTCCCATACACCTACAATGCAGGTGAGATAATGCCAAATAAATAAAAAAAACTGGATAAACTTGGCTTTAATCAACTTTATGCATTCTTTAAAATCACCACTAACAATATTTATTTAATAATTATTATATCTATCTTTTATTAATTCAAAACAAAGATTTCGCTTTTAATATTTTTAATTATATTTAGATTTATAACCCGTCCAACTTTATCTCACCATCTTTTTCGCAGGTTCCTGCCCTCCCACCAACGTCCACATGTCTCTGCAGTGCGATGGAAATGTGGGCCGTGTGACCTGGGACCCTGCCCTTCGAGCAGATCTCTACTTGGCCACAACCGCACCTTCTCTCACGGACAAACACATCCACAACTGCTCATCCAATGGAACAAGCTGCTCCCTTACAGACCTCCACTGCGGAGAAACAGTCGTTGTCACTGTTGTCACCATAGAGAGAGGCTGCACGAGCCAACCCAGCGTACCATTCACCTTACAAACAGGTCAGAGAATTGAACCATCCATCCATCCATCCAACTTTTGTAGTGTTCAACAAATACAGCTACCATAGAACTAAACGTCAGATACAATGTACAAATCTGTTTGCCTGGTACTTTTGTGCATCAACATTTTATTAATATGTTATAATGGCTCACATCTGCCACGTTTCAGTTCACCCATATGCAGACCATAACACAGAGCAGAAAGTGAACTTATTTTTGAAAAGATATAACAAAAGTCGACAAAGGGTAAGGTCACTAAATTCAAAGGGTACAAAACCTAAACCAAAACCTAAACAATGCAACAGAACTAGGAACTAAAGAACTTGCAAGAAAGAACCAGAAAAAATGATAAACAATCATATAGACAGTTGTCCTGTCAGATATAACCAACTTTCAGGAAATAAAATAGAACTTACGCAGATTTTGTCTTACCCATCCATCCATTCTCCTTCGCTTATCCTTGTCAAGGGGCAAAACCCTATGATAGGCTGGGACATGCTCTTTCCCCCATAGGGCAAGAGGCAGGGTACACCCTGGGCAGGTCACCAGGGCTAACACAGAAAGGCAGACAACCATTCACACTCACGGACATAAAAAAAATTGCTTGTTAACACATAAGATAAGCAAGACAGTTGAACGCACAGTGATCTTAACACTAATTAATGCCATACCAATAAGTTGATTCTGTTCATCTGGACGTAAAGTTTCCAGTGGGAGACGAATTAGGGAGGTTTTTCAGGTAAAATCAAATCCAAAGACAGGATCTGTTGTTGCTCATATTCTATTTCTAAAATAGTGTTAAAAAAATCACTGGGACACTAATTATCAAATTGTCTCTCTACCTGTCTCTCCCCCTTCTTAGTCATCTGCCCACCCACTGGTGTGACTGGAGTGACAAATTGCAGAAACAATGACATCACAGTAAGCTGGGACCCAAGTCCAGAAAGCGGAGTGACCTACTTCATCTACTCCCAAGGAAACAGTGGGATCGCTTATAACTACTCCACAACTCAGACGTTCTATGTGATGAATGGGCTGCAGTGTGGACAAGCATATATGCTCTCAGTGGCTGCCCAGGACCCTGACTGCACCAGTCTCTTGAGCAAGCAGATAGAAACTGAGACAGGTTAATATCTGGATATTTCTGGGTTTGTTCACCAACAAAGTACTGGTTTGACATCCTTTGCAAATAATTAACCCCAGTTTGGTCTTTTTTTTAATGCAGATGATTTTGTTCATTTCTCACATAATGACTTGTTGTTAATCTCCTTACTTCCAGTTCCATGTCCTCCAACCAACCTGACTGTCAAAACTGAATGTGCCACAAACTTAGCGATTCTGAAGTGGGCACCGAGTAGACATGCCATCTCTTACACAGCCACATTAACTGGTACCCATGGCCACTTAGTTTCCTGTGGTACCAACAAAACAACCTGCTCATTGAAGGTGGATTGTGCAAAGCAGTACTCAGCTTTTGTGGTTGCTTCCAGTGCAACATGCAACAGCAGTAAATCAGATAATCTAACTTTTGTCTCAGGTACATGACATCTGCTTTTAGGGTTAGATTTTCTTTTAAATCTCAAAACTATTAAACAGTCAACTGATAATCTTCCTTTCTCTTCTCTTCCAAAAGCCCCTTGTCTGCCTGACAGGGTACAAGCAAAGCTGGACTGCAATGCTAACACCTTTGCAGTGGAGTGGAGGGGAAGCCTTGGGGACATTGATTACACTGCAATCGCCATCGGCAGCGACAAGACACGGAGAACTTGCAACTCTAGTAGCACCAACTGCGTCATCCAGAACCTAACTTGTGGCCTCATTTACAGCATTGTCGTCACAACCTCGTCAATCGACTGCGGCTTCATTGAAGGCTCCAACTATGAGATACAGTCAGGTAGCAAATATTCTTTGACCAACATTAAAATTGGGGCAAATGTTTTGAAGTCACTAAACAAAATCCATAACAACGTTATAAAACATATTACAATTCACACATTTTGAGAAGGAGCAAGATTCCTGAACGTCCTGAGTCATTTAATATTTAATATTTATTTTTAGGTTTTGTGCAGCAACATTCATACAGTATACTTCTATCCCTTCAAATTTTTCATTATAACCTTTATCTAACCTACTTTCACCCCATTTAATAACTTTTAAAACCGCCCACATCTGCAAGTTAATCTTCCTTGCTTTGTCTCCAGCCCCCTGTAAGCCAAACAGCGTGATGGTGAATTTGCAGTGCAGCACAAACATGGCGACTGTCAGCTGGGCAAACTCAGGCCCAGACCAACTGCAGGTGGTGTCAGCGAGGGACAGCAGAGGAACAGTCACCACCTGCAACTCCACCAGCTCCAACTGCACCTTCAGTCAACTTAAGTGCGGGGAAATATATGCCGTCAGTGTGGTCGGTCTCACAAGCAACTGCAGCAGTGAACTGGCTTTTGCCCAAAGACTCAACACGGGTAATTTAGCAAATAATAATGAACAGATTGATGCACTGTATCACTGTGACAATTCATCAAGCTTGTTTATAACAAATGCAACAGGTCGTTTAGACTCAATCACATTTAGAAGCACAAGAAATAATGGCCTGTCTCATGGCATAATTGAAACCTCTATTAAGTTACAGCACAGCAGAATAATAATAATACAGACTTCTGTAATGAATTATGATCAAAAATAAAAAAATAACTTTCATTTTTCTAAATTAATTTGCTTAGAAGAGCCATTATTTGTGATCTGCACACAAGCTGTTGTGAATGATTGTTAAAATAAAGGCAGAAAATATAGCCAATCATAGCCAAACACTCCCCAGTATTGACACAATTATCAAGGCTATATGAAAGAATAAATACCCCCAAACCCTATAATGTAATGTAAAAATATTTTTTAAAATGTAAAAATGTTTCTATAAAACTACTAAAAACTGAAGAATATTTTAACTGCATTATTTTTTTTTACTTATGCAATGAAGCTGAAGCAGCATTTTGAAATGGTATTAGATTTAGGCGAAGCTGATTTGACTTCTGACATCATAGTCATCCATCACTGAACCTGGACAAGTACATGCCATTAGTGTAGAATATTACAAGCCTGAGCACTGCAGGAATAAACAATATCACACTGATCCATACACTTACCTGTTTCTGTCCTCCATCAGCTCCATGCAATCCCACACACGTCACAGCAAGGGTGGACTGCAACACCGGCATCACTGCAGTCACATGGGATGCTGCGCTGGGTGCCACATCTTACACTGTCTATGCTCGGGGCAGTCTGGGCTACAATGCTCAGTGTAACAACACCGACACCAACTGTGACTTCCTTAACCTGGCCTGTGGACAAGACTACAACATCACAGTGGTGGCTCGCCATAACACCTGTGTCAGCATGGTCAGCGAGACTGTCAAGACCACCACAGGTAATAAAATACAACCTGTCACACCCACACAACAAGCTGCTCACTAAAAGTAAATTGTGCACAGCTGTAATGTTGCTAATGCAACATGAAACAACAGTGCATCAATTTTTCACACCTACTTTTAGTGTTTCTTTGTGTTGCAGTTACTTTTAATTTACTTTAATGAACATAGCATTAGCTTTTTTTATTATTAGCGGCTAAGCTAAATGTTAATGTTATAAAAAAAAAGGTAACAGCAATTAAATAACCCCCCCCCCCAAAAAAGATAAAAACAAATGAACTTGAGGTGATAAGTATGATAAAAAAAATAAAATAAAAACAGGTCTCAGCTGCAGTTAACTGCTAACTGTTATATACGGGTCATCCATAGAAATAACCCCCCCCCCCAAAAAAGATCAGCTGAACATCTTTTTTGAAGATTAAATACATAAATTGTGTTAATAACATTTGCTACATGTTAAAAGTATTAACTTTTCAAAGTTAGTGTCCCTAGTTAACTGCTAACCTGCAGTTATCCTAACAGGAAAACCATTTACTATGTCAGAGCTTTTAAAGTGAAAGAACATTTCTATAGAAATAACTCCTGTTCCTGTGAAAATGAATCCCTGAAACTCAAAATGTAAAAAAATGGGTTTTTTTTAAAAACTACACCTGCTTTTCTTTTTTTCTTCCCTGTCTGTTAGGTCCTTGTCCCCACAGTGGTCTGAGAACATCCCTGGACTGCAACACCAACACAGCTGTGGTATCTTGGACTACAGGAATTGGCATCCTCTACTACAATGCCACAGCTCAAGCCTTCGGCTCCATAGACAAGCAGACCTGCTCTACAAATGGCTCCTCCTGTAATATCAGTTCTCTGCAGTGTGGGGAAAGCTACAAAGTGAGCGTCAGTGGGCAGGGACTATACTGCAGCAGTCCTGCTCAGGACTGGCAGAGAGTGAACACAGGTGGGGTCAATTACATCCTTACAAAACAAGCTGACACCTAACTGGAAGATAATGGATAAACTGTTCTGTGCACATTTGCATACACTATCCAAAATGTTTTGCTGCTTATCAGCTAATTGTTCTCTTTATCTGTTTTAACATACTATGGAAACCATTTCTGCCCAAGCATCCCACTAACTAGTGTTAATATTAGTTATAACATGTAACTGTATGAAATGCAAATACATATTTTTAAAATCTCAGGATCTAGCTCTAAACAGAAACCTCTATCAATGAACCGTGAAAAATAATCTCACTCACTGCTTGTTTCCTCCAGCTCCCTGCCCTCCCACCCAGCTGATGGTGAACTCTTCATGCAAATCAAACAACATCTCAGTGTCCTGGCAGGCCTCTCAAGGCTCAGTCTCCTACATGGCAGTGGCTGAAAATGAACAGGGCCGCCGGTGGTCGTGTAACACCAGCAGCACCAGCTGCCAAATATCTGGTCTGCTCTGTGGGCAACAGTACAATGTCTACGTTGTCGGTATTGATGACAAGTGTACTGGAGCCAAGAGTGACATGAAGAAGATTCGCACTGGTAATTTGTCTATTGTTATTCAAAGCTTTGCACTATATTCACTGATTTATTCATCAGTTTCAGAAAAGGGGATTTCACATTTACTTTGTATGCTTTAACAATTCTTTGCTGTTATTGAGCACTAGCCAAAACAGAAACAGACAGCTGCCACACACTTGATCTTACTCCATTTATGACATATGAATCATTTAAATGTGGCTATAAAGACATGACATGGTGTAATTGGGACATTGGTTAAAACTTATAAACATTCAATTGAATTCATGAGCTAAATTCATATGTCTAAGGTGTTTTTTGTCTTTGTTGTTATTTGTTGTAGCAACCATACCCTTAAATTAGACAAAATACATTCTTAATAAACATAAAAAATTAGCAGTTCTGTGTCTCTGTTAATGATTTCTGTTACCATACAGAAAGTATTGTGTTTGCTTTGTTTCCAGCTCCGTGTGTGCCACAGAACATACAGAACCATCTGGACTGCCTGTCTGGTGTCCTGAACATTACCTGGCAGTCGACAGGTTACTTTTTGAACTTCCGCGCCTCTGTGGTGAACAGCAAAGGTCAAAAGAGCGTTTGCACAACTCCTACGCATTACTGCATTGTACAGAACATGCAGTGTGGGCAGACCTACAATGTTACAGTGGTGGCCCAAGATGAAGCTTGCAACAGTTCCCATAGCCCCACAGAGCAGGTCTCTACAGGTCGGTGCAGCTCCTGTTGGCAGTTCTAGTGCACCTGCTCTAGTATTCAGTGTTCAGCTATTCAGATCTGATATCAGCAGCACCTCTTATCTATATCTATTTATCTTTTAATAGCTGTTTGATTAAAGTGATTTTTTTGGTTCATACATCACATAATAAAGTTTTACCTTCTTGTTATTTACCTTCAGTCTTTACCTCAACTTCTCCTCTTTTTCTGCCGTTCCACTCAGCTCCCTGCCCTCCCTCATCCTTCCTTTCTAATGTGAACTGTGGCACTGGCGTCGTATCTGTCACCTGGAACAATAGTGTGGCAGGGGTGATGTATACAGTGTCTGCTGCAGATGCCAAAGGTGCCAAACACAACTGCAGTAGCACAAACAACGGCTGTAATCTCAGCACACTGGCGTGCGGGATGCAGTACAATGTCACAATCACACCATCCAGGAATGAATGTGTGGGCAAAGACAGCCAAACTAAAATGGTCAAAACAGGCAAGTATCAGCTGTTCTTCTGTTTTTGATCGTATATTCCTCACTTCCATCCCATATCATCCTCTCACTTGTACAGACTGTTGTTAGAAACCCTATTCGCTGCTTATTTCTGGTAAGCCTGTGGTCTTTAGATGATGCAAAAGATGGCTTTGTGCATTTAAGGTTAACCAAAAAATCTGTCATAATTTTAGATCACAGTTCTAACTCATGTATAGTGATAGTGACGACAGAAACACACCAGCCAAGTCATTAGTTTAACAGACTTGTTACAAAAATGCACAGATAATAAAATATTACGACATATTTCAGCAGCTGAGATAATTTCTGGACTGCAGATTTGAGCATCTGTTGATGATATCTACAGAATATAATTGTAAATCCGGTGGTCTGTGTAATCTATGAACATGAATACTGTAAGCACCTAATTTCCTGTCCCTGGTTGCCTCCAGTTCCTTGCGTACCCCAGCTGTCAGACGTGGAGATCGACTGCTTGACGAACTCAGCGTGGGTGATGTATAACGAGTCTGCCGGAGCCAAAGAATATGTTGTGGTGGCAACAGACACCAGGGGTGCTGTTCAGACATTTGATTGTAACTCCACGTCAGATGGGATGTGTTCTCTGCCACCGCTTACATGCAGCCAGAATCTCACCATTACCCTGAAGGCCAAGGACCAGCAGTGCACCAGTGCACCCAGCAACTCTGTCAAAACCGAGACAGGTAAGGGAAAATTATAACGAACGTAAAAGCAAACACCGAAACTGTAAAACCAGGATAAAAGGGAAGTCACTTTAACTAGAATATCACCAGTGCTCTGATGCACTGTGGATTTAAATAGACTTAAACTGATAATATCAATTATATCATAATATATGTTAAAACTATTAAAAAGAAACCATTTAAAAGGTCAGTAATATGAGGCATGAAAATGGTTCTGCTCCTCTGAATCTTTGGTTTTTGGCTCATACAGCTGTTTACCCATTGCTCTGTCTGCAATTTAAAGGATGTGTGAAATGCACTCAGTGATCACCTAATGGGGGGGACAAATTGTGCTCAAGGTCAGCGCCACATTTGTCATTTTACAAGCAGTAAGCGGTAAATGAGCTACTACATAACTGATGTTCTGGTTTTGTTATAAACTGCTGCTTCTTCCTCTTTTTCGTTTGGCTGCTTCCATCTCATCCTATCACACCCACCCTCTGCATGTCCATCTTCACCACATCTGTGAGGTGAAAATTGATAATGTGGATACAGCTTCACAGGCATGAAATATTTACAGTTAAAATACTCTTTGCATAAAACAGCTGAAAGTCACTGTTTTATGGGTTAAATATGTCTAACTTGACTCTGAGTGTGAATGTGTCCAAGTTATGAGTTAATTTTCTTGGAAATGTAGCTCACGCTGGGTTTTTCATGTGTAATGTGTTGTTGTGTTGTGTAATCTCAATAATATTCAAGAAAGGACAGAAACAGAAGTTCAAGTCTGTACCTCAGAGTATTCCTCTTTCTACAGCTCCCTGCCCTCCTAATGGCGTAAAGGAATTAGTGAACTGCAACAACGGAACAGTCACGATTACCTGGTCGACTGTCTCAGGTGCTTTAACGTACACGGCCACGCTGGAAGACGTGTACGGAGACAGTACCACGTGTTGCACTACATCAAACACTAGCTGTGATGTCACACATCTGCCATGCGGCGAAATTTACATCGTGCACGTCACGGCTGAGGGACGAACCTGCAACAGCTCAGAGAGCGAACAGCTGATGTTTAGGACAGGTACAGTGCACACAGTAAATTACATAAAATATTCATTAACATAACTGGGGGGAAAAAAGAAAGCAGACGTATATTTCTGTCCCACTCAGTGCCATGCGTTCCTGAGAATCTCAAAGCCAGCCTGAGCTGCAGCAACAATGTGGCTTCCATGTCATGGAGCTCTATAAAGGAAGGACAGCTTTTCAGCGTAAAGGCAGTGGGTACTGACGGGCATGTGGACGAGTGCAGAGTTCCTGACAAGCAGTGTGAACTGACCAATCTGCACTGTGGACAGTACTACACAGCCACTGTGTCTGCAGAGGACATGACGTGCAAGAGCAAACCGAGTGAGAATGTGACGATCAAGACAGGTATGCACTCCGACTGCTGAACCGTTTTATTGCTGTCGTTTTATTTTGACAGGAACACCAGTTACCAGTGATTTCGAAACTGTCATTGAAAGTTTAGAACTTTGCATCTACTTACGGTACATTAAATCCAAATTCTACTTGTTTTTAAAAAGGTGATGCCAGTTTATTTTTCTCAAAGAATGTTTTTTTCATGCAGAAGAGGTAATTATACATTCACCTACTGGTCACTTTATTAGGTACACCTTACTTGTACCAGTTTGGGCTTCCTTTTTTCTTCCTGGCTTAGATTCAACAAGGTGCTGAAACATTTCTGAGATCTGGTGTCTGTGGAGGCTTTTTAAATACAGTTAATTTAAAGAGATGATTTGACTTTGTGACATGGTGCAGGATCCTGTTGTAAGCAAGAATCAGAGGATGACTACACTGTGGTCATAAAGAGATGGACAACAGCAATATTTGAGTAGGCTATAGTGTGTAAGTGTGCTTAGTTGGTACTATGAGGCCCAAAGCGTGCCACGAAAATATCGAACACACCATTACGTCACCATCAGCCTGAACAGTTGAAACAAAACAGGATGGATCCATGCTTTCATGTTGTTTCTGCCAAATCCCGATACTACCTTCTGATTATTGCTGGAGAAATTCAGACTCATCACACCAGGCAACATTTTTTCAAATCTTTCTGTGATATTAATCACGAACTTTCAGGCATTACAGCTCTGCTCTAAACATTGACAATTGTCTCTTCTCATCAGTGCCGTGCACTCCAGCAAACGTCTCCTCCGTGGTCGACTGTCAGGCCAATTCTCTCATCGTTTCCTGGTCGAAAAGCTCAGGAGCCGATTCCTACATCGCCACACTGCACGACAGCACCAATCAGGGCACAACATGCCAGGCCACAACAGAGGGCTCCTGCAATGTGACAGGACTCGGCTGTGGACAGATCTACCATGTTTCCGTAGTGTCTTCTGATGGGTACTGCAACAGCCCGCCCACTCCTGTTGTTGACACACCGTCAGGTAGGACAGAGAGGGAATTCAATGCATTTTAATTATAGAGAACTATCTGTGGTACAACATGAAAAACGCGTCACATGTGTAAACTGAGAAAATGTACCATTTTAATAAAAACATTGCCGTCCTTGTCTGATACAGGATTCTTGCTGCTCAACAGTCCTGTTTCTTCTTTTATGCAAAGTGCATTTTAAGCCTGATTTATTATCTTTGTATACCCAGTCGGTTGTTTACTGACTGCCATTTAACCCAATTAGTTGGAAAATGTTCCTCATTATTCCTGGAAACATTTTCACCCTTTTGTTCCCGCTACTTAACTTATTTGAGAAGTATTGCTGCCATAAAATTCAAAATGAGCTCATATTTTTCTTAAAAATGAACATTTTCTCATTTCAAACATTTTATATTCTGTCTTTCTGTGTTCTATTGTGAATAAAATATGAGTTTGTGAGGTCTGCAAATGATTTTACCCAGCATAAAACTGCTTTAGAAAACTGAGTTGTAGTTTTGTGTAGTTAAAATCTGCTTTTCTTTTTCATATTTGTCAGTTGCGATACAGTGATGGATGATGTTCAATTTTACATTTTAGTAAAATGCTCCGTCCCTGGCTTTTACATTTTTACTATTCATATAAAGTTTCCTGTCTTATCTGTCTTTCCCTCAGTGCCCTGTAATGCAATAAATATCAGGGCATATATGGACTGTGCGATTAAGGCAGCTGTGGTTTCATGGTGGCCGAGTGATGGAGCCTTGTCATACATCGCGATGGCCACTACAAAGTCAGGTCACAACGTCACCTGTGAGACCAACAGGACCTCCTGTGACCTGACAGAGCTGCTCTGTGGACAGAGCTACTCTGTGTCTGTCAAAGCAATAGGAAAGACCTGCAGCAGCATCGCTAAAATGACAGGACAGCTGGTCACTGGTGAGCAGCACCACAGAGGCTTCACGAACCTATATAGCACATCTTTCGTCTTGCCGAGTTTTTCCACCTTTAAAAAAAGTGAAACAAACTGCTAATTTATTGAAATTGTATAATTATGTTGACCTTTCCCACTTAAAACCAACCAAAATATCAGTAAAAGTGATAAAACACAATTAACCAAAATGACCTTAAATGCACTAAAATTCTTGAAACAATAAAGTTTCTGCTTTTTTCTAACATTACTTACATTACATAACTTTACTACAGTGGACCAAATCTACGCTACCTTCTTGCGTTTAATTTGAAGCTGCAGTTTCGAACACACAAAGCTACATTTTTGTCTCAGTTTTCCTCCATCCTCTCTTTTAGAGCCTTGCATCCCAATCCAAATCACCACCCAGTACAGCGTGACAATCGGCCAGGTGCAGTGGGACATAACCAAGGGTGCTAATTACTACACAGTCACGGGGCAAACAGACCAGGGACTCACCACCTCCTGTGTTACCAATGACACTTACTGTGCATTGTACAACATGAACTGTGGCCAAATGTACAGCATCGTTGTCACAGCAAACAACTTTGTGTGCCAAAATGTGTCTACCTCTACTGAACAAGTTTTAATTGTGACAGGTGAGAACACGTGCTAAACAATTTTTTGTTCCCTGATTTATTTTGGTATCAAAATATCTTCATGTTTTCCTCCATGACTACTGATGGGCTCTTTAAATTTGCAGATCCCCGCTGATAGTTTATTAAGTCACTTTGGGCAGCCTTTAGCTTCAACAATTGGACAGAATATATATCAACATCCACACTAAATCATTCTGTTGTGTCTCTCTTTCCGCACTCAGAGCCGTGCCCGCCCAATAACGTGCAGACAAACGTTAACTGTCAGAATAACCAGGGGATGGTCTCCTGGGAGACAAGTTTTGGTGCAGTGGGTTACGAGGCTCGCTTCGCTGGCCGTGACGGACACTCGCTGTCCTGTCATACTAATGCCACTTCCTGCAGCGTGGAAGGACTTCACTGCGGAGTCATCTACCACACTAATGTCATTGCTATTGGGGAGAAAGTCAATAGCAGCAGGTCCAACACTGTCCTGCTGTATTCAGGTACCCTACCAGCCTAATTTTATTGACATTGTATGCTGAGACCCCCTTCTCTCTTTCCCAAACTTTATAACTGCAGTTTTCACTTATAGCTGAACGGTTTTAAGATGTGTTTTAATGAAAATAATGTAAACTGCGAGAACTTGATTGAAAAAAAGCTAAAATGATAGAAGAAATGAACTAAAAGTAAGACACACGTAATAAACAGAAAATATCACGTGCCATCTCTTGGTCTGAAGACAGCCAACCCCCTTAAAAAGTTTTCTTTTGATTCTTTGAACCTCATTTAAGTGTTTACTTTTATAACAGCATCATAGCAGGCAGCCTAGGCAACAAACAGCGTCTTGCTTGCTGTTTTAAAAAATCAGGGACTTATTTAATTTTTTAAAAAGGGCATAAAAATCGGGTATTTTGAGCTACATCAGCTACATGCCCATGCAGAGAACCTGTGCTTCTCAGTGAATGTGTACTCGTCTGCCGAAATGTATAACATCTATTTTCTGAAGTGGAAACTTGAATAATAAATACGATTTGGAGCCGTGCATTCATGGAGATCATTGCAGCTTTAAAGTCGATGTCCTGCATGGCAGTACTGATGTTGTTGTTTTTTTGCCAATAGCTCCCTGCGCAGTTGGAAAGTGCACAGCTAACCTGGACTGCTACAATGACACAGCCACAGTCTCCTGGAGTCCAGTCAGTGGAGCAAACTCCTACATGGTGACTGCTGTTTCAGCAGATGGTTCCCGCGCTTCCTGTGAGAGTACTGAACATCAGTGTAATCTGACAGAGCTGGAGTGTGGACAGGTGTACAACGTCACTCTCGTAACCATCAGCGACCACTGCCGGACTGAGAAAAGCACTAATATCTCCTTTAGCACACGTGAGTTGAGCCGCGTCTCAATCACGATCTTAAATTTATTCTACAGTCTAAAATAAAATCATTAAAACTATTTTCACTCTTTGAATTACGGCCTAGGCCCCTGTAAGCCGTCACGTGTGGGAGTGGATCTACAGTGTGGGACAAGTACAGCCAACATGTATTGGGAGGAAAGCGCGGGAGTGGAGCTCTACATGGCTACTGCCACCAACATGGGAACAACACTGAAGTGCAACTCCACCAATTCCACCTGTCAGTTCTCTAACTTGACCTGTGGGGACACCTATAAACTCTCCGTCATTGCATACAGCAACAGGTGCTACAGTGAAATCAGTAGCACTGTGGAGATTCAGACAGGTACAGTAACTCGTTAGTACTGATTGACTGAATGAGTGATTTGTACTTTAATTACTGCCTGACTGAATTAATAACATGCTTTATTTCCTATTAAGTGGCCTAACCTTAATTATTAATTATTCTGTACATAAAGATAGGTAGGGAATTTTCATCCACAAAGACTGTTTAGATTTACTCTATTAATCAATTAATTACTATTAATTTCCCTAAATTTAACAGTTGCTAGACTGACAGCAACATCCCTCAGAATACCAATGTGACTCTTCTTTTGTCAGAACCCTGTAAGCCAGATGGTTTGAGGGTCCATGGGTCATGTAACAATGAGACGGTGCTGCTGTACTGGTTTAAGGCTAAAGGAGCATCGGCATATATTGTGAAAGCAGACGGAAACCTGGGATACAGCACGTCTTTAAAAACTAATAACACAATGATAGAGACCAACCTGCCCTGTGGACAGCTGTTCACATTCACTTTAAAAGCTCAAGATGACTGGTGTGACAGTCCTACAAGCCGGCCTGAAAAATACATGACAAGTATGTGTCTCATTTAGATTTTTTTCACACATAACACGCATAATGTGTGATGATTAAACTGTTAACCTTCTCGTCAGCCCCCTGCGTCCCGGCACATGTACAGAGCTTTACACGCTGTGAGCAGAGCCTGGGCTCAGTCAGCTGGGCCGCGAGCGATGGCGCAGAGTCCTACATGGCCATTGCAACAGGACAGGATCGCCACATCCACACGTGCACCACAAACACCACCATCTGCACCTGGAATGATCTACACTGTGGTGAAACGTACACAGTTTATGTCGTTGCCATGAACTACGTATGCACCAGCATGCCGAGCAACAGCACTTCAATTCGGATGGGTAAACAAGCTTTTAAACAGCAGTAATATTTCTGGAATTGTTTTAATGGGGTTTTTTTTAGAGCACATGAAAATGAACGCACTGCATGCAGAACAGTAGCAGTACAGAGCTGAATATCTTAGTTTTAAATTGCTGACATTTTATACCATTTCCTAGCACTTTCATTTTGTCGCTCTAGACAAATCAATACAATTAAATAAAGAAATAATAATCAAATTAATCAACACTAATAAATGTCTAAACTTATGTCTTCTCTTTTTAGCACCATGCATACCTCAGAATCTGACATCATCTCTTAATTGCACGACAAAGGTGAATATTATTTATCTGGATTTTCTTTTAACTCTTTAAAAAGGTTTCTGCTCAGTAAATTAAAGACATACCCAGTTCACCTGGGTAAAGATAAACTCATAGATCTTACTCCCTGGTTCATTGCTTATATAGCTTGAACTCTCTTAAGCAAACCTTCGTGTGATTTTATTGAGTAGTCTTCAGGAAAAGTGTCAAACCTTCTTGAAGGACATTCAAAGTAAGAATGCTATCTTGATTTCTGATGAGGATTGAATTGTATGATTGAATTGTACTGTAATATTTTCTAAGGTGGGATCACTGGCCTGGAATGCCAGTGAAACTGCAGAGTTTTACATCGTGACTGCAGAGAACAACATTGGCCACAAAGTGCAGCTCAGTACCAATGATACCTGGACTTACATTTCTGAGTTCCACTGTGGTCAGGAATACTTCCTGTCTGTTCAGGCGGCAGATTCAGTGTGCACAAGCCGCCCCAGCCCACCTTTAAGTCTTACATCAGGTAAAATCCGGTTTATACTTGGAAAAATTTGTTTTCAAGCCAGTAAGTAAAAGGGCAATGCATATATTATATTTCTTTGCAAAAATGCACGATAACCGTAAAAACAATTGTACATAAAGGATTTTATGTTGTAAAATGCATCATTTCTTACATATACTAAGGAACTGTAATTGACAACGAGTGGTAAAACAATTTTTATTGCCGGTCAGTTAAACGTGATTTTTACAGGCAGACCTGGAGTCATTGAAATATGTGCTGTTAAAATGGAACTGTGCACCATACTTGAGACCCTTTTTTTCTAATCCAGTCTTTTCTCCTTTCGTCCCAAAGAGCCCTGTTCACCCACCGGTATCTCCAGCTTCATGAACTGCATCTCCAACATTGCTGTGGTGTCGTGGACTGGCTCGGCCGGTGCAGAGTACTACATTGCCAAAGTTAGGACGGAAGATGGACAGTCTTCGAGCTGCTGGTCTGACAGCGAGCAATGTGCCATGCCCAATGTCCTCTGTGGACAGAACTACACAGTGACTGTGGTGGCCTCAAACAGGAAGTGTAACTCTGATCCCAGTAAAGGTGACCCACTGCGATCAGGTGAGGACAAATCAGTATTTTTGCTACGCTGTTGTTATTTTTACTCTGAAAATAGAAAGTGTGTAAATAATTCAAAGACAGATCTAATTTAAGTCTTTTTTAAATGTAGTTCTGTGTTCATTTAAAATGTATACTTAAATGAGTTTCAATTTCCTATTCTTCACACTTTTATCTAGTTCCTTGTGTTCCGACTAATGTGGAAGTGAAGATGGTTTGCTCCAAAAATCAGGCTGTTGTGTCCTGGAGTGCTAGCAATGGGGCTCTTTCTTACAAAGTGACAGCACAGAGCACAGTGGGGTCCATGTCCATCTGCCAGACTGCAGGCCCAAGGTGCACTTTGACCAATCTGACCTGCGGACATGACTATTCTGTCCAGGTGGTGGCAGAGGATGAAACCTGCTCAAGTCTGCCCAGCCCAGCTATAACTTTCCATTCAGGTAAAACAGTGAGATTTTAAATGAATCTCCTTTGGACTGTGTGATGTTCATGATGTCAGTGTGTCATAGATTTATTGCTCTTAGCATGTGCAAGTACTCAAAGTGTTACTCCCCTTCTTTTGTCAGTTCCCTGCACACCCAACATTGGCACAGTGATTCTGGACTGCTTCACCAACTCAGCCCTCTTGGACTGGGCCTACGCTGAGGGTGCCTTGTATTACAATGCAACAGCACACTCATCCAGTGGCCATGTTTCCACCTGCAGCTCCAACATCACCAACTGTGAGCTGCCAGGCTTACAGTGTGGTCAGATCTATGACGTGATCACTGTGGCCTCAAATTATGAGTGCAGCAGCCCTCCCAGCTCCACACTCCAGGTGGAATCAGGTAAAAATGCAATAAAAATAAGTTAAAATTGTGAGGCAATGATTTGCTGTAGTGTACCACTTATTTGGTAGTTTCACAGTAATTTCAAACTGGCGGAAAACATATTTTTTTGGCATATTTCAACTTCTAGGGGGGCATAAACAAATGCAAAACTCAGTATTGCGGGAGTTTAGTTGGGTCGCTTACTAGTGCAAACTACATGGCATTTTTTAGGGACCTGAAGATGTTATTAAGTTTTCCATTATAAAATTATTAGGTTTTTAGGTATAAAAGCCTTGATGAAGCTTAAGGAGCTGTTATGTTATCTGAGTCAGAAGTGTAAGCACCTAGAAATGGAGCTAGGGTTGCAGCTAGCCACTGTCATTACACTTACTACCTCCTCATTGAGCTATTTCACTTTGTCCTTCAACCACCAGTGCCTTGTCCTCCCGAGGATGTTATGCATGTACTGGATTGCTCTACTAACACAGCTGTGGTGGAATGGCAGGCCAGCAGAGGGGCGGACTACTACATTGTCCAAGCCGCCGGCGTGGAAGAAGATGAAACGAGTTGCGAGACAATGTCACAGTCCTGCATCCTCGCAGACCTCTTATGTGGATTCACCTACAACATCAGCGTGATTGCTGTTAATGATGTGTGCAATGTGTCAAAGAGTGACACACAGCAGATGCAAGCAGGTACAATAGGGAATGTTCATGTCTGACAGCCAGTTACGACATACTAAGTCCATAATTTTCTTAAATAGGAAAATAAAAATACATAATGTTTTTTGTGATTGTTTAAATATACTACTGAACAATCTAATATTTACACACAGATGTTGTTACTACTAGTTATTATCATTGAAAAGGTCTGTATGTGATCATTGCATCCGTACTAATCGTTCTTTCCCTGTGTTTTTGCAGTGCCCTGCATACCACACCTAGTGGAGGCCGGGGTTGTTTGTGAGTCTGGTGCTGTGGCAGTGTCTTGGGAGCCAAGTAAAGGAGCATTATCCTACACGGTAGTTGCCCAGGGCCGCGGTGGCTACGCTTCAGTTTGCAACAGCAACGACTCAACCTGCCTGCTCGGTGACGTGCTGTGCGGCCTCAACTACTCGATCACTGTTACTGCTTCAGATGACACATGTAACAGCACTCAAAGCTCTGCTGTGGAGATCAACACAGGTTAGAAGATTTCATTTATCAAAATATGATGGATTTTTTAAAAAGAAATCATGAATATATAGTATATTAGAGTGCAATTAATATTCTTCTGTGTTCACATTTGTCTTTAGTGCCATGTGTGCCTCAGAAAGTAAGAGCTGAGATGGTGTGCAGGAATGACACAGGAGTGGTATCATGGGAAGAAGGGGAGGGTGTGTCCATCTACAAGGTCCAGGCTTTTGGACCTGATGGTCACAAGTCAGAGTGCGACACAACTGAAAGCAGTTGCAAGCTACCCAACATGCACTGTGGCCAGCTCTACAACCTGACAGTTACAGCTCAGGATGGACGCTGTGATAACAGCCGAGCCCACCTCAGCCTGCAGTCAGGTAGGTGGGAACTACTGTGTGTGTGTGTGATCTGTGTTTTAAGATGTCTTTAAAGCTTAGCCAATGATAGTAATGATGAAAAAAATGATTGTATGTTGTTGACATGTCAGTTGTCTTACTGCTCATATCATACCTCAGCAATGCTGAATTCATCTTTTTCTTTCACAGTGCCATGTAAGCCAACCAGCGTGAAAGCTTCTTTACGATGCCACTCAAACTCTGCTGCAGTGACATGGGAGGGGGCCAGCGGAGCTCTCCTATATACTGCAGTGGGTGTTACAGCAGATGGCCGTTACAGGGCTGAGTGTAACAACACTATGACCTTCTGTGATCTGAGTGAGCTGCAGTGTGGGCAGACCTACAATGTTAGCGTGTTCAGCCAGGATGAGTCCTGTTCCAGTTTGGAGGGCAACAAAGCTTACGTACGAACAGGTATCAAAAGCAGCGGAGGCTCAGATATGAACTCAGTGTAACAGCTTGTGACTTTATACAATCTACATACAGATGGCAGGCTTAATAATTTATCTGAGTAGTTTAAAAATACTCAAACAACTTGTGTCTCTGCATCCCTCAGCGCCTTGTCCACCACAGAATGTGGTTGTTGGTGCACAATGCGGAGCAGGTTCCATGGTTGTGTCCTGGTCCCCCAACCCTGATGCCCAGTACTTCCACGTGGCTGCAGTGAGCAACACTGGGGCGAGACTCTACTGTAACTCTACTGGAAATAGCTGCACTCTAAATAATCTACCCTGTGGACAGAGCTACAACATCACTGTGCTGTCTATAAGAGATGGTTGCCAGAGCAAACCGAGCGCTGTGGTGGAGTCTTCTTCAGGTAAACTTTTCTTATAAATACAAAATGTACTGATGTGCTGGAGACGTGATACACTTTCTTCATGTCTTTGTTCCATAAATAAGACCCCAAATATGAGACGGTGTATTAATCTGGAAAGCAAAACAGCTGCAAATATCAATCTGATAATAAATATTTGTTAGTTTATTTCATCTTTAAAATCAAGGCTTAAGATCTGAATTATGACAACAGCTGCACCATCAGGTGCAAAAGCCAGCAAACCATGTATGTAACATTTCTTTAGAGATGGTGTTATAGAGAGTTTCCAGATGTGGGAAGTGGGAGGAGTCCCGGCGCATAACTGCAGTTCAACATGTTGAAATAAGAAGCTGAGCTTATGGTGCCAGTGAACATCTGTAGATGATTAAATATATATATATTACATTTACCATGCGCATTAATGTTTTGCCTGATCTTCGGCTTAAGCCACAGATTTTTCACAGGATGTTAACCGGTGGGTGCTACTGGAAGTTTAGAAATAGATATGCTTTCCATCATTTTTTCTTTTATGTTGAATTAAATGTGGATCTCCTCTGGAGCAACTTGCTCATTATTTTGCCTTTCACCTTTAATAGCTCCATGCATACCCAGGAACATTAAGGGTAGTCTGGACTGCATATCAAACAGTGCCTGGGTGACGTGGGACGACTCGATGGGAGCAACCAGTTACTTTGTGCTGGCCCGAGCAGCCAATGGTCACAACTCCAGCTGCACTACCACCTCATCTCCCTGTAAAGTCCAAGATTTGAACTGTGGGACACTTTACACCTTTAAGCTCAAGGCTATCAACAAGCACTGCAGCAGTATTGACAATGCCACCTTTGAGCTTGAGACAGGTATTTAGCAGGAATCTCTGCACTCTGGATCCCTCTCTGTTAAGTGTGTGGTGTTTTGTGTGTTTTTGTGAGGTTTCTGCAAAGTATTTTGACCACTGACATCTCTGGGTGAGGCCTGCTATCTATATCTTTTCAGCTTGTTTTCAGCTGTTTTATCCTTTGTGACAGATTAGACATTGGAAAGGATTTTTCCTTTTTCTAATTATTGGTTTGAATTCTTTTCTGTAGGTCCTTGCACTCTAACATCCATCAGTGCAATGAGCCAATGCAACAGTGACACCATCCTAGTTGAATGGAAGGTGACTGCAGGGACGCCAGTCTATGTGGTCACAGCTGAAGGTGATGACAACTCTGTTGTTACCTGTAACAGTACCTCCACTTCATGTGTACTCCAGAATGTTCACTGCGGCATGCACTACAGCGTCATAGTAGCAACTTCCTCTGATAAGTGCAGCAGCCTCAGAAGCCCTCCAAAGAAGATCCAAACAGGTATTCTTCAGCTTCCCAGATTTGTCTGCTAAACTACAGTAGAGTTTCAGTACAAACACCCACAGAGATTTGAATCAGATAACTCTGTCTTCTTTAGCACCTTGCGTCCCAGCCAATGTAACAGTGGTGCCATCGTGCAAGGACGCTGGGGCCAAAGTGAGATGGGCGGACTCTCTGGTGCCCACATCATACCAGCTGATAGCCACAACTCGAGATGGACACGTGGCAACCTGCAACACCTCAGTGAACAACTGCTCTTTGGTTGATCTTCACTGTGGTCAGCTGTACAATTTAAGCATCACTGCCAGAGGGGAGAACTGTACCAGCTATCCCAGCAGTTCATCCTTTAAAACAGGTACAAATAACTGATCAGTTATTTTCTGTCATCTTATTGAGCTTTACTTCTTCAAGTCTTTTGATTAGTTTGTGTTACTGAAAAGGGTATCCTGTTTTTTAGATTCAACATTTCTAAAAAACTGCGTTTAGAAATTGGGCTGCATGCTACGTTCCCCTAACAGGAATCCTCTCTCTCCTTCCTATCAGTGCCCTGTGCGCCCTCTGATATCGCGGTGGATATTGACTGTCAGACCAACTCGGCAGCCATGTCGTGGAACAAAAGCACGGGTGCTGTGGAGTATTTTAGCTTTGCACAATCCACGAATGGAGTCGCCCTGTTCTGTAACAGCAGCAATCCCTCCTGCACCTTCAAAGGGCTGGAGTGCGGTGGCGTTTACAATTTCTCTGTGACAGCCTCTAACAGCATCTGCAACAGCTCGTTCAGCTCACCTCTGCAGGCCGGAGCAGGTAAGTCAAACATTTATATTTAACCACAAGTTTGGGGAAAAAAAGTGTTTAATGTGTTTCTACTCCTACATTTATGGTCAATTTGCAGTGTTATTGATAAAATGCTTCTTCCTTCTTCTTCAGTCCCGTGCCCTCCTTCTCGTGTGAATGTCCGTATGCAGAGGATAGACAGGTTATACTGGGCCATGATATCATGGAGCAAAGTTACATGTCCTGATGTTGATTATTTGGCGGAAATCAGCGGTCAGATTGAAAACAACCCACAAGCCTTGATGACTGTCTCTTCTTATTGGCTACCCAGGCCATACTTTGAATTTCCAGTGCCTTGTAGCACTGCTTTTAACATCACAGTGCGTGCCAAGAACTCAGCTGGTATCGGCAAGCCATCGAGTCCCATTACTGCACTAACAGGTAACTTTCTGTTCTCATTTGTAGACTTTAAATGGAACAGGATGTGTTTTTGCATGGATGTTTATGTGTTCGCAGCAGATGGCTGCAGTTCCCTGGTTCCGCTGGAGGTCTCTTCCTATTAAAAGGGAGTTTTTCCTTCCCACTGTTGCCAAAGTGCATGTTCATAGGGGGATTGTTTGATTGTTGGGGGTTTTCTGTGTTATTGTAAGGTCTTTACAATATAATGCACTTTGAGGCAATTATTTGTGACTTGGCGCTATATAAATTAAATTAAACTGATTTATTTTGAATTAAACTAAACTTATACCATAATGTCAGCCTCAAGTTATAGCGATTTATACATCAAATGCAATAATAACAAAAGCCTGACATTACAGTATAGATAAAATTTTAACTGTAGCATTACCCTTTCCTTCGGTTAACAGCATTTTCACTGTTTCCTTCCCAGCCCCGTGTGCTCCACAGAGTGTGATGTACACTGGCAACAGGCAGTCTGCTGTCCTATTCTGGAATGCTTCAGTGTTTGCTACCAGTTACACGGTCTACAACGTATCGAGAGGAACCCGTGTAAAACTATGCAACACCACCAAACTCTCCTGCCAGCTGACCGACTTCGATCCTAATGCAACTATAGTGACAGCTAGCAATGCTGTAGGGGAGAGCAATCCCAGCCAAAACATTACAGGTCAGACAGACAGCAGTGGTCTGCAGCCTGCACGCAACTTAGGAAAACAGATTTAAATGTTTCTACACTCCTTTGTGTTTTATGTAATTCTTTATAACTTTGTATAACGCCACTAAAAATTAAATGTGGTTGGTTCTTTTTCTATATATTGCTATTTAACACAACCCTCTTTGAGACATTTTCTTACGAGTGCTTTCCGCATCTTCCTCAGGTCCAGTGACAACTCGCAGAAGAAGAGACCTGGAATTTGTTCAGTTCTATGCCAGTTTAGAAGAGGGTTAGTGTGTTTGTATTGGTGTAAAACAGCATCAAGATAGTGTTGCTCATGTAATCAATCAGCTGTCACTCACTTCCCTCTGTCTCTGTTAGATCTTGAAATCCCAGAGGTGCTGACATTAACAGTAAGTGGAGTTTCTTTGCATGTGAGTTGGACGACAGTGACGGGTGCCACCGAGTACACACTTATGATTGAGGAGGAGCAGATAAAGGGAAAAGCCAGCAAGCCGGCGAGAGTTCGAAGAGTGGAAGGTGACTCTTACACAGAGACTGATCTCAAACCCCAGACCACCTACTGCGTCAGGGTGGCAGCCAAAAATGCCATCAACCAAAGCAGCTACTCCCAGTCCAAGTGCAGAAACACTGATGCTCTAGTGGGCTCTTAGTGACACACACACACATGCACGCATACACACAAATTCACTTAAATAGACACTGGACTAAACAGAAATACTATCATATGCCACTTTGTAGCATCCATAACACAACTCATGCTGGTTTGATCGTACACATACTTTAGGAAGATAATTGTGAAAAGGAAGTAATCACACATACAAAGTCATGATAAAATTATGTTTCTTAAATGTCACAAAGAGATGATGATCAACCCTAACAACCACTTATAGATTTAAATGCTTCTGAATTTTCTGTGGGAGTAGTTTGTATATTTGCATAAATGTAGCTCTGCTGAAATTATACAGTATTTATCAAAAACATGCTTATATTTTTGGGGTAGGTTATTCGATTCTCTGCATGATTGATGAAAAATGTAGTGTAAACAAATAAAATGGTAATTTATAAAGCTATATTTGTAAAGCCATGCAGTATCTGATCTTTTTGATGTACGATGTGACTTCTCAGATTGTAAACACGCCGACAGATGCTTTTGAACAATCCCAGAAATTAAAGAATAAAAAAAAGGTTGAAAACACACAAAACAAATCTAATCTGGAGTTTCATTTTTTCCAACTTGGAAAGCACACCATCTTTTAACTCTGAAGCTTTACATATCAGGGCCTGTGCAAGTCTGAAGATTATTTTAGAACAACTTCAGATAAACAACAGAAGACATTACATTATGTCACTATTTATTCAAAAAATGCTAATCCAAATTACAGAAGTAATGTGTATTTTCTCATACTCAAAATCAGAGGTCTTCACTGGGATTTATGCACTGACAGGCAGATACATGGATAGCTTTAACACTTAGAACAGCCAGGAGGGTAGTAGTAGTATAGTAGTATTTATTTATTGTCATTGTCAAGAACAATGAAATTGCGTTTGGGGCTTCCATACAACCCAAAAAAAGAAGAAAATAATAAATACCCCTTAAAACCCAAGTGTACATATTTAACCCAGTGTGACTCCAATGCAATAAGACAATCCTTAGCAATAATGTTCGTAGAAATTCAGACAAAGACCTGAGAAACATGACAAAATACAACAATGCACCCATTCAATATTATTGTCATTTTGACCTTAAGTAGAATTTGATTTGGGCCCCCCGCCAGCACCAGTCCCGCCCACCTCAGCACCACTAGTATTATCTATAGTTTGTTCATGCTTTATCATTTGTGCATTAAACATCAAACACAACTATTATCATAACTTACTAGTGTGCTGGAAGGAAATCAAGACAATATGATTCCTGTTCATGTGCCTCACAGCTGTTCCGTATTTCCCAAATGTGGTAGAGCGCAGTGATATACTGTGAAAGGAAATGATGCAACTGAAGCCTGGCAGCATCTGGTATATATGAAGCTTTGGTCATTTGGATAAACTGGCCTAGAGGGACAGACCACTGTGTATTATGTAAAGCCCCACAGCACAATGAGCACATAATAAACCTCACAAGTCTATTTTTGGGTTTCAAAACTTTCAAAATGAAATGTTCTGAATGCTGTGATAAAACAGTTTCTGTTTAAATAAATTATTTCAGTGTAAAACTGGGACTGTGTGACGCCTCAGTTGTCTGAGGTGATCCTGACGGATCAGAACTAACTGATAATTAAGGACAGTCAAGTTTTATCATATGAACAACAGTATGTTACCTGAAAGTATTCAAACACTGTATTACGAATTCTTGTCTCTGTGGGAAAGTTGCATTCACTATATGTGTTTAGGGGTTTTCGTGGCTGCAGTGAGTGATGCTGCAAGCAGTGTTTTAAGAGAGAGATAGAAATAAAATGGTCTACTTGTTTGGATTTTGCAAGTCCACAAGACCTCAAGTCAGTAAGAGAAAAGCACCCTCTGCAGTACAGCCCATGCAGCAGTCCATTGTCCATAGCACAATCCATTTTCACACAGGAATACACCATAACACAAATATTTTTTATACACATGCTGTATGTCTCTTACTGGATATTTAAGTATCGTTTTGTTTTTAACGGGCATATGGAAGCATGGTTATTTTCATATTTCCATAAAATGTTAACCTCTCACACAAATGTCACACAAACTGGTTCGTGTGACATTTCAAGCGCTCTTTGGGGCCCCCTTCTGGTGTTGGAATCCCATTTGCAATTCATTTGCTCGGATTAATAAGGTGCTCCACACTCTTCTTCACTCTGCAACCCATTTGGTTCTCCACCCATTCCACCACACACTGCTCTGCTTAGCTATGGCTCAATGCGACCCTGCAGTACTTTTTAACCTTTTATCGTTATATATTTAACTGGAGCTTTGCAAAAGGTTGTCAACAGCCAAAGAAGAGCTTTGAATTTCCTTTGAGAAGCCTGGAGAACTGTTAATGACAACAGCTTATAGAAATCACAAAACAAGACTTCCTAAGAGAGTTCAGGCAGAAAAAAAGTGGTCATATCCATCCAAATATTGACATTCTGGCTTGTTAGACTTGTACAAACTCAATTTATGCCTTAGACTGTATTAGCATGTATGTGTGTATGTTTTTTCTATTTTCCATAGCAAAATGTAAAGAAATGCAGGTTGGCTCAAGGCTTTTGCACAATACGGGATATATTTGTGGTGGAAAATGGACATTTGTATTACTACATAATTGCTTTGCTTATATTATGTGGAGTAGAAGCAAAAATATTTAAAAATAAGTCATATATTTTACTTTCAAAGACATGCTCAAGCCTGCTGAAGCCTCGATTAAGCTTTAAGGGATTTTTCCAAAGCCAACAATTATTAATTTAATATAAAAAAAATAAATTTTGACCAGTTGGATGCACTTCCACAACTCTACCACTTTTGAAGCCATGTGTTGCCGATATATTTTAAATAATATAAGAACAGAACCATCTTTGCTCTTCCTCTTGAAACCTGACTCCATATGGTTCCATATCCCAAAAAATATTTTCAAAAAGGTGGGAGGGTTGGATTTTCTCCTGAAATGTGATTTTGATATATTGAAGTTGCCTGTGAAACTGTCAGAATATCATAAGCAGGTCTTGTCTTTTTGGAAGATGGTGTTTGCCCATAACTTTTCACCACATTGCTCCACCTTGTGGAATAACAGAACAATTACAATTAATAAGAAGTCATTGTTTATTAAAGAGTGGTTTGAAAAAAACATAATCTTTATAACAGACTTACTTGATGAAAGGGGTCAGTTTCTCTCAGTGGGTGTTTTTAATGCTAAGTTTAACATTCAGTGTTCCCTTAGAGAATATGACAAGGTTTGTAAGGTAATCCCCTTACCTCTGTTGAGTTTGATTCAAGGTTATTTGTATTACTCTAAGGCACAAATTAGTCTACCTTCTTTACATCTAAACCAGATTCCTTTGACGGATAAAAACTGTAATAATAAAACCATGAACAAGATATTTAAAAACAAATTATTTCACGACTTTAACAGTAACACAAAAC
>NW_005187473.1:705038-706084 GCF_000239375.1 Pundamilia nyererei
GCAGAAAGGAAACTGTTATATGTCATAAAAATGGCCTTCATATATTTATGTATATGTATATATGTGTTTTTTTTTCCTATTTCGTTTGGTTTCTTATTCAACCTATTCAAGATGTTGTTGCACTAATGTTGTCTCCCAACGAGAGATTGTAATATGTGCATAAATTTAATTAAAGTATGGAAAAAAAAGAAAAAAAAAAGAAAGAACCATCTTTGCTCACCCTTCCCTCCCCCCAAAAACGCTCCAGACTCGATAACAACAGCGCCCTCTGGTGGCCGGCGGGCGGGGTTACAGGACTCTAAGACGAGACAAAGATGGATCTGACGTTCAGTCCGCCGCTTCACAAGCAGAGACATCAATTTGTCGTCGATTTTGTCAAGAGGAACAAACCTAAAAAGGTCGCTAATGTCTTCGTGAAAAATACATTTTTTAAAACTTTAGCTTAAAAGCAAGAATTTCTTTTAACGACGTTTGACTACACCAAAGCTAATTATGTTAGCAAACATTTTCACCAAACCAATTAAGTTAGCTACTATAGTGCATAATAAGCTACGTTGCCTTGGCTTTTCTTAACGCTTTGGGTTCACTGCATTTACAATTTCTTATTAAATTTCTTTAACCGAGAGTCTGCGCTGTGCCTTTGTCCAGGTGGTGGACTTGGGCTGCGGTGAGTGTACCCTCCTCAAAATGCTCAAGTTTCACCACGAAATTGAACTTCTGGTTGGAGTGGACGTGAACGGTGCCAAAGTCAAGAAAAGGATGTATGTATGTATGTATGTATGTATGTCTGTTCACGCAAATGGTGAGAGTTAAGATTAGACTGCGGGGTTAAAGTAATTTAAAGTGTATTCTTTGGCGAATCTTGTGCATCAGTGCGCCAACATATATTCCTCTCAACATGTTAACGGAGACAACAGGTCTGTCTAGGCTATGTCAAGATTTTTCATTTCGTTTTATAAAATAATCCTGTCCACACTTAAACTCAAAAATGAAGGAAAACGCTGCTATGAACATGCCAAAGCAACAGGTGGCGATATATTCCTAAC
>NW_005187473.1:708476-709693 GCF_000239375.1 Pundamilia nyererei
CCCGCCTCTGAGACGGGAGACCAGTTAAGTTTAACTTTAAAAACTGGTTGAAAGTTAGTAATTTAAAATGATCTTAAAGTCTTGCTCTGATTATTGTCTTCAATAAAGATGAAAGCACCAGGCAGCACAGTAATGTGCAGGCTCTGCTTGAATGTTTCTTTAGGCATGGATTAGCTCCTATATCAACTGACTACCTGGAGCCAAGTTACGATCAGCTGTGCGTTGAGCTGTACCAGGGCTCAGTGACCCAAAAAGACACCCGCTTCAAAGGATTTGATCTGGTCACCAGTATAGAGCTGTAAGCTGCTGCATTCTCCTCACTCTTTTGCGTTCTGTTTATCATTACAAATGTTTTTTCTTTCTTTGCTTTTATGCTCGTCACTCTGTGCTGCTTCTTGTAACTGTGTTTTCTATCTGTCTGTGTGTGCAGCATTGAGCACCTCACTCCTGCTGATGTGGAGCTCTTCTCTGAGGTGGTATTTGGTTACATGACCCCAAAGATGGTCATCATCAGCACCCCAAACTCTGAGTTCAACATCTTCATGCCTGGAGTGTCCTGTTACAGGCACAGCGACCACAAATTTGAATGGACCAGAGCAGAGTTTAGATCCTGGTACATTAACTTTTTTTTAGTCATGCAAATAAATTCATCCTGAAACACTGTAGGAACCTATTCCCTACTGAGCATACAACACAAATTTAAACTGCATCCCTTCTCAGGGCTATGAAGGTGTGTTTGGACTACGGCTATGAGGTGGAGTTCACTGGTGTTGGAAAAGCCCCACAGGGCCAACAGGAGGCAGTTGGGTTCTGTACCCAGATCGGTGTGTTTTACCAGCTCGGGGGGAGAGATTGCTGCAAGACGTTGCTCGTCAACGATGCAGAGGATTTGTTTCCATATACATTGGTAAGTATATTTCAATATTAGTACAAATGGAAAAAGCTAATTATTTCTGTAGTACAAACAAAAAGCATTAGTGATAGTGCTGTGGTATTTGTGTTTTCACTAGCATTTCCTGAGCTTCTACTATTGGAATTATGCACTATTAATATTATTAGCTGCTGCAGCTGGTCTTTTTGATTTATGTGATCATCAATTCATACTGCCATCTGGTAAACAGGAAACAGCTGTAACCCATGTCTTCAGTCCTGTCAAGTCTTTTAAGCCTTGTCTCCCATTGTCCTCTAACTTATTTGTCTACTGAAACATCCTCTGT
>NW_005187473.1:709723-737934 GCF_000239375.1 Pundamilia nyererei
TTTTTTATTTGCATTTTTGATGAAAATGTACATGTGAAAATATTTGATGAATGCACATTAGTTACTTCCTCATCAGTTTTTATTAATTAGTCATTCCAGTGATTTGAATACACCTAGCAAACCAGAGGTAAAAGCAATATTTGATGATGCAGTAGATTGCTTTTAAACTGGTATGAAATGACAGTATTTACCGCCCTCTGCTGGTGGCTGCTTAAAATTGCAAACAGCTGGACATACATGTAACACCAGCGTGATTAATAGTGATTAAGCAAAAATTACATTTCTATACCTCTCTAATAATAACTTTGTGGTATTAATCAACAGCATTAAAGCTTTTATCCTGAATATATGCTTCCCCAGGTTTCTGTTTCATACAGGTTTCTGTGATGCTGCCTGCTTCCTTTGACTTTTGACCTGTGCTTTTTCCTCTGCTCTGTCAGCTTTACAAAGTAAACTACCCCAGCCTGTGCGACAACAACATCTTGCGCAGGGTTCTGGTGAGTGAAGTGCTGTACGGGGCAGAAAAACTAAAGAATAGATGGATGGAGGAACAGGCCGACGGGATATGTGATGCAGTTGCACTGTGTCAAACTGAGGGAGGAGGTGAGGAATTCCTGTCAGATGAAGCAGACAGGGTGAAAAGCATTGTTTTATCATCTTATTTAAACACGTTTGTTTAAAATGCACCAAACTGTATACCTACAGCATGTGCAGAGGAGATGAAAGATTTAATGGAATGGAGTGGTGCATCAGACAGTGCTGAAAAACAGGGGTCCTGTACATCATGCAGGTGAGCTTCCTCAGGAGGATGCCAGTATGTGGTATTAAGGAGAGGCAGCATCTCCCAGCGTTTTATTTTATGAGTTTTTCTTTATTGACCTTTTTGTGTGTACTAATAGGATTGTGGCTGTACCACTGGATGTGCTGTGGTCCTGCTGTCCTAAAGTCAGTGTGCTAAGTGGAAGCCTTGGTAATCTCAAACATCTGCTGATGGATGAGCCGAACATTAAACTGAGCCAGGATAGCTCTGCTGTGCTAATAAATCACTGGGAACAAGGTATTGTTTGATTCATTTTCTTTGTGCTTCACTAAACGTTTGAAGTGGTTTTTAGATTGTGTTAATTTTTCTGTGAATATGAATATTTTCTTCATTCGTTGATGTAAGTTTGACTCTAATCATCTCGTGCTGCATAATAATGAATGTAAAAGAGTCTGGCTTAAGTCCAAAATTAAAATCTGATGTTTTTCATCATTGACCTGTCTCATATGCACTGGTGCATATCAGACAATTAGCAAGGCTAATGGAGGCTCAAGTTGATGTGGCACAAATAGAGCCTCAGGTCTTGTGCTGACAAACAACCCTCTGTAAATGAATCTGCTGTCTCAAGCAAATGCGTGTTATGTACCGTACTGTGTGAAAATCCAGAGCCACACCTTATTTCTTTATATTTTACTTCCAAGGAGCCAGACTTTCTTTTACATTTTTAAAGTGGTCTTGAGGAATAGTTCTCCAAGCTTTCTGACGGTCTTTCAAAGTTATTCTTCGGACATTGGCTCCTTTCCCCCCACTCATTCAAGTTCTGAACTGTGAATCATTCAAGCATCAAAAAGGCACCTAACTCAAGGGATGAACCAGTGTTGTCTAATAAAAAGGCACAACAAGACAGCTTGATAAAGAAACTTAAGTTAATAAATTTAATTACAAAAATTGTTATTAATTTGTATCTCTAGGCACTTTATTATTAGCAGTCAGTCACAAAAACATGCCCTCCTCTCATTTTCTGTAGTTAAATCTATGAAAAATGCCAAAGATAACACAAGTTGAAGAATAAAGGTGCCAAATATTGATTTTAAAGCTCATTAGAAATCCACAAACTGTATATACCGTATTTCCATGTATGTTTCTACATATTTCCCATCTTCCTAGCACAATATAGAGAAAGGAGGGTGGCTCAAAACGTTTGCACTTACTCGATTAAGTCAGAACACACATGTCAAGCCTCGATGAAATAATCCTATGGATGGCCAGAAACTGTTCTCCACCCCTTTGCATAACTCATACTGACTAAAACTTCAATAGTGTCAGCAGTGACAGTATTAAGTGTATTTGTGTGGAAGGGTATTGCAGCCTTCCACACAAATGCAGTACTAAGAGGTTGTGCAGCAGAGATCATCAACTTGTATTCACTGCTCACAAGAATCATTTTAGCCACATTGACCACAGAGTGCTTTGCTCACTTCCCTTTCACAGCTCACATGCATCATCAGCTAACCATGCAGCTTGTCATTGCAGTTCTTGTGTTCGTTGCATGAATGTTTCTGTGTTTGTGACTGTGACGCTTCATTGGGATTCTCAGACCAGGAAGAAAAGGAAGATGACTACAATTTGGATGACAGTGGGTATCCAGAGGCCAGTCTGCACAGCCACAGTGCTGAGCAAGAGGAAGACTGGGAGGAAAATGATTGATGTGGAGGATGTTTTCCAGGTATATGTCAGTGTGATTACTGAGTTCATAATAAATATGAGAAAAACTTCAGATTGTCATTACTGCACCGTCTACACACATCAAAAGGACAAAAGCACAGGCTAGTGAACATTAAATCATTTTATTCTACTGTAGACATTTTAAGCATCCAGTACACTTGTTAAAGAAGCAAATGTTGGTCAAAAGAACAAGTCTTTAACAGGGAACACACTGGACAGTGTCGGAACATCACTATACAGAAGAATACACCTTAGTTTTGTAGACAACAGCTTCACAGAAGAGAAGAAGCAACCATGTTTGTAACAACATGTTAGGTACCAAGATGAACATACCTGTTTTACACAGGTAAAACAAGGGATTTTTACTTTACAAAACAAAACAACCGGTCACCATAAATCATACACATAACAGTCATATGTAGTGAAAGACTTTTAGAAACAAAAATATGGCACAATATCAGCAATGAAAGATTCAAAAACAGCTGCGTTCATTACATGTGATCAACATCAAACCAAAATAACACTGATTTACATTTATATCATATACACTGATGCTTATGCAGACATCTCTTCTTCGAACAAATGAAATTAAGTCCTACGTAGTAAATGGCAAGCAACATCCCTCCTTCAGCGTGGAAATGGATTAGAAGATGGTACAGCTCAAGTGAGGAGAAAACATTACAATGTGTCAGGCTCTGCAAAGCTTGTCACAGCTAAAAACGACAGCATAGTCATGCAGAGCACGGGAACGTAAAGACAGAACACTGACGTATAGTTAAAACACCATACACTGATGACACTTTGTGCAGATATTGATACAAGATGTATAAGAGTTAATCTAGAAGAGGCATTGATCCTACTTCTACTATGGCTTACGACAGGAGACAAGATTAGATGCTGTACAGTCTGTTGTGTCTAATGCTCTCAATGTGCATAGACCTACAGGCTCCCAGGTAATAACGGTTGTTGTGTACTTTGGCTAACTTGTTCAACTAAACTGTGCACTCACTCTCCTAAGAGGCTAGAGATGGAAAGTCTACATGCATGGCACTAACGATTTTAAAACTCTGGTGCATCTGAGTGCTCAAGCCTGTCTCCTGATATGAAGCTAGCAGATATACACGTTACACCCAATTACTGTAATACTCTGGGTCTTTTCTTTGAAGTACAGGTGCTATTGAGGATTTCCTTCATGGCAGTGAATTACTTAACTAATCCTTTTCTGTCCTATATTAAAACTAAAGAAAAAAAACCATAGTGTACAACAGCTGCACCAGTCAAACAGTTAATGTGTCAGAGGATCTTTCTTGTGCAAGCATCCTGATCCACCAGACAGTTCATAGTGATATAGCTACAAATAGATATACATCTGCAACAGTGAATATTTTAATATATATATACCCTTCCATGTCAGTATTCATCAGAGGCCACTGTTATTTTTTGCATTCACTGCCATGTAAATGCAAAGAGCAGTAACAAGATAAAAGAGGGCAGTCTGGGACTACATACTTCTGCCACACTGTTATGATTAATTCACCTGGATCCAGAAAAACAGATAAGTTTGATATTTTTTTGACGATATTGAAGATATGACTCATTTTATTTTTGTGTGGAGACACTTAAAAAAAACAACTCTGTGAAATTTAGTTTGCGACTGTTGCTTGTAGCCAGTTACCGTTAGGAGGAGTTCTCCACCCTAAGAACTATTTAGTCTTATTTTGTTATACAGAGGAAGAAACTAGAGAATGAGGTTGCCAATTAGGGAAATGATCCGATTTTAATTTAGTTTCAGCTTCACTTCAGGGGTTTTCTTGATGCTCTTTTGCTTCAGCTTCTATTGAGCTGCAGTATTGATGATGCTGTGATTTTTGGTTTAGTTTCCATCTCCTAATTGTAACATGGTTAAAGCTGTTAAAAAGCACAGTCTTAATTCTCTACAGTGTTTATATAGCAAAACAAATATTAAATAGCCAAGTCACCACTGACTAAATATTTTTGACAGCTCTGCATTTAGACAACGGGGGCCTCTGTGATTACATTTGGGGAAATTGTCCTCTTTTCTCTGTGTGGGTACCAATATGGCATTCCTCACAAGAGATTATGTGTCCCTTCACTGAGATAACAGCGTTACTGTTGCTGCTAATAAAAGTGGCCGGTGTACCAGCACAAAGGAATAACCACATACACTCACACACATTCACACATCAAATAGCTCAATTTTTCATAGCAAAATATTCTCACCGGAGTGCCAACGACTACTTTTTGAGCAGCTTATCAGCAGAGATTAAATCCTATTTGATAAAGGAAGTCCAAAACAAACACCAAAGGAATGTCCTGATAGGATGTGATGTGTTTTCAGTCCGTTCTGATCTTCCCATCCTTGTGCCGTCTGGAGAGGAAAGGTAGATTTTTCACTTCATAAAAGTTTCAGTTGGTTTTACTTTGGATGTTTGGAGTTTGGATAGCAGGGAGCCAGAATTTAGATGCACAAGTGTTTTAGAACAATTGGTCACTGTGTTTCCTCCTTTCATTGATTCTTTAAGATAAAACCCGTCCACTTCTTTCTCCTAATGATATCTTAACCGATATAAACACAGGAAGGGCACTGGTGTAATGTCGACGGATCACTGAGTGATCAGCTTAGACACATGCTGATCGAGTAGGAATGAAGGTTGAAATGGAAACGGTCTCATTTCCAGTTGTTTCAGGTGTAATCAGAGATGCTGCATGTCTAACGCTTAATCACCACCTGCTCGTACGCTCCACCACCAACCCTAAGAGGACATGAGGAGGCAGAATTGGCAATCACACACTTGTTTAAATCTTCATTAGTTATCACAAAAGGTACCAAACTGAAATCGTGTTATATAAAACCAAGATGGGGTGGGAGGTACAAAATATCATCTGAGCTCTAAGGCTGGTCTGGTAAACAGATGTTAGAAGTTTTGTTACATTGAGTTTGATTGAAAACAAAACAGTCCCCCTCTATCTCTCAGGTAGTGCTTCATTGCAAAGTCTTTGGTCATCAGAACTTTCCTTTGCTCTGCACCAAACCTGTAAACTTTAGGAAGAACCACTATCAGCTTTTTATCTGCATTAATATTGAGACAACTGTGCTGTTGTGAAGTCACTACACTGCATTCCAAATTATTATGCAAATGATATTTGTCGCTTTCCTTTATAGTCGATTCAATGACAGTCAGTGTACTTTTCAAGTCAACCGTCAGAGCACAATTCAGATTTTATTGAACAAACCTCCCAATGACAGCTGTGGTTTTGCAAATTTAAAACAAACAAACAAACAAAACCCTCAAAATGCACTGATCCAAATTATTATGCACAACAGTTTCAAAACATTTTATTGGTTATAAACAACTGAAAATTGATAAATTTGCAGCATAAGGTCATATTTACTGAAACCATAACAGGCCAAACTCCATGTTAACTCAGGAACCCTTCTTTGATATAAGTTTCACATTCTTGCATCCATTGAACTTCCAGGTTTTTGGAGAGTTTCTGCCTGTATTTCTTTGTAAGATGTCAGAATAACCTCCCACAGCTGCTGTTTTGATGTGAACTGCCTCGTCACCCTCAAATCTTTTGCCTGAGGATGTTCCAAAGGTTCTCCACAGGGTTGATGTCAGGGGAGGATGCGGGCCACACACCATGTGTTTCTCTTCTTTTATTCCCATAGCTGCCAATGCCAGAGAGTGGGACTGCACCCCTCAGTAAGACTGCTTGAAAATTACTCTTGATGTATTTCTGGGCCTACTGTAACCATTCCTGCTTGTGAGTATTGGTTAGGTGGTGGCCAAAATGGTAGGTTTATGCATAACTGCAAGCCTCTGGAGGTTTTCGGGACTACCAGCAGCTTCAATTACCTGCTTGCTGCTTTGTAATGGCATTTTAGCAGCTGTTCTGTGAATCTGATGAATTTGTCTGGCAGAAACCTTCATCTCTATGCCTTAGTCTGCACAAACCCATCTGTGCTCTGACTCAGCCACAAGTTTCTTCACAGTACAATGGTTACGCTTAAGTTTTCATATTATATCTAATGTTCTCAGACCTTGTGTAAGGTATTGCACCAACACATTTCTGCAGCAGAGATCCTTTTACTTTCCCATATTGCTTGAAACTTGTGGCATGCTCAATGATGTGGAACATCTTAAGTAGTTTTCATTTTATTGGGCTCACCTGGCAAACTAATTATGACAGCTGTCTGAGATTGATATCAGTGATCCAAAGAGCCCAGAGACACAATACCATCCATGAGTTTAACTGAAAACAAAAGATTGAATGTTTACGACACTAAAATCTTATTTGCATAATAATTTGGAATGCGTTTGTACACTCATCTCTCTGGAATCATACCCTCAGAAATCCCTACACTAGTTTGCTTGCTTTCTTCAGGTACGGTAATTGTGATGCTCACCTGGTGGGAAGGTGATGACTTCCAAGCGCTGTACTTCCCCCGGGTCCAACAAACAGCCGCAGGCCTTCCTCTGAAACGGTGTTCATAACATTTGGTCAGTACACGGAGAACCCACATCCTCCTGTATAATTCTTGTCATGACGAGCAGCCAGTTGCTAGGCAACCTAAAAATAATCATCTATTGACAGCAGCTTTCCATTTGTAGCTTTGAGCTGGATGAGACCTTGGAAGGGAAAACAATGCCTCACTCCTTAAAGTACACACACACACACACTGACTCGTGGGAAATGAATATGCAAATGTGCCGTGCATTAAACACATGCAGTAGTAACCTAGAATTGGGATGAATCCCATTGTTTTGTTTTGTATTGATTCATCTATTTTAGTTATTCATTAAGCTGAAATCTCTGTAGATCCATCAGATACTACTTGCTTCTGCCTGTGAAGATTTTCTTCATTTATATATTTCACAGAGATGCAAGTTTTGAAACTGACAATTTATTCTTTATCTAAGAGACCAGTTTAAAAGGAAAGGTCCCATAGCTCGTGTTTATGTCATTTTAGTGTAAGGATAAGAAAAGAAAAACAACAACTGCAAACAAAAAACAAAAAAGTGGACATGTCATACCCTCAGCACTTGAGTCCAGTAGGCCGGGTGTAAAGTCCTGACTCTGGAGAATCTTTTCCACAACATCGTCAGCATCCACCCGAGTGTCGTCCATTCTCTTCAGCTGAGACTCCATGGAGTCCTGTTTCACTGGGTGTCTGAGGGGAGAATACACAAGAGCGTCTGGAGTGTTTGAGGACAGCTGCTTTTACTGCAGAGTCAAACTGAAGCTTTGCTTCCTGTACTTCACATTTCATTTTGTGCTAATGAAGTGGAGTGATCAACCTGCTTACTTCTGCTTACCCAGTCAAAACTATACAGTGTTTCAACTACTGTTTCAATCACTTACATTACGTCCATTGTAATTCATCCAGTTTTCAACACTAGTGGCGTGTGTTTTAATCACCATAAATGTAAAGTGAAGTACATTTTTTTATACATTATAATAAAAGGTTTTAAAATATTACTTGTAAATACAGTGACGACGAGGCAAATTATTTAGAACTCAACTGATCTAAAAGGTCATGACTGTGTCTGAACGTATAGTGAAGAGCACTAGAACTGCTGCTGCTAGTGCAGTGTGCCTTCTGACTACCCCTCTCTGCTCATCTGTTAATGTAACTTGCTGGCAATGTGGTTAATACTGAAAACATCTGTGATCAACTAGGTGAACACTGCTTATTAAGATTATTATCAAGGTTAGCATGGTAGTCACGTATGCATTGTAATTTTGTGGACATCTTATCTGTATTGACTGTTTTCTGGCAAAAGGTTTGAGTTTTTAATCACTCGATTCGTAAGTGTAGGAAGCTCAATCATTTCCTGCTTCCTGAGTTTGATAAATTTACTTACAGCTGCATGTCAGAAAAGTAAATATGTGGTTAGGTTAGCAACAACATAACAGGAAAAAGCTATCCTGTCACCACATGTACTTGGAGCACCCTTTGTTAACAACAATTCACACATGAATTATTATTCATTTCATCCTTGTAAAAAAAAAAAAAAAAAGACTAAACGTGCCATTTTGCAGAGGACAGAAGCATGACAATACTTCCTGTCTTTTTCTTGTCACAGTGAGGTATCTTAGCAACAGGGCAGAATGGTAGTTTATTTAGAGGTGCAGATATGATATTCTCCTTATCAAGTCTCTGCAAGAAAACTGATAAGTAAATTCCCATAAATGCTTAACTATTCCTACAAAACGCATCCTAAGCTGCATGTAAAACTAGCCCCCAGGAATACTCCTCTGCTCATGGTTGGACATTTTTAGATCCCATAAACACAATGAGAGTCTTTCAAAGAATAAAAGCTCACATAATGAAACCACAAATACACTTCCTCCAAAGCTCTTCTACTCTAACAGCTGCTTCCTGAAACATGACACTGGTCTCAGGGGTATTAAGTATAACTCCTACCATAAAAGCCTACCACGTTTGGCATGCTAACTGGATTCTCTCATCAAATATGATAAAGAAACATTTGTGTATACTTTTAGTGCACACTGCATAAATAAATAATTTCAGTCTGCAGCTTTAACCGGTTTACCTGTTGAGCCGTTCACAGGAGGATGCACTCCGCACTGGTGTGCCCGGAGCATTGCCGGAAGCTGCTGAGGAGGTTGGGTGCTCAGGCAAAGCTGGACAGGTTCTGGATTCTCTGTCTTCACTGGGCTCCGGGATGCTACCAATACCTGTTGAAGCGCTGCCTACTGAATGATTTCTCCGGTGGCTGAACTCTGACATGCTGGAGGAGCGGGAGTGACCGGTGCTATAGCCTGAGAGACATGGGCAGTGACTGTATTAACATACAGCACCAGTATTTTACTTGATAAGCTCAGAGATTGTAACAGGTACAATTTTCTGTTTACAATTCCCCTTAAATGCATCATATGGATACAAATCCTGCACCAGTGTTTTGTAGCACTTCAAAGACCTGCTGCAGATATATATTCCTAATATAGCACATGGGTTAAATCTGCATTGCAACACTAATAAAGATCAATTGATACGTACCCACACAAGTCCAATATTTTCATTACTAACTGGAGACAAATGACTTATTTGAGCTCATAAATGAATCAATCCATATCAAGTGCATACAGAGTTTTTGTTCTTTTGAATGCACTGTGCAGCAGATTTGTAACTTGCTCTGTACTAAATGATTTAGCCGTTCACGTGACACCCACACTCATGCTGTTCATGTCTGCGGGAAGCCAGCTAAACCAAGAAGCGATCTCGGGCATCAGGTCACTTCCCACACACTAATGAGAGGTTTGAATAAATCTATCAACCATTTCACATGGAAGGAAATATATTTTTAAATTCTATACGAGCGGGTCATTAGAGCTGAGCTCAGTGCATCTCTTCACTTCCTCTGATCTTTTATTACTGTTATCCGATCTGCCTGCAATGGAAACTCGAGCCCTGGCTCTGAACTGCGCTGCTGGAGTGTCAATGGAATATGATTTTATTCTTTCCCTCCTCCTCAATCCAAAGGCCTTGTTTTCTCATTTTGACCTTGCACTCCTATTATTTAAAGTACAATTGATTGCAGGCGAACAAAAAAATTAGCATTATGTTTTATTTCTACTACTCGCTGCTAGCTTGGATACATACATAGACTATCTCTAAAGCAAAATATGAACAACAGTAGATGATAACGACAAAAAAAAAACAAAAAAAAAACGGTTTACATTTTATACCCTTACCTGAGAGTTTTGACTGTTGGCTGGCGTAGCTGGAAGTTCGGGAGTGGCAGCAGCCACCAGGGTCATCTGACACAACAGGGCACTTCCCTTCCCGATTCTCTGCTGGATTAAAAAAAAAGTACAGACCCAGATGTTGAATGTGGATTTGAGTGAAAAACATGCACGTACAGCTTCTATGAAGCATCCTGTAAAAAAATAATAAAATAAAGAAACTGCCTTCAGATAAGCCCATGCTGTGGACTAACATTTATGTATAGTATTCAAAGTGGAAGTAGGTTGTGGAAGCTAGAAAGATATTCATGCGTATCTAGAGTGAAATAATTCACTATCTCTGAGTTAATGAGCCAGTGGCCACAGTTGGCATGTGCAGGGACAGAGTCACTTCTGCTCAGACGAAAACAAACATATTTCCATCTGAAAAGAGCTCAAGTTAGTTCTGTGACCAAAAAGATGGTCTGCAATGCATAAAATCTCTGAAAATATATCATCAGAAGGGCAAAGCTGGATGCTAGTTGACAGCTTGGATAACAATTCTTTCAATTTAAGCCTTTAAAGAAAAAAAAAGAAAGAAAAACACGTGCCACAGTTTTAATGTCAAATGGGCAAAAAGTGGGAGCTGCCAAAAAGCAATAACATTTCAGAGTTCAAATGTCTGTGGGAAGGTCTCAGCAGCCTCAGCAACACAGCAGAAAATAGACTACATAGAGGGGGATAACAACCAGAGACACATGAGGGGAGGTGGTCACAATGACCTCACAGCTAGTTTTTCTTTCTTCTTCTTCTTCTTCTTTTCTTTTAACTCCAGGCATTCCTCTAATTTAGAGAAAGAATTCCCTTCTGCACTGCACCAATCCACAGTGATCACAGCCAGAAACAGCAGCTTGTCCAAAACATACAGACTTCTTACACCTCTCCTAAATTTTTTTTAAATGACACAACAACAGGTTTGTGTAGATTATCTCTGCTGGACAAATATCCACCAACAAAACATGATCAAAGACTCTCATACAGGACTTGAACTGGCGCATCTTGCACATATACGAAACATGGGGATGCACCGCTAAGGCATGTTGGGAATGACATCAAGTGCATTGCACATGCAAACACACAACCCGTACCAGAAAGACTAGCACAAAAGTCCTATTTTTAAGCATGTAAAAGCCCCCTGGGTTAGAGCAGATTGGGGTTCATCTAAAAGAAAGCTAGTTTAAATTATACATGAAAGAGCTCTGCTACTCTCTGAAGCTTCCAGGAAGAACAAGCATTAAACACAGCAATGCGTTCACACATGAACACACATACTGAATAAGAGAGTGAAGAAGGCGCTGAAAGAGAAATCTTCAAGAGAAATGGTTTTTGTAGTAGGGGATGGGAGCAAAGTACAGTAGGAGTTATGGCGTCTATAATACAGGAAAAATCAGACAGCACAGTCTGCAGTTTGACAAATGAATATCAGCAGCGACGCGTGACACTAATTACAGCTAAAAACATAACTGTTAAGATTATGATGACCTACTCATGAACACTTTGTTTTTATTATCTTTTAGCTTTGTCAGCTACACAGAACAGTACAGCGTGGGCTACAGATTGCCCCTAACTGAAATAAATTTTAGCTTCTGCCTTTATCTTACAAGCTACAATGCTGGGAAGCTCCTGGAAGCTCTCCATGATCTTCCTGTATAAATCTAAACCAGATTAGCAGGAACTTGACACATCAATTACAGCCCCCTCCAAAAGGCCCGGTCACATTCACCATCTACAAGGGATGAAAACTCACCACAGATGAAGGTCTCTGTTTAAAAAAATAAAATCTGTAGCATTCAAATGTAGATTAATGTTAGTTGAAAGATAAGAAATCTCAATAGAAATAATGTTATTTTGCACTTCAGGCTGTGTCACACTAGCGCTGAGTGCCTGCTCTGCCAGGTCTCCCCTGAGAAAAAGACTAATCTCAAGAGACTTCCTCATAAATAAAAGGTTATATTTTAAATAGATAAATAAAAAGACTAAAAATAGGACAGCAACCTTCTTGTGACTAGAATCCACCGTTGCCTTGTGACTGCACTGGATTCTTTTACTTTTTGACAACTGATTGCAAGCGGTCAGGGCATCCATTTTCAACTAGGTCATTTGGTGGGAGCCGACTTGTCTCCAACAACTACAGTTTGACTTGAAGTGACTGCAATAATGCTCAGACAGCCTGTCAAATGTTTGCAAATAATCATAGTCTCATTTATAAATGCAGACAGATTTCCAACACGTTGCAATCAATCCGAGTCTGTCTGCACTGATCAGAGCAACTCGTCTGTACCGTCAACTGGTTGTTTTCTATAAAACAAATGTGATTCTGCAGGCTAATTGCTGTCCTGCAGCAAAGCCAGCAGTTGCGAAGGAATTTCTGTTTTAGACCTATGAGGTTCTGGCTGGACTGTGCATGTAGACAGCAACAGATTTGTAATATGACACGATATTATCACAGTTATTTGCTATATTTTCACAAACAGGTTCCACATAATTGACAACTTGACCCCATTCTATTGCAAACTTATAGCAGACTGACTGCAGATTGATGTACCAAAGTTGCAACAACTGGTAAGTGACCCAACCCTCATCTTCACAGCAGCTATTCTAAAGGCAACACGATTGCAAGTATATTGCAGACAGTCACAATCATTTTGCTTGTGTTACTGTTTTCGTTGGTGTGACAGCAGCATTAAAAGACAAAGAGCCAGACAAAAGCATATTAAAGTGAATTAAGTTATCAAACACTTCACTAGATCACAGGTAACTCACAGGTCAAAGCTAGTAAAGGTTTGTGTGTTACTTTTGTTACAGGTGTCATTCTATGGTGGTTTATGTAAGAAAGCTGGGTCTGCAGGTGGTTCTGCTCTGTGGTAACACAGATGGGCTCTCTACAGTAACTCTGTTTGACATTTTCATTTCCAAATTGTATTAGATCAAACAGAGCTGCTCTGTCTCTACACCTGACCTGGTTTTATCATTTGCATAGCTTCCTGTTTTCTCAACTATAAAGCAGCGACTCATTCAGAACATGAATTTGTCACCTATTCATTCCTTCATGATCATGTTTCCTGTCTGGGTTCGGCTCGAGAGACGACACTAAATGACTGAAAAAAATTAATATATTAATTTGACACAATTTCCCAGGAATACATCAAAATGAAGCAAAATTATTCATCCTGGAAGTGATTCAATATCCTTAGAAACGTTTGCTTCTGCTGGCATGGAGACTATTATTTGTAGCGCACTGTATTACGTTTTGATCAGTTTGAACCCAGAATGGGTGAAAATCAAATAAAAGGAGCCTTTAATGGTGGTACATCAAGCCAAGCAGATAAATCTGCTGAAGAAAATAAATTCTGAGCAGTGGAGGAAAACCTTTACTGAATAAAACTTTCATCACTTTGCTTTAAAACACTTTCATTTGTCCATCTCGAATACTCTTCTTTTATTTGTATTAGTTGTTTACTTTAGTTGATTAAATATTACATTTACTTATTCATACATTCATTCTTAGTTTTGTTTTTGCTGAGAAAACCAGGTTGTCAATGCTCATTTTTGTCAGTCTGCTGATAACAACTTTTCCTCCTCCAGATCAGTGCTAATCTCACGAGTGATCGTTCACGACTCCAACTGATGGAAATCGCTTGTACTAACTGAGAACTTAAATCCCTGCTGACACAGCAGACAGGAGTGGCTTCACGATCTTAGATAATAATAACAACTGAAACATAGAAGTGGAGCTAAACTCTGAAAGAAGAAATTCTCAGCTTGTGATGAAGTACGATCTGTCAGGTGCCGGCAAATGTTTGGCAAAGCCAATGAGAAGATGAAGCAGAGAATAGGAGTGTAATGTAGCGTGATCGGCCTCACCGGAACAGCCTTTCTGTGAATCCCCTCCCTTCCTCTCTTCCAGGAGGCTCTCTGTATCACCCTGGATCGCGATCATTGTTGCTGTGCAGGGAGGCCTGATGACAGAGGCAAAACAACTGGCCTTTATGTTCTACTCCAATACTTAAATGCATCAACTAAACCCTAAGCAAAGACAAAAAGACAAAACTGCTAAAGGATTAGAAAATACAATATAACACATTATGTACAAGCTATTACTCAATGCTTTAAATAATGACAGCTTAAGCTCACAGTCACTTCAGAGTAGCAAAATCCTGTATCCAGAGAAACCTTTAAGTCTCAATGTTTAAACCTGTAAGTAGTACGCACACAGCTAGAGCTGTGGTAATAATTTAATTTAGTCATATGACACTGAATAACTGAGGAAATAATCATCCCTGTAAAGACAGAGCACAAGCAACAGCGCCGGTGCATCAAATGTAGCCGTTTTGAGAGAACAAAGAGGTTTTAAGTTACGGTGCAGGAAAGGTCATTGGGTCGGTTTTGTTGTCCTAGCTGTATTATCCACAAATCCAGATAAGCACAGCTCACAAAAGAGCATGATTAGCGTTTTAGTCTGAAAACGATTGGATTTAAATGACTTTCCAGTTTAAACATTTTTCAGTCAACAATCTCTGCTCACAGACTCTGCAGAGACGTACAAAAAATTGCCTTAACTCACGTTTTAAAACAGGGATCCCCCGACATGAGCTGTGTACTGATGATAACCTGTGGAGAGAAAGAAAAAAAAAAGTTAGCTTGGGTTTTACTTCCATTCAACTTGGCCAACTTCAGAAAAGTTGCCCACTTTTGCTTTGGAGTCAGCAAAAATGTGCTCACTGATTGAGGGGTCATGAAAAACAGCAAATAACGACTGTGGGCCTGCACGAATCTGCACGATCCTTTTTATTTCCCACAGGTGACACCTCTCATCTATGGCCATGGATTATTTCTGGCTCCACTGAACGACTCATCTTTGCTAGCAACTTTTATGCAAAAACCTTTCCAGTGTGATTCTCTGAGTTGAGGAAAAACACCGCACTTGTGTCACTGAAGTCACATCAGACTGTGTTACCTTGAGAATGGAGTTATCCTGACGAGTATTTTTGGTATCGTAGCCTTCCAGCAGACATCTGCGGGTTGTATTCCCTGAGCCGGCAAACTCTGCTAAATTCAGATCTGCAAAACCAAGCTGAAGGAGAAAGAAAGAATGACACAGGGTAACCTTTGTGTTTTGTTATTTGCCCCTGAGGAGACGGATCTTTTTCTCAGTCAGCAATATGACAAACTCTGGATGGAAAATGACATCAAGAAGGACAGGAGACAAACTTGAATAAAACAATATCAGCAAATCTTACAGTTCACTTTTTCTTCAAATGATAAGCTAGGAAAGGGATACCTACTTAAGTATGTATAATAATAGGGTTTAGTTTGCTCATTAAATAATTACTTTCAACTAAATAGAAAAGGCATAACATAATGAGCCAACCTGCAGGCAGTGAAGGCCATCTGTTTGCTACATGCTCACAAGGCTAGCTACTTCAATATGGCTGATTACTGTAAAATCTGGGTGACCTGGAGGTTCGGCTCAGAGGACAGGGGTAGCGCATTGTAAGCCTGTAATGAGTTACCTTTGCGTATGCCTTTCCACCCTTCAGCTCCTGCATAAGACAAGCAAAAACAAAAACATGACATTAATAAAATGACTTGATACTGTTAAAAAAAAGGTTCCATAAGTTGTCTCCAGCTGTCATGCTAATGTTTTATATTGAACTGATCCTTGAATTTTTTTGTGGGGGAAACACTAAATTAAAAACATCAGTTTATTCTCTACATTCATGATACTGTAATTTAAAAAAGGTATAATAACTAAAAGCTAAAGTAAAAGGCTGAGGGGATAAAGGTAAGGTAAGGTAAAACTTTACCGTTGTTAAACACAATGTTCTTATCACCAGAAAACTTTCAAAGTTGCATCCAAATAGCTGTGATGGGAAATTTTCAACAACATAAAAAGAAAAACAATTACATTGGTAAAAAGGAAGCACCCATGTAGGAAACATGGGGATTATCTGACTACTTAACATTGTGAGTCTCCTAAAACAAAGGGAGAAACACATCAGAAATAGCTTTCAGATTCAGTTTAATTGGATTTTAGTTTATATTGCATGAGATCATATGTCACCTCAGGGAACGTCACATGGTAAACTCAAAATATTACAAATATAGAAACTAAGCCAACAATTCCTCTTTGTGCAATAGTGAGCATGAAAACATGCATGCTCACAGCCAGAGACTAGATCTATTGGAGATGGTTATCTAGGAGATTGTGATTGTCCTGCAAGAAAACAGCCATTCACCAGCTGAACTGGGGAAAACACTTTTTTTGTGTTTTATTCTTTATTTGTCAGGGACAATGCACAAAAATACTGATCTCATAAGAAGAAAAAAATTGGATTTTGACCAGATTTAGATACTAGCCGATTTCTATCTGCAGTCTTTGGGCAGGTATACATAATAATAAACAAACTAGAGTAGAGATCACTGACAGTGTACACTGTGTGATAGGGAGTATATGTACATGTACTAGTTACTCTAGTAAAGCTAAAGTAAATTCGTTTCCTTAGCTTACTGTGTCCGTTACAGAAGTTTGCACAACTTTTGTGTAGTACTCTGAGCCAAAGAGCCAGAGACATTGGGTTGTTAATGAAGCTGTAGTGCCTTGTAACGTTGCACAAACTTAGTGTAGACAGTGTAACTTGTGTGGGGCCAGAAAAATAGCTTATTTGGAGGAAAAGCCAAAAACCCCCAAACCAAACTCCTGAAGCAGCTTTTTCAAACATAACAGATGATTTATACATCCAGTTTTTTATGTCCTGATTTCCACTATGACTCAAGTAATGGCTAAGTCTCTGTTCATTATCACAACGCCAGGAGGATCACAACGCCTTTGTCCAGAGGGACTGACCAGGCTTAGGGTGGGCAGCTATCTACCGTGACCGGTTGGGGTGAGATGAGAGTGGTGGGAAAAAGGCTAAATCATAATACTTTACCTTTCTGACAGACACACGACACACACAGGGGTCCAGAACACCTGTGCCTGCGTTGGCGCTCATCTTGCACGGGAAAGAGAACCGTTTCTTCCATCGGACACAGTTTGCCTGCACAGGTTCCCTGCATGGACACACAGACGCCAGCTTTAAGCACCCAGTAAGGTCACATGTTTGTTTGATTCGTATGCTGGAGCCTGAAAAGCTAATTCACAACTTGGCCTCTAGATTTAAACGAGTAGAGGCTGGCGCAAACACTGGCATGATTGATAAAATCATTTGAGTATTTTTTATTGTTTTAGACTCTACTTGCATTGTATGCTGTATACAGAAGGGATTTGGGAAATAAATATTTGTATTCTAAAGAGCAAACAAACCAACAAACATATCAGTTCTAATCTATTGTAATTATTTGATTTGCTACCAAAACAAACACGCAAATGTATCGTGACATTTTAAGTGAAAGCCAGCCCAAATCATGTATACAGCCACACAACCCGCCCTCAGAAACTTCATTTCATAAATTTCAATCTCTGTTACGTAACAAATGAAGTGACTTCAGCTGAAAGACTGCTGGATTAACATTTCCCGCATCTCTTCCCTGCTTAAGGGCATCCGTTCAAGCTGCCAATACGAGCCCATGTGCTCATTCTCAGCACCTAATAAGCAAGCTATTTAATTACAGCCTTAATTTCTCCTATTGATTCATTTAACTGACAAATCCAGGGGCTTTGGTAGCAGGTGTGGTGTTTACTGGCACGAAAGTAAAAAGAGAGCGGCAAATCCTCCACCGTCTAGAGGTTAAAACGACTGTGAGGTGCAGCCTGCTGTCAGTGAAAGGATGAGACGAAGTGAAAGAGAAAGACTGAGCGTGGGCAGAATTACGATACCGCAGATGGCCTCACTTTCACTGGCATCTTCTCCTCTCCCACTCACCTAACCAGCTTCCATCTGGTAGCTTACACACCATTCATTTGGTTTGGCTTCAGCTGGATTTCAACACACACACACAGACTTTTTAATACAGTATAAATAAAAATGATGTAACAAGCCTGAAATCGGAAAGGAGCGTTAAGACTACAACAATTAGCAGGGTGTGCAGATCCTTTTTAAGATGGGCAAAACCGAATGAACATACAGGGCTGCGTTTTGCCCTGTATCCCTGCATTACTATAAATAAAAAGCAGCAGATGCATGACTAATGTTTCACAAACGCTGACTCCATCCTGAGGTTGATAAATCTCAGACAGCGAACTCCCCGAGTCGAGAGGGAACTCCCAGCCAGCTGGACACACCGTGTGCTTCGGGAATTCTGACTCGAGTTTATGCGCTGCGGTTCACTGCACTTCTCCGCGCATCAAAATCCTATTAGCGTGCGTTATGACTAAGTCTGGTTTTAAGCACAAGCAGAGGTCATCTCTGTCATCCCTCTACACGGCTCGGGTCTCTTGTTAAACAACACATGCTCTTTAAAAGGCGACTGCAGGCAGACTTCACACGGGAATGCTTCCACAAATACAAATCTTTTCAACTGTTTGGATGCAAAGCTTTCAGACCTCGATTAGATCACTCTGGATGTTTTCACTGTCATGTTTTCAAAGATGCATCTTTATAGAAATAGAACAAACTGTTTTTTCCAGAAATGGCCGTGCATATCAGATGAAAAGCTACACCAAAGGAAAACTTCCCTTCCACTTCCAATTTGGAAGATTAAAAGAGTCTGAGAGGAAATCTAGTTTTTGGGGCGGTCTAACATAAACCAAACTGATGTTAAAAAAAGAAAGAAAGAAAGAAAAATCCTATTAAATCAGCAATGGGTTGAGTATAAAACACTGTCGAGCCAATTAGGGATTAATTAGGGACAGAACTTTGCTGTTTGGCTTCATCTTTATTTTCCTTCTTTTCTTAAAGTTGTTACTTACACGTGGAAAAGACCGCAGATTTCATAAAAATAATAAAAGGATGACATTGACATGACATCTGAAAACATCCTAATTCACACTGTCAAGCACAGACTGGACCTTTTTAGCTAACAGAAGCCTGTTATATAATCAGAGTGAAGCCCATGTAATCCCTAAAGCCTACAAAAACTACAAAACAATGTGTGCTGCTGCTTTTATCCAGTGTTAAAGACCCGTCTAATTTATGAGTGAAAGGCATTAATGGGCATGCTGTAGGAACAGCTTTAAGTTGACACAGTTAACATACTTAGGGGGACAACTCTGCAAAAGGTCACTTCTTGTCATGGCCAAAAGCTGGTACTTCATGATGCGGTTCCTTATAACAACTATTTTAATGTGTATGTGGTCAAATATTTTGACACTTTTAATTTGCAGAGTTTACCAGTTTATATATGTCACACCTCTGCCACCTTATAAGCTAAAAGTCGAGTAACTCCTCCTTTACATTCTTTCTTCTGTTCGAAATGTGGCAACCTGAATTTATTTTAGACAAGCGGAGCTGTCACAGGGTGCTGTTTGAGTATGAAACATTTCTCTCAGAGATGTGCATGTTTAGGTTTATTCAAGTCTGAGATTTAAGCAACCCCTTTTAAGCTGTCCAAGCAGCTTTTTCTCAGCCTCTGTTATTTGTTAGTTTTAAATGACTTTTTTGGCTTGCAAATTGTGTTTCCACACGAAACCACTACAACTGGCTGAGGTAAGCTGCAAAGCTCATGTGTCACAAGACCACCTATTAGCCAATAAGAAAAAGACACAAACCCTGTGCAGCTGGGTTGTCATTTCCTGGATGTTAATTGTAGATGTACAAACAGAGATACTGCACATGTCGATTCTGTTTATGGAAAGGATGTATCAATGTGGCCAACGCACGCTCAGGAGTAGGTGGGCCTTTTAATGTGCATACTTAGAACTCTGAATTTTCAATTGATTTTCCCGTGGTTTGGTTTTTAGAGTGATACTGCAAATGAGTTTATGTTGCAGGAGCCTTAGATTTTTTTCATTTAAAAAATGAAAAATGTGCATCTTACGTTGAGCCCAATGCTACAATATAACGCTTAAAATTAATATTTCAATTCTGAAGCTCTGCTGTAAAATGTAGAAAGTAAAGGAATTACTCCATCACTTGAACAACTTGTCCTGTTACTCTGAATTGACACGAGAGCTGCAAATGAGTCATTTGGCTCAGAGTCTCTTCTCCTTAGCGCTGCTGTCCATCACTGTCTTAATGTTATGGGAAGCTTCACATATATCTGAGCAACACTGGGCAGCTCTGTGTGTTTTTATAACTAAAATCCAAACACATACTTAAGTTAACTGGTACTGCTTACTGACAGCGAAATAACAAACAGCGACATAGCTAACTGTGAAATATAAATTTCAGGCTCTTATTGATACTTCTTTCCCTTTCAGGGTCACCAGAGCGGCTCATTGACCTCCATCTAACCCCAACTCTAATCTTGCCCATTCTGGTCACTCCAATTGAAAATCTTAACATCTTCAACTTAGCCTTTTGTCTTTCTGTTAGTGTCACAGTGTCCAAACCATCCATCATAGTAGGTCTCACTACCATCTCTGTTTCACTCGTGTTACTATCCCTCTGTCACAAATTACCCTGACACTCTTCCTCACCCTGCCTGCACTCACTTCTTCACCTCTCTTGTGCAGTGTCTGTTGCTTTGGATGGTTGACCCCAGGTATTTAAACTCATCTACCTTCACCGTCCCTTCTCCTTGCATGTTCACAGCCATACCCGTCTCCTCTCAGTAACACATGTATTCTCTCGTTTCTTTATAACTTTCATTGCTCTTCTCTCCAGTGCATACCTCCCCCTCTCCAGGTCTCTCGCTGCAGATCACAATGTCATCTACAAACAACATATTCCACAGAGACTCCTGCCTGACCACATCTGTCAGCCTGTCCATCACCACTGCACACAAGAGAAGACTCAGAGCTGATGTCTGATCTAATCCCACTTCCACCAGTCAGTCCTAACGCACGCTTCACCACTGTCTCACTTTCCTATACCACCCTCACATACCTCTCTGGCACTCCTGACTTCCTCATGCAGCACCACAGTTCCTCTCTCTTGGCACACTATCAGATCCTGTCTCTAAACCCAAAAGGACACAGTGACCTTCTCTATACTTCTCCATGAACACTGAACAAACATATTGACAGCGCTCAGCATGAAGCCCTAGTGTGGCTCACAGATTACCAAAGCTGCGACTGTTTGCAGAAAAGCAAACAGAAGTGGTCCTGAGTGCTCTGGACAACCATTTAGTCACCACAAGTTGCAAAAAATTCAATACAACCATCAAGCAGCCTTGCCAAGCTAAGTGTATCCAGTGTTGGATGGTTTTTCGGTTGAGTGGATATAATGTAAGTTTGCTCGGATAACATTACCTCATGATGGCGGTCCATAAGATGAGCCCTCTTGTTCAGAGTATTTCCAGAGATAATAAAATATCGAGATTTGATGCCCCTGTATCCACACAACACCGCAACACTATCAATTTTTCTCCCAGCTCTAGTATGTACGTATTGCAGGAAAGGCATTTAACAGTCTGAGTATACAAAAACTGAAATGTAATAGTGTATAAGCCAGTAATCGTCTAATTATTCAATCTGAGAGTTAATGAAAATAAAGATAATCAGATGAGATGATTATCTTTGCTCGTCTCAATTTGATAACACTGATGTTTACTACATTAGCATGATCTTATAAACTTTAGGAAGAAAACTTCACACTTAAAATTTAAGTTGCTGGCCTGGTATGTGAAGACTGGTCAGCTATACATACAACTATACACAAGAAGTGAAACAATTTTCTGACGAAATGGGGATATGACAATATACACAGTCCTTGCATTAGAACTCGGGTTCATATGTTGATTAACGGGAGGTTGATTAAACACACTGAAACACATCCCACTACTTCAGTGAATACATCATGACAAAATATGGAACTGACACCATTGAGTCAGCACCGAAAAGCTTAAGGAGTAATATTCAGCTATGTGACGAGTGAGCTGCCCTCAGTACTTAATTCCACAACTAAGCGAAGAAGTGGGCCTAAAATTTAACCAGGGAATTCCAAATGGACACTTGTTTAAATGAACGTTACCACCAAACACCCAAAGCTACTAAAACTAAGCAACGCGATGCTGCAAACTAGCACCGACCAGAAGAAACTAATTAGCCCTACACCATTAACGTTATTGGCACACAACTAATGGACGTTAACTATGTTCTTGTAGCCCATTAGCTTAGTTAGCTGTTAACATTTCCTAAAGGCACGAGTTAGTTCACCCTGCGGACTGAACAGCACGCCGTCAGTCAACGTTTGAGTGGCTGAATCAAAGCCAAGCACCCTCACCGAGAAGACTCCTCGGAGAAGCCGCCGTCCAGCAGCCTGACTTTACAGAAGAGGACACCGTTGACAAAGGGGACCGACGACAGCTCGTCCAGGTCAAAATCCACCTTGAACTTGAATTTCTTCTTTTTCATCATCATTAAATCCATACACCGCTTCAGTGCCTTTGAAAAGATGCTCCGGTGTCGCCCGTCGCTGACATTACTGCCCCATTGTTGTGAAGCACAGACACAACCAGCTTGGTGTTTGTGGGAGGATGGTGAAGCTACTGGTGACAAAAGTCCGTCATCGGCTCAGAGTACGGGCAGAGCTCTAGCCCATCTTGATCTTTCAAAATAAAAGCGCACGTTTCATGTGCAGCATGGCTTGTCCTGAAAGAAGGAATTGGTGTGAAAAAGTTCAAAGGTCTTCTTTGAATGTTGGCTACCTTTTTTTTTTGTTCTCAGATAAAAATGATCCCACGCTGATTCAATAATGTTGAGGCCTGGGCTTTGAGGAGGCCAATCCATGATGGGTAGTGCTTTGTAAAACGTATTTGTTTATCAGATTTTTTTAAAATTACAAGTTTGGGTCCTTGGAAACAAAAATATAAATAAATAAGATTCAAGATTCAAGAAGTTTATTGTCATGTACACCGCAAAACACAAATCGTTAAGTAGAGCAATGGCATTCTTACTTTGCAGGTTCCCTTCACACGACTAAAAGAAAGCAATAATAAGCAAAACAGTAAAACAGTGCTTTGTAGATCTTGTAGCTTATATGTGGATGTGTGTGTGTGTGCGATTCTGATTTTGATTCTGATGATCCGCGGGGATTTTAAAATTCAAATAAATGTGTTGCTTCAATTCCAAGACCTGTTTTTGTTTTTAAGAGCTAACACTTTATTTAAGAAATCCTCTTTTCTCATTCCCAGGAGCACACAAACATTTGCCTTTTTTAAAATATGTCAGCCTTTTCTCTGTTGCCGTTTTGTTTCTTGGTTATTTTACTTTGAAGCTATTGATGACTAACCGGATGTGAAAGGATAACAGCTTTATGTTTGTTGCAAACCGAAGCCCGCCTCCTCTTTCGGCAGCACTGATTGGACAGATTACTACAAGAAAGCAAAACCAGCTGCTGTTTAGTTATTTGACGTTTGTCTCCATCTGGTGGTACATCGTAGGAACTGTACAGCCAATAAACTGTTGCACAACTTGCACAATTTAACAGCATATGTGTTATTCTAGAAACTTTTCCCATCCCTAGTAGCGGTTAAAAAGCTGTTCCCAAGCAGGATGAGAGAAAAGGAAGGTCCAATTAAACATGAAGATGTACAATTTCTCTGAAAGATTTAAACAAAATATGTCAAAGTGGCCTTGAAGAGCACCCCTCCCGTGCTTTGAGGCAATTACAAGCTTATGGGGTTAATTTTGCCCAGAACAGCTGCCGGATTCTTTTGAGTATGACTCACCGGATAGACAAAGATAAGTTATACCGACTTTGTACTGCAGACCGATGGGTACAGGATGACGATCCTTGCACACTAGGCTACTGTACAGTCTGAACGCGTGCATGCGTTCGCGTGGGGACGTTTCCACCACAGCAAACCAAGTAAAAACGCCTAAAGGTGGACAAGACTTGAGAGGATGAGAAAAAGCTATAGTTGACTTGTGAGGAAATGTTGAAATGCCGTCCATGAGTAGTAGTAACAGAGCAGTGCGCGTGTATTGTTGTTGAAGGGTGTGTCTCCGTGAGCGTGTGCGTGTGGGCACTAAAAAGAGGAGGTCTCCCAAGGCGAAGTCAACCGAGTCCCTCCACCGATCTGTACAGCGCTCCTACCTCATCCGCAAAAAGCTCTCTGTTGGCCAAATCTGCACATTATCGTGTGCCCGCTGGACTTTACACCGACGCCGACCCATAAGGACTTTTCTATCACTTCCCTAGGCTACACCGCGGAAGTCCTGAAACCAGAAGCGCAAGCCACAGGAATCAGTTGCCACATCAGATTGCTTACCCAGTTTCTGTTAGTGTGTGTGTGTGTGCGTGGAGCTCTACAGGCCTGCGACGTTTTTCATTTATAGTTTTAAGATGTATCAGGTGGCGAGGAAGCTCTTTTTTACGGACTGTCGATGCGCTGACAATGCGTCGAAAGCATACGAAGAGCTGTTCGCCAAGCTGGACACTAACAAGGATGGAAAAGTGGATGTGTCCGAGCTGAAGGCAGGCCTGGATGCTATGGGCATCAAGGCTGAGAAAGGGGCAGCTCAGGTAGAGTAACGGATCCAAACAGGAGTGCGCAGAAATCCCAAATACGGAGAGAAAACCACAACAAATATTTCTTGTAGCGGCAGCGTTAACCTTAAAAGAAGTGAAATTACAGCCGCCAGAGCAGCCAAGTGCAGTCAGATTGACTCTTAGAAGGTTATTTATTTGTTTTCGTTACTGATCTTTATGATGACTGGATTCTTAATTTTTGTGCGCATTACACTGACTTTTAACCAAGTGTCCGATTTTCGCAGGCAAAGGTCTGTCTTTGAGAGGATGCACGTGGTACCAATTTTTTGACTGACAAAATAGTGCAATTATAACATAATCGTCTCATCAGCTGATTGTTACACCCCAGGTTATTTTGGACCTCTAGACACCTAAGATTTGCAGTTCAGCCAGAGATAAAAAGCGAGAGCTGTGTAGTGCAGCCTCAGTAATATTTTCACAAGTTGGAAAAAGTAAAAGTTCCCACGGCACCTCATCAGCAGAAGTTGAAATTCCCAGGAAGCTTTGGGAGCTTTTAAGGACTTGCTCTTGCTCTTAGAACTGAAGAAGCTTCTCGGATGAGAGGTGAAACATCTTCAAGAAACTTAAAAAAGTCCAGACGCTTTTCTTTCCAATCTCCTTAGAACACGATGACCTGGATGACTGAGAACCTTCACAGACATACTATTAAGTACTTGTTTTTCAAATTTATCCATGCCTAGTTAGGGTTAAAAAGCATTTCTTAAGCCATCTAGATTCTAAATATTGTTGCATGCCCTTCCTTTCTTTGAGCAAGGCAATTAAGTCCATATACCTGCACAACAGGCTCCAAAAGATCTGACAGCAGTCTTGTCCTTAAACTAACACTAAAGCTCTCCTCCACAGTCACAAACAGTCACTTTTGTGTAGCTGCTGAAATTGCTCTTACTCTGAAAGTGCAGTATCTGTGAGAGGTTATTTCCACGTGCATGCTTTGTTGTCATGGCTTAAAAGTATTTTCTTCAGTTTCTTGAAAACAGATTGAGTAGTGAAGACAAAGTCTGAATTCTCTGGAATGGCACTCAGGACACCCAGGCGTCTGTAAAGAGCTGAAGGGATTGGAAAAAAAACTGCTCTAGAATTTTTAAAGCTGTCTCAAAGGTGAACTTTTACTGTGGGCTGAGACTGTAAGTGGAAGGTCCCACCTTTACTAATCAAACAACTGCACATTCCCCACACATAACTGTGTAATAAATGGGTAATAAGACAGATAACCTAATTTGGTCAGTGCCCTCATTCAGAGCAAAAATTCATCTGTCAAAACTATAATGCTCTCCTCCTTTGTGCTCTCATACAAACATACTGACAGTTCTCAGTTGTTGGTTTACTTCTTAACAAAGAGCCATTGCTCATAACAGATTTGGTACCAGGCGTTATTTTTGTTTCCATTAATTCGCTTCAGCCTGGAGAAACAATGGATTTTTTTTGTCTTGATCTTGAGACATCGTCAACACTTGTGAAAGCAATGGCAGTAACTCGGGCAGACAGAAGGCTAAAAACACAGAGAGTGAGTTGAGATAAAGTAAAGGAGCATTTTGCTGCGTTATTCTGCCACCAACTGCCACAATCAGCCAGCTGCTGTTTGAGCAGGAGATGGAAGACTCCCCTTATGGCTCAGCAGAACCCAGACCTCTCCCTCCGCCTAATGAGGAGGTCAAACACCCGGCTGCAGCAAACAAATGAGGTACGGCAACACGAAGCAGAATGATTGCTAATATTCTGTGTGTGGGTGTGTTTTTTTTTCCCCCTTTAGAAAATCATTTCTTCTGGAGACAGAAACAAAGATGAAGGGCTCGACTTCAGCGAGTTCTCAAAGTACCTGAAAGAACATGAGAAGAAATTACAACTGACCTTCAAGAGCTTGGACAAAAATAAAGATGGTACGGTGCCATTTTATTATGTATCACATTTTAATATTGAAAATGCACAAAAAGAGAAAAAGTAGAAATAAATGCTTACTTTCTACAGGTCGTATAGACATTACGGAGATAAGGCAGTCACTTGCTGATCTGGGGCTGGAAATCAGCAAAGAGCATGCAGAGAAAATCCTTCAAAGGTATTTCAGCTTATTTGTTTATTTTTTATAGCTGTTACTCCACAAGCAAACTGTGAACTTACAGCAGTGTCCCGAGCGAGACGAGAAAGAAAGCAGCCTGACGCGCCGCAAGTTAAAGGTGGGAACCCGTGTGAGCGACTGATAACTGGCTCAGTGTGTGGTTTGGCTGAAAAGAGGAGTGAGTGCACATGATAAAGAGCTGGCAAGATGTTTTACACTCCTGACGCGGCGCGTCGACACCAGAGAATAATATTTTCGAATCGCAAGTGCACAGCTGGTCGCAGACTTTGGACCAAGCCACGTCTTGTCAGTCAGAATATGTTTATTGGTGTGTTTAATGTCATGCTGATACTCAAACTCACTACACATTTGGATGTAAAGAAAGAGTAACACATGGTTTTAACACACAGTAGCAGTTTAGTGAGAATGAAAGAACTACTGGTATTGATTAAAACTCTGAAAACTCCTGTGTGTTTATCAGAATTAAAGTTTGTTCCATAAATCCTTCATTATTTACAGAAACTAGGAAATAAACCACGTTACTGGTGGTTTTGGCCAGGCCTGCACGCTTGCTCACTTCACTCATGTATTATAGCATGTGCGTTAATTTATCATGTTATTTTTTTAATCTTAATTATATTTATCTTATCATTATTTTATATTCAAAATATCAACACACACACACACAAAGTACAGTAAATACATATAAATACAGTCAGTTGTCAGTTGTGGTCCATGCTGCAGCACGGACTGAACTGTAATGCACAGGATTTGCATAAGCAAAGCTTGAAGCTGCACATGTGCAGGAGTACACATAACAGTGGAACTAGAGTAAACACAAAATGCAGTAACTGATGAGTGAAGTGGGGCTGGAGGGCCCAGTTAGGACAGTAGCAGAACATGAAAGTAGAGCAGTGGCATATTAAGTATACAGCCTCAATTGGTTTAGTTTTTAAATAAATAAAAAAAATCATCTAACCTACAGTATTGATGTGGATGGCACCATGACTGTGGACTGGAATGAATGGCGAGAGCACTTCCTGTTTAACCCAGCCACCAACCTGCAGGAGATCGTCCGCTACTGGAAGCACAGCACGGTGAGGAGCGCTACTCACTATCTCTACATTATGCTGTATGTGTCACTGTTGTTTTAGCGTTTGCTTTGTTTGCAGTAGTTGGCATTAGTTTCAGATGGTTGCAGTTGTTGCTGTTGTTGCACACCAACTACTCGAGTAGTTGGTGTGGTTGCAGTGGCCGGTGCAGGCAATTCCAGGTGTTTATTTCCTCTACTTCAATGGCTGGTTTTGTTGCAGAAGATGCCGTATTTCTTGTTATTATTGGACATGGGTTGGTGTGTGTT
>NW_005187473.1:738084-765255 GCF_000239375.1 Pundamilia nyererei
ATTTTAGTTGCAGTGCAGGCTTCTGCCACAGAGAGGTGACACACAATAACGGATTTGGGGGACTTTTGGCAACAGATGAGTAGTGTGATTCGTTCATGACCAGAGCAGATGAAAGGGGGAGGAGTCTGAAGAATTTGTCACTTGTGAATGAAATGAACTCTGAATGGTAAAAGAAATCTTCTTGAATGGAGCAAACATGAAACTCTGACATTTTATTAGATTATCAGGGAATAATCAAACCCTGAAGGGCTGCTGCCTATATTTAAGTACAGTTGCGTGCTAGAGGAGCGTCCACTTTCAGTCAGTGGTTAATCTCTAGCGTTCGCTGAATTCATTCACTGGCATAAGCTCGGAAGTCTAATTAACCTTTGGTTTCTAAGCTTGGCAGAGATGAGCTAATTTCAGCCTGAGCTGTGGGTGGATTAGTGTATCATTTAGGAGGACTGGAGGAGGTGAGAGGAAGACTATTTAGTCTAGAAAGGAACAGGAGAGAAGAATCCGAGATGATGCGTCTGTGAGACTTGATGACTTGTTGGGAGCATCTATGGCAATGAAAAGGTCTCGTTATTTCCAGCGTTCAAGCCGAAGCTTTGTGGATTTAGTGCGTTGCTCTGCAGTCTGTCGACCTCTGTCTGGGCCCTTGATCAGAATCGTGTGAAGGATCCTGACGGGTCTGAGAACTGGTGTTTATAGGAGGGACCTTGTCCTTTGTTAGAACTGCTAGAGCTAGCAGCCTTATCAAAGGCTTGAGATGGCCTTGGCTCTGCTGCAGCCTCACCAGCAGCAACAGCAACGTCAGGAAAGCTGGTTTTTCCTCGACTTGGAAGATGATTGGCTGTATGAGGTGGATGTGGACATGGTAGGTTCTTGTATTCAGATGTTGAGTTTTGGTTGTCATCTGGTCATGGGTAAAAGTATTATTATGCTGAGGCATGGTTGAGGTAGTTTAGAAATAGTGTAGCAATTATGTCCACCGGAGAACACAAGTTAATATTTTCACCTTTACATCATGTCAGGTATGAAGAGGCCCATCCGCTGACTAGCATTCTTTAAAAACACATCATACCTGACGTAATGCACAGGTAATATAAGCTTCAAGGGTGCCAAGGCAAATTTCTAGCCAAATCCTCACCTATAATTTTATAACACAGTGTTCTATTGGCAGATAAAACTAAAACTAAAACTAATGTTAGCTGTCAACTCCTGCCTTAAAAATGTCTTAAGGGGGCAGATTTGTTATTTGTGGTTTGTTTAAAAAAAGGCTGATACATTACTGCAGTGGTAAAAGTAAAAAAAACAAAACCCAAACCCCCCCTGCTGCATCTGTGATCTCAAAACGGCAACTTTACATCAGTGACGTGCAGTGATGTAACTGATCTCGCAGCATCGACCTGTAGTTATGCAAGTTTTGGATAAGGATATGGCATGTGTCCCATCCTTCTAGGCATTACGTTTAAGGTGAAGCTGGGAATGCGTGGTTATGAGGCTGCCCAGCTTAGCTAAAAGTTCATCTGCAGAGCGGCCTAGTGGGTTTTAACTTTTAATGATGAGTTTTGACACCTTTACATTTATTAATAAAGACGTGGTTTAATGATTGCTAAAATAGTTCCTGGGTTTTCCAAAGGGTGGCTGCATAGGCAGAAACCACCCTCACTAACGTCTGATGCAAACCATTTTGTTCTATAATAAGGCTTGAAGTGTGACAGAAACCGCTCAGTTCAGAAAGGGCCTTTAAGGGTTCTTCCTTCCTTTTAAACTGCATTTAAAAGGATTCAAAATGGTAGTGTAAGAGACAAAATCAGAATATAGAATAAAGCTCTTATGTTTTGACAGTAGTATCACACGCAAGTCTGCAATTTCACCAGCTTTCACCAGCTTTCAGGGACTATTTAGCTTTCTTTGACAAATTTACTGTAACAGCATAGTATCCAAATGATTGACCTAGCCAACATGTCATGAGATTGTGTTAAAGCCTTTATTTATTTTACATTTTGGCCATTTCCGTGATTTTTTTTTTTCTGTATATTTTGGAAAAGGGGTTAGCGCTAATTAGCCAGTGCTAGCAAGCGAGCCCAATTATCAAAGAGCATTACTTGTTCACTGTGAAAAAACAAAACAAAAAAACACCTTATAACTGGGTAGTTAGCTTGGGAAAAGAAAAGTGCAGGAGCAACTTATGGTCTTACTGGACCTTAAAGGTGGAACTGCAATGGGGGTATTTTTTATTTTTATTTTTTATTATTAATAAATATATGTTGGATTTATTATTTGATAAATGTATTCTATTTTTTAAAGAGTGAATATTTTATTTATTTTTGTAAATAATAAATAATTCTACTAATAATTACAGAGGTTACAGGATTAAGACTGTCCCAGAGGCTATGTGCATCTTTTATAGACAGTCTATTCTCAGCAGTCAGTCTCTTTGACTGTGACTTGATTGTACTGTATTGGGTGTAGGTTTTGGACATTGGTGACAGCCTCACCATCCCAGATGAGTTCACAGAGGAAGAGAAGACGACAGGTCTGTGGTGGAAGCAGCTGTCTGCAGGAGCAGTGGCGGGTGCTGTGTCCCGTACAGGAACCGCCCCTCTGGACAGAATGAAGGTCTTCATGCAGGTGGGTCAAGATTTCTTTTAGATTTTATAAAATTCCTGTTGGGTTGTTCATCGGTCCTTTTCTCCAGGGATTGGATTTTTACTAAATGTGTGCATTGGTCCATGTGGTGATAAGTGTGCTTCAAAATGCTGGTCTTGTGTTAGTTTGGGTTATCCTGTTTTTAAAAAATACCATATAAATACATTCAGCAGACACTTTATTAGGTACATCTTGCTAGCACTGGGTTGGATTCACTTTTCCCTTCAGAACTGCTTTCATTCTTCATGGAACAGATTCAGCACGGTGTTGGAAACATTCCTCAGAGATTCTGCTACATATTGACATGACGTCATCACATAGTTGCTGCAGATTTGTCGGCTGCACATCATGATACAAATCTCCCGTTCCACCACACCCCAAAAGGCTCTCTATTGGATTGTGATCAGTACAGTAAACTTGCTATCATGTTCAAGAAACCAGTTGATTTAAGCTTAGTGACATGATGCATTATGCTACTGGAAGCAGCCATCAGAAGGTGGGTACACAGTGGTTATAAAGGGATGGAAATGGCCACCATTAGCACTCAGGTAAGCTCTATTGGTAGCAATGGGTCCAAAGTGTACCAAAGTAAATATCCCCCACACCATTACACCATCACCACCAGCCTGACCCAATGATTCATGGCATCGTGGATCCATGCTTATATGCTAACCACTGTACTATATTCAAACTCATTTAAATCACCCTTCTTCTCCATTCTGATGCTCACTTTGAATTTCAGCAATTGAATTTTGAGCCCTTGCTGCTTAGTTATAACTTAAAAGTGCTTTTTTTCCCCAGGTGCACGCTTCTACAACCAACCAAATCAGCCTGGTCAGCGGCTTCAAGCAAATGCTAAAAGAAGGAGGGGTGGCTTCTTTGTGGAGAGGAAATGGTATCAATGTCATGAAGATCGCCCCCGAGACAGCCATTAAATTCATGGCTTATGAACAGGTAAGTTCTCCTCCTCTTTACAGACTCCAGTATAAATCGCAGCTTATGGTCACGTTAAATGTTACATGTTGAGAACTACTAACACTAGCAGTCACTTTTGTCACTGATGTGTGATCCTGCTGAGCCGTTCGGTTTTCATGTTCCCGTGTCACCAGTATAAGAAGCTGCTGTCCAGTGAACCGGGTAAGGTGAAGTCCCACGAGAGGTTCATGGCTGGATCGTTGGCTGGAGCCACCGCACAAACTGCCATCTACCCCATGGAGGTGAGTGGAAGTGTAGTCTTTACAGCACAGATGCATAAAGAGTGCACGTGTGGATGATAGTAACAGGAGGCACCACAGGAGGGGCGAGCAAGTTTCCATATCAAATATGGAGACACATGAGGGCAGGGACAGCTCAGTAGGTAACGTGGTTGCCTCATGATCGGAAGGTTGGGGGTTCGAATCCACTGAACGGCTACACTGAGGTACCCCTGAGCAAGTTACCGTCCCTATGCACTGCTCCCTGGGCACTCCATTTTGGCTGCCAAAATTACTCCTCTAAGGAGTAATTTCTCTACGGGGACTAACGCATACACCCACATTATACATGGTGCAGTTTCATTGGTTTGTTAATTACCTCATGTGTCTTGTTTGATCATATCTTAGTGTCCAAACAAATTTTAGATGTCTTAACCAATCCAGTAGCATAAAAGATGCAGTAACACGTTAAGTCAAACGTGCAGCCTGATGTAAAACAGCCACACTAATCATCTTTGTCTCTTCAGGTGATGAAAACCCGTATGACCCTGAGGAAAACCGGACAGTACTCGGGAATGTTTGACTGTGCCAAGAAAGTCCTGAAGAATGAGGGAGTGAAGGCGTTTTACAAGGGCTACATTCCCAATATTCTGGGCATTATCCCCTACGCTGGGATAGATCTGGCAGTGTATGAGGTAAATCCTGATGAATCATTCCTGTCTGGAAAAATGTTCGGAAGGTTCAGAATCACCTACAACACTATGCGTCCATAGAAAACTCCATTTTAATCTGTTTAAGCATCACTTGTGTGCTGATTTTGCAAAATATTATGCATCAACCCTCACTCTCATCTGTCATTCCTGTGTATTCCATACCAGAGCTTGAAGAACTTCTGGTTGTCCCACTATGCCAAAGACACAGCCAATCCAGGGGTTCTGGTGCTGCTGGGCTGTGGTACCATTTCCAGCACCTGCGGCCAGCTGGCCAGCTATCCCCTGGCTCTGATCCGAACCCGCATGCAAGCACAAGGTACGGTGAACCAAACCTTATTAAAGAAATAGCCCCCTTATTAATGCTTGCATTTAACTTGTAGTACCATAATGCCACTGAGTTGTTCAGAGATTATAAAGTGTTTTACGAGGAAATTCAAGATTTTTTCATGAAATCTCTGCTTAAATGGAAAATTAATAAATCTATGTGAGTTCTTTATAACTACTCTGTTTATTAGACATTTGAGCCATGCATGTGCTTCAGTATTCAAGAGAGGAAACGGTAAAGGACCTGAATGAGTGCTGAGACCATTTAAAGTAAAACTACAAGAGTACAAAATATCATAAACAAGCCCTTTATCTAAATTTTACTTGCAGTAATGTGAAAAAAGCCCCAAGTTTTTATAGGACATCATTTAAAAAACATCACCTGATTCTTAACAGGTCTTAAGTGCTTGAGGTTTTCCGTTTGATTTCATTAGTCTCTCGTCATTAAGATTTGCTGCATTTGTGCACAGCTCTCGTAAGGTTTTGCTTTTTTTTTGCAATTTCTCTGAGCATCATACATTCTGTGGATAATCTTTTTCACTGCAGGATGATTATAACCCTTCTCAGACTGATGAGCAGCAACAGTTGCATCTCTAAGATCATTGCTGATGTTTTTCCTCCTTTGCGTTGTGTTAACTGCCAAAACTTCTGCTTTAATACAGGTGCTCATACTGGCTGATGATTAGTAATCAAGTGCATTTGATTAGCAGTATCGGCTACTTATTTTTTTACCAACTGGTTCTGCATTTTACAATTTAAAAAAAATAGCACTGTAAAATATGTCAAGTATTATTGTTTCTTTAGAAGTTCTGTTTAAATAATTTAAGACTTCCAAATGATGATATATAAAACACCTGAAACATGGTGGGCCACCAAAAAGTATCCACATAAATATACTGGAATAGGTTTTATTTTGCATTTGTCTCTTAACTTCAATGAGGTATCATTCAAATAAAAGAAATACTTCAAAACTGTCCACAGAGGGGGTTAAATAACCTTAAAACCATGGTTATGAGGTTTAACTGAGGACTTTGTGCTTTATTCTGAAGTCATCAACATTTACATTTGGAAAACAATTTTCAGTTCTTTAATCTAAGCTAATTTCAAACATATGCTGCTTATAAGCAGCCAATACTTCTAAAATCTAGAGATTTTAAACATGAGGAGATCTTTTTCTTCACTCATCTGGCTTTACCTTTCTTTTCTCAGCTTCTGTTGAGGGCTCAGAGCAGCTGCCGATGAATCTGATGGTGAAGAAGATTATGAAAAAGGAGGGCTTCTTTGGACTTTACCGCGGCATCCTGCCCAATTTCATGAAGGTCATACCAGCCGTCAGCATTAGCTACGTGGTGTACGAGTACATGCGGTCTGGTCTGGGTATTCAGAAGTAGGCAGCAGAGTTCTCAGTGACCGCATGTGTTTACGAGTGCAAGAAAAGGTGCACCCAACTTTTTTTTAAAATTTCAAAACACTCCCTCCTTTTTTACACATGTTATTTGCCCTTGTTTACCTGCAGTCCACTGAGACCGCAGGCCTTTGCTCATACAAAGAAAATCCTGCAGCGCTAACGCAGGGCTGACAGTGAGTAGGAAGATCTCTACAAAGTTTCCAAATGTTGGTTGTGTTGATTGTGCACTCCTAGCTTTATGTACTCCAACAAGCCTCATGATCTACTTCAGATCAGTTCATCTCTGGCTTTGAAAACCAAGAACACTTATCAGGGTAATTTCTTTTTGGTTTAATTGTTGAATAGAAACGTTACTCTAATATTTAATCAAAAAGTCCAAGAAGTCACCTGCTGCAATCTTCTGTTTTTTTGTTTATCTTCTTATCATCAAAAATAATTTGACCAAGTCCCACGTGTGGTGGGAAAACTGTTTCACAAAGAAATCCAAAGAAACTAAAACAAACAAACAAGTGCAATACTGTATTTACACATTGTGTGACATCTGAGAGAGGTTTGACTTTTTAATAAGGGATTTCATCTGAGGGTCATTGGTTCATTTAAAGGGTCTTTTTATACGGGACAGAAGTAGAATTGTGCCTTATATGTTTTTTTTATTCTCAGATATCTGTGGACTTCAACACCCCTGTTTTCTCTTGCCTTTCTTTCAAATATGTCTTTATTAGGCGCTGGTGTTTATGTGAATAAATCTGGATACAAATGTTAGAAGATGTGCGTGCATTTCTTTTCAAACATCAATAAAATTATTTGTTGTCCAGCTGAGACAATTAGTGTACAGTGAGTCCAGGTTTTTATTCTACACTGTGTTCACGTCTCTGGCCTCGTGTGACACTCGATCGCTGAGGCTTTAAGTAGAGATTAGTCCACTTCAGGGCTTATGTAATAACTGCTTTCCCTGGTGATGTCAATACTACAGTGTAACAGTGGAGCTGCTAATTTGAAGTGCAAATGTTGCCTAAAAAATATGCAATTTTCATTTAACAACTCAAAACGTAATATGGGCAAATTCTTTGAATCAGGTAAGAAAAATGGGCTATAAGACCATCAGCAGGAATCCAATTATTTGGAAATGGAAGAAATATAAAATGACCATCAATCGTCCCCAGTGTGGAGATCCATGCAAGATCTTACCTCACTGGATGAGGATGATCATGAGATAAGAGGTAGATCAGCTCAAACCGCACAGGAGGAGCCTGTTAATGACCTAAAAGCAGTTAGGACCACAGGCATCAAGGACACCATTCATTCAACACAACACGCTGTAATAGGCTGAGATCTTGCAACACATGTTCAGGCCAGTCTTAAGTTTGCCAGTGAAAATCTAAATGATTCTGCGATGAATTGGGAGAAAGTGTTGTGATCAAATGAAACCATAATCGGAGCTCTTTGGCATCAAATGAAGAAGAGAAATGCTGAGTATGACCCAAACACCAGCATCACAACAGTCAGGCATGTTTTTCTGCTATGGGGTTCAGAGCAACTGTTTGTTTCTTTTAAAATATTTTCGAAGTGAGCAAACTTACAAATTTTGTAGGAGATAGAACAATTATCTTCCCCAGTGTGTGTTAAATATTAACTCAGTAAGAAGATTACAATTTCAGTGTCTTTTATTTTCCTTCTTGCTTCATACAATATGAACATCCTTGACTTTGGCGTCTCCTAGTGGTTTTAAAAATCACTGACACATGCTTCTTCTCTATAATATGAAAGACTAGGGTCAAGTTTAATGAAATGGCTTTATGTGGAAGACAAAACAGTATGGAACAAATTTTGTCCACCATGAACAAGTGGAACACATGTTACTAAAAGCTGGACAGACAGACTTGAATTTTATTTATTTATTTTTATCTCTGGTTTGCTTTAACAGAGTTCAGTTTGTAACATGATATTTAACACAGGCAACTTCTAGAAACAGAGATCAACCCAACAGGTTCAGAGATCATCAATATCAAGAAAAACTTTGAAGTCAGATCACCCAAATAAAGATTTAGCACAACCCAGGGATGCCTTGTCCAGCCAAATGTCATCAATCCCTGAAAATGCTCTTCTCTGGGTATGAACCGTTCATTATAAGGGTGCCTAAGAGAGAAAAAAACGCAACAGTGGTCAGGATGGCGCGCAGGGCTTTGAACCAACTGGGGTAAGTGGGAAGGAGAGACAGATCATAATGGAGTGAGATTCCGAGTCCCATGATGACCATGGTGGCAGCAGGAACAATGCTGTCACTCATCAGCATGGCCACCCAGGCCAAGAGGGAGGGGACGACGCTGTTGGCCAGGTTTATCCAGTCAGGTTTTGCTGGGCTGCTCTCGGGAAGAGCGAATCCCCATCTCGCTCCACCAAGGAAAGAAATGATGGAGGCAGCATAGGCTAGCTGGGCATAACCCAACTCTGGATAGTAGCTCTCAGTCACAGCCATAAACAAGGTGGGTGAGACGAAGGGGACAAGCCCTGCAAACCCCAGGTAGAGGGCAGGTCTGGGACTTTTCAACAAGTCCTTCATGTCATAGCGCAACAGATCGAGTTCTCTAGGGGGAGGTTCAGGCAGTGCTCGCTTTTTCAACCTCGCAACAGAAGTGTGGAAGTGTTGGCTCCTCATCCAAAAAGAAGCATCATGATTCTGGTTTCTATGGAAGAGGTCAGTCTTATTAAAACTAAACACAGCAAGAGCTTTTGCTTGCCCTGTTCCTCTTCCTGCAAACCAGAGACTAGCTGGTGAAGCCCAGCTGGAAGATACAGATCCACAAACAGAAGCCCCAGTCCCAGCTGACGGCCAGCATTTCTGCATAGGACCTGCCCGATGTAATACCTGGAAAGATATTCACGATATATATATATATTTTTTTTTAAGTTATAAAACCACAAAAAGCAATGAAAAGGTAAAATCATGTGTATGTTACCTTCTGGGCTGCAAAGCTGCCTTTTCTGAATATAACAGAAAGCATCTAATGAAAAATGGGACAAAGGAATGGTTAAGATGAGCACACAATAAAGGTCACATAAAAACACAGGGAGGAATTTTTAATGTTGACAAATCTTCTGATTTTAAAACATCTGTAAATTTCAACCTTTTCTATCAAGCGTTTTTAAAGGAATATGAATCAGAATAAATAAAGGAATGATAATAATAAATGTATCAATTGTAGCAATAACTTCAGACTGACGACAGAGAAAATCGTCTGTTCAAGGGTACAGGTGGTGTTGTCAAACTAATCAGTCTTTACCTTTGCCTCTCGCTTACGCTGCTAGGTGAAGTGTCTCCGGTACGACAATTATACAGTTCAGTTACACATAATAATACATTATATCACATAAATGAATAATTAGACGTAAATTCGAGGATTTGGCACCCCTGTCGCTTTGTAGCGGAGTCCTCCTAGAAGGACCTACATGTGTGTCTCTGTAGATAACACCGGCTGATACGTCAAACAAACGTTACACGGCTAAAGCGCCAACATCTGCGGTTCAGGGAGATGACAACATTACCTTTATTTCAGCAGGTAAACTTCATACTTTTAAAGCTGTTTCTCCCCAGGGTCAGCGAGCACCCAGCCTACACAGCTCTGGTACACAGCTATTTACTTCCGTGTTTGAACCTTGGCTTCTACAATTTCAGTTCCGCTACAGTGGCGTTGACAGAAACGAGTTGTCGTTCAATTTGCATTTGTCTCTTAAATTCAATGAGATATAATTCAAATAAAACAGAAGTATTTCAAAAGTGTCCACGGAGCGGGTTAAATAACCTTAAAACCGTGGTTATGAGGTTTAACTGATAACTGATGTGCTTTATTCTGAAGTCATCAACATTTACACTTGGAAAACAATTTTCAGTTCTTTAAGTAAGGATTTATAGTACAACAAACAGCGGCAAATTCTGTTTTGTTCGTTTTTTCTTTCTTTTTTTGTTTAACAATTTGACGTAAAAACAATACGTCTTAGACGTAACGGAAGGCCTAAACATAACTAGGACACATAAAGAAAACTAAATGTAAACTTAAACAAACGGGAAAAAATATTAGACTTGGTTATTTACATAATGAGGTTGCTTAATATGAAATTATTTCACATTTGTGAAAAGAATTTGGCGTGACTGCATTGTGTGGCAATAGTTGATCAGTCCTGCACTGTAGTTTGTAGGAACTTTAGCACATAAAAAAACCCAACCTGGCCACCTGACATCAACTATAAACTACAAAGCAAAACAGTCTAAACTATACTATGAAGATGAAACACAGCTCTTGTGCTTGATACAGTGCTTTCCATCCTCATGCATCTTATTTAAATCTAAGAATGTTGGTCTTATTTCCAACACAGTTAAGTCAGCATTCTTGTGCATACAGTCATTAAGAGCTGCAGCTGGACTGCAGTGGACTTTTCAAAGAGCAGATTTCGTGTCCTTAATATGCACGTGATTATTCTTCAGTGTGAACATGAAAACTGGTCCTTCGGCTGTTTAGAAGATACACAGGATTCCTTTGTGAACTTCCAGCCATCATTGGTAGATTTTGTGGTTTGAATTTATTTCATTTGGGCATAGTCTGTAATTTTGTGGTGTTTAAACTCTTTAATAATTCAACTTTAAAAAAACAAAAACAAACAAACAACTTATTAATAACCGAATTTGAAATAAAATGGAACCGAGTAAAGCTCTTACCAACGTGAATTTTCTTCAAGTCCCAGTTTTTGCTTCCTCCTTATGGATAACTGTGCAGAGCTCAATGAATGTGTCTGAATCTGTCTGAATATCTTGTAGGTATAAATGTGATTAAAAAGTGGAAAAAAGTAAACTCAGAAAGAAAAAGTATTGCGCTTAGGTACAGTTTGTGTAAATTTTACGTTATTTTTATTTAGCGAACTTTACGTTGACTGAAAACAGCATTTAAATTGCATTTACCATTTTGTTACATTAGTGATAAACATGCAGTCAGAATTATATTTTGTCCTTATTTTGATGTTTACATGAATGCTGTTAGAATTTTATAATTTCCAGTGAGCAATCAAGACAGACAGTAGTATTATAGTTTTGTATTTTCTACTTAGGCTTTATTTTAATTTTATTTTGACTCATTTTTGCTTTTAATTCAGTTTCGTTTCAGTTAATTTCCAGAGTGGATTTTCTTCTTTCAAAAAAAGTTTGACTTGTTTAAAAAGGTTTAGTTTAGTTTTTTTAGTTTCTGTATTAGTTTTAGTCTTTTTATTTGTGTAAAGCATGAACCATGAAATAATTGCGAGAACATTCTATTAAAAACAAATATGAATAAATAAATAAATAAGAATGAATTGGCATATAAAAGATCTCACCCTATGGTAAGCCCGAGCCCTCCTACAACCTTGATCAGGAAGAGAATGGATGGGTGAATATAGGAGGATGAATATAGTAGTTCAAGTTATCATTAAAAAATAACTTTTACTACAATTTATTGGTTAAAATTTCTTGTGCAATTTATTCTGTTTTTTCAGTAAAAAAAAAAAAGATGATGTAAAGATTTTAAACACTCACAAATACTCGTGTATCAAATACAATACACTTGGCATTACAGTTTTAATTATTATTAAAATATCAGAGCCAAGATTTAGGAAAATCAGCACTGGCATTACAAGAAAATAAAATAAAAAAATAAAAATACAGAACCTTTTCAAGTTTCATATGTCTCAACAAGCACATTGATCAATAACTCATCAGGTAATCTGTAATAAAGCTAAGGACATTTACTCCACATCCATAAAAACCAAACAAAAAAGGCCACACTACCAAAAAAATATACCTTCAGTTCCAATAAATAAATAAATATTTGTCAGTTCTCCAAGCTCACAATATCATTTCAGGTAGTTTTTGTTTTAATTTTTGAAAATCTAGTTGTTGTTGTTTTTTTTAATTTTATTTAACTGAAATGTTTCCCCCCCACACCTACCTTTAGATTTTATTCTAGTTTTAGTTAATTATAATAGCATTTTTCTGGAGATGTGTAACTTTAAGTGTGTGATACTGAAACTGATGCTGGATGATATCAATATAAACCACTTATTGTCTAGTGAACCAGTGAAAGATAAACTTTATTAACATGCCATAGAATTAAAAGTTTTATGAGAAAGGGGAAAATATCCGCAGTGATTAGTTTGGGTTGAAAGCAGTAAATGTAATACACATAAAAAATTTAATTGATTTAAGAAATGAACCAGTCTTTTAATAAGACCACGCTCTGTAAGACGTTATTTTTTAATGGTGTAGGTAAATTTACATCTTCCCCAGCAGGAGGCAGTCAAGCAACAGATAAAACTCCTCTATAAAAGAAGCCACTTTTAGGAGTTACATTTGTTTGACTACACAAGAAAGAAAATTGAAAAAATAAAATATGACATAAAATATTACATTAAATATATTTTCTTATTGAATTAAAGCAAGTTTAATTCTACAAAACTAACCCACATAGCAGTAAATCAGGGACTACAGTGGCTAGTGTTGGAAATTATTTGCAGCATAGCAGATTCAGATTTCATATTACGAAGACAGACTCATCTGTGTTCATTAAAAAAGAAATAGGAAACTCTTAAAGAGCTCGTGTCATTTCCAGTGTTTTCTGATAAATCCCACATTGGAATCAATGAGCTTTTTGACAAAATATCACTGCTATATTACTTAGTCTTAAGCAAGAGTCGGATCATCTGGAACCAGGAAAGTCAGCAACCTTCAGCCACATGCAGTGCTCAGTGCTCATCACCCTGAAAGACAAAAATTATTATTATTTTTGTGTGTGTGTGTGTTTAAATCTCTGTTTATTAACACTTATCCTCAACCTATAAGCAATTACATGATATCCTCCAGCTCTATGAAGCTAATGTAAGATCTTTATTCTTGTCATAAAAGAAAATAGAAAACTGTGCTCAACTAAGGAGAAACTCATAGCAGAGTAGATACTGACCCCTCCACAGCAGTCCCCGCACAGAGCTCCCAGCAGGCCGTTTATCACCTGAAAAGCACACAGCGCCACCTGGATCAGACCCATGACCAGCAGCACAGAGAAGAGAGACAGATGCCAGGGCACCACACCCGCTGGCTCTTGACACACAGTATCCCTCAAAGTTGCGTTGCCTAGGTAGTCTCTGTAGAGGAAGAGTTAAAAAGAAAAGAGCAAATATGTGAGATGCTTCATGAGCCACAGTTTACCTTAAGATACAAGAGACAAGTGCAGGAAAGGTACCACTAATGCACTTCGACTCTTAAATGTTCAATCTAAGTTTACATTTAGTTGTGCTTAAAATAAACAGCAGTCCCTACACTGTCATTGGCACAGAATTCTTAGTGTTTGGCTCTTAGCAAATCAGTTGCCAGATTTAGCGTGAAGCCCTTTTACAAGACAGTATTTGTATGTCTCTCTGGTTGTGTCATGCATCTGTACTGCAAACAGAATCCCCAAACAGGCCCCACACTATCTGAAACGAAGCCTTCACTGAGCACTGAGAATTGGAGGTGCTACAAATTTAGCCTGTATGTATTCCAAATGCTTTCATGTGTACCCAGCTGAAAGAAAGGACATGCTGATCATTCCATTGCTATGGACAGAGTGATAAAAAAACAAACTACTGAACGCATTTTAACACTTGATTATTCTCTATGTCTCACCCATTGGAGAAGGGATAGCCCCAGTCGAGTGTGGTGCCGTTTATAAAAAAGGAACACTTAGGTCCACGGTTGATGGCCACCGCTGAGACTATAACTGAGTAACCGGCACCAACAACACCAATACCTGCAAACAGCATCGAACTCAACATCTGCAGAGAGAGAGAGAGAGAGAGTGGGGAGAGGCATGGTCAGTTACTCATACTGAGAATCAAAACATTTAACAATGCCCCTTTAAGCTTCTTAAAATAAGACATCAATGAAGTTATTGTGTTAGTATCCAGAGGCCGTGCTCAAGGCCAGGTGCACAAAGTAACACTTGCACACATTCCTGAAGTATCGATCAATTGCGTGATCCTAACTGTACAACGCAGGCTCTGTGCTACACAGCTGTGCGGGGAGTGTTACCATGATTGAATTTGTAGTACTTTATGGGAGGGTGTGTGTTTTCCCAATTTATTGCTGTGTAAATCATGAGGGGGTGTGTGTACATACGTACTGTGTTTGTTTTCCATTACACGCTCAGAGTATCTCAACGCTGAAGTTAACAGGTGACTGGTAGACCCTCAAGCATAATACCTCTAATATAAATGTTGTTTTTTAATAGTTTTAAAACTGTTAGGAGGGAAAAAAACCCCCAAATGACAAAGAAAACTTAGATTTTCTGAAGATTCCCTGAAGACCCTTGTCCTCAGAGAACAGAGGTCTAACGTTTCTGCCTAGACTGGAATTTTTAAAAATCTAATTTTCACATTCCTTTTAATTTAGATTAATTCCCAATTAATTGCATCAACTTACAGTAATATTTGAAGACATTTCTGATCACATTTGTGCACTGGGTCATGCTCTAGGTAGCAATTATCTAATGCAGCTGTATGCTGTATATATATTTGAGTACCTTTTCAGTCTTGTTAAATGTGTGTGTGTTTTTGCCTCCACGGAACATCACTGAGCTTTACTTGTCCAAGCAAAAAGGCCAGGTTTGGCCTAATGGTCACACCTTTTTTTAAACACACCGCATATTCACTTTATTCCATGTAGCTGCCTCCTTTCAAGCATCTTTTTGCATTTTCGTTGTTTAAAGGGCCAGTTGATTGGTGACATTGTTGATGTCACTAGTCACACTTGCTGTTTATGTGTAGTCCAATTGAAACTCAACATCTCATTTAAAGGAGAGACTTGTTTCAGAAAAACAGATCAAAATTGAACGTGAAAAATCTTCTCACCGCGAATCTCCGACCACAGCTTTCATTGCCACAGCAACCGCAGCAGTCATTGTTCTTCAGACCCAGGAAGACCAGAGCAGGGAAGATCATCTGCCACCCAAAAACACACACAGTTCACACACAGATCATTAATGAACCAGTCATTCATTAAAGCTGTAACAAAATTGTTAATCAGTCTGAAACTGACTGTGTATCTAATGATAAACTTTCCTTAGTGCAGTTTTCATATACACATAATAATAACAACAATAACTAAGAAGAAGCGTACAATTTATTCACAACACCGTTTGACATGCAGTGCTTAACAAATGTATAAAAAACAAGAAAACACAAATATTTTAGAAATGTGCCAAAAACTTTAAACCTAAATTTGGACTGGCATAACATTCAATCAGTAAAACATATTTTTCGGTCCACCATAATTAGGTGTAATTCTATACTTTTGTAATTTCTCTCTTTTTTGTAAAACAATAAATTAGAGAATTCGTGGATAACAACAATAATTATATTTTAACATGAAAAAATACTGATTAATGAGTTTGCATGTACAGATGGATTCGCTATTACAGAAGCATGAAAATTATTTTGGTAGTTACTAATACTGTTAATTTAGGGGAGTTGTGACATAAACTTTTTATTGAGCGCTGGTCTAATTAACTGGTTAAGTGCAGTATAACACATACATTGCAACTTTCTGATATTCTGCAGGTATTAACCATTTAATTCCAAACTGACTGTTAGATTATTTACTGAGAATAAGTTTAGCTATACCAATAATTACAACATTAATGGCTAACAATCATGACGTCATGAGCTGAAGATGAATTAATTCATATTTTAAAAACATAATTTCATTGTATTGTTCACTAATGCACTCACCAGCACTCCAGATCCCAGAATGCCTCCAAAGTACCAGACCTGGTCTGTGATGTTTTTACTGTCCACCGACTTTCCTCCGGGAAAGAAGAGCAGGATGTTGCAGAGCACACACACAATGCACAAGGGTATCAGAGTGAACCCCAGACATCTAGCAAAGCCACCCGAACACATTCTGACGCTGATGTTTCGACAACTCCCGACGACACCAACAACACCTGAAGTTAGAGAAGGGAACTTTAAAACTCCACCTGGGATGCTGTTTCCGTTGAATTATCTCAGCGAAATGATTTAGACTTAAATTAAGCCCAGTCTTTATCCACTTCAAGGGGCTCAAACGATAAAATGTTGAGATTGTGGCACTGAAGAATATCACTGCACCTACTACATTCGACCTGTATTAAGCGCAGTGTCCCCAACACACCCTAAAAGTTTCTCACCAAATCTCAGACCTTTTGAATGATGCGTCTGCTTCACCTGTCCCAGATATGTGAGAATAGTTAATAATTGAATGAGCCTTTATAGAATCCCCCTCTCCCTTCTCCCCACCCCCCACCCACGCCTTCCCCTCACCCTCCCTTCACCCCATCCCCGCCTATCTCTGTGTGATCTCATTGCTTCAATTTTACATTAGGCAGCTGTAATATGGCAGGATCTCTCCCAGTTGTGCACGCAATGTGCAAATACACATGCACATGCTCATGGCTGCATGCAAACACACCGAGAGCCATTAATGCTGAATTACATGCCTGTGTGTGCACACAGACACAGCAGTGAAGACACAGCGGTCACACTAGTTAATGTTCTACACTGAGTTCACATGGAGACAGAAGAGGAAGTGACAGACAGTTGGTCTATACAGTGAGGCCCTCTTAGCTGTTAGTCACCTGACACAGTGAGTAATCTTGGAGTGGAACATTATTACGAGCAATGTTCATCATTAATCACTGTAGAAGTGTCAGAAACACCCAGTAGAAGTACAGTGGACCACAGCCTTTCTCGTAATAAATTATCTATCGATTAAATACGAAAGCTTGTTGGGCGAATAACATGTGAATTCTGTCTTTAATCAACTCTCATTGTAAATGAAGGCATCTATTGATGTTGATTGGTTAAATTTAATTTGGTCTTTTCAAGGTAATCTGGGTGAACTACTTAACAACAAGGATCTGGATTAGACATTGGTCTCTGATATCTATTTTTGTGTGAACCTGTCCCTGTGATTTTAGTTATGATAGAGACATTACAGAGAAGCATCAACTATTGGATCTTAAGCTGGCCTAAAAACCCTTCCACAACATCATATGATTGTGGATACCACACTATAACTTCCAGTTTTCATATCAAGACAAACAGTGAAATTAAAGACTACTTCGCAGTAACTGTTCAATTAAATTCCTGGAGATGTTTCAAGATGACTGCTGAGCAATCAGACTTGCTTCTGGAATGATTCTGGCTTTTAATATAGTGAATAAGAAGAAAACATGTTGACAAAAGACATCTAGTATCACATAAAAAGCATTCCTTGTTTGGCAGAAGTAAACAAATACAGTAAACTATATTTGGCTTCCTCAGGTGGATCTACAGTATTTGGTCAGTCTCTTTACACATTTTTAAATATACCTGTTACTATTGATAGCGACAATTCTCCATTACTGTAAGCTTTAAGTGAACTCCCTATAAAAGGCTAACAAATGTGAGTAGCTGTTAGATAACTATAAAACTTTAAACACTTGGATTGTGAATTGTATTTTCTGGCTGTTATTTTGTATTTAGTGAATTATTAAATTAAATTAAATTGAATTATTAAAATTCCATTCAAGTACAAAAGTGCATTTTGTTATTTATTTATTGTTTTAATAGTCCGATTTAACCTTTGTTCCACCTTTGAAAGAACCCACATATCTAATGGAAAAACAATTTCCATTAGATATTCCATTATGAGATTCCGTTGTAGTTTTTTCTGTTAGTGTTGAGATTGTGCCAGTTCTCAGTTTTCCGAGTGAAAACTTAACCTTAAAGCAATTCATAAAGTGGCACATAAACGCAGCAGTAACAACAAAAACAACAATAATAATGATTATCCCGCCGATCAATGATCGATGTTGTCTGCGATACGCTTATCTTGTCTGCCTTGTCGACATCAGAGCAATCGATCAGAGGAGTAAAGTCCAGTTCTCTTTCTTACTCGTCCGTCATTTTCACGTAGTTTCTGCCTCAGTCGCTGATATTTGAAACCAGAATGGGAACCGACTTGACTTTTTCCTCTCGTCGGTCCCCTGTTGTGTGTTTACACGGCTGCGTGGCCTCCAGCCAACCTTTAGCTTCCAGTATAGGACTGGGTAAGTGGGTGGAGTGCCGTGGAGAATTGAAACGAAAAGACAGCCAAAAACTTTTATATTCTTATTTCAAAGTATGAGCACAAAGAATCTGACTGCGTGACGCAAAATTTACCAACATGTTTGTAACCCAAAAGACAAAAAATAAAGGGTGACAGTAAAGATTCAGTTGGTATCGTAAGCGCTAATCTGATGCTATTAAACCATCAAATCTCAGCAACTGCTATGAAGACTATGCTGAGCCAAAAAGGGATTTCCGGTATGTGCCAAAACATCACTGCCCGTATTTAAACCGTTATAAATGACTTACTTGTCAATAATCTGTTAAACATATGTCAAACGTATCTCTCATGAAAGATATCAAGTCATTTTGAGCCACAAATAAGAGATCTGGCCAAGAGGGCGGCGGCCAAAAAGGGCTGGATTTATTATAGTATTGGTCACAAAGAGTCATAAAGATACTTTTCTTAATCGTATATATATATATCGATGTGCTGTGAATACTTAAAAAAAGAAAAATAATTCGACCTTAAGCTAGATGAAAACACAGGTGAAAATGTATATATATTTTTATATTGGCCACTAAAATTGGATGCACCTGTATTCCAGTCAAAATCCTTCTCCACCTATAAGCTATATGTTTGAAGCCACCTCAGTGTTTATGTTTTGTCTATAAGATGTTAGAAAGTCTTAGATACTGGTTTGGTCCAACCAGCAATTTAAGACTGAAAGATATTCAGTTCACCGATGGATCCCTTCGTAAACCCTTGCAGCTGGATACCAGAACCTTATGTCAGGCTTCCTTGTGGGACTTGACAATGCATTAGTTAAAATAGATACAACAGAGCATATAGGTCAGAATCCCGATTATAGGTATAAAATTGTTATTGTGTCGATCATTTCTCGTAATGTCTTGTTTCACCTAGCTTGATTGTGATTGGCTGATTTGTTTAAAAAAAATCAATACATCTCACAATATTGATTAGTATTCCAGTTAGAGTAGTATTCCTATTTGCATGTATATGATCCCCTCACGGAGCCAGTTCTGTCTATGCTTTCATTTCTGTTTAATATATTCTGGTGCTTCTGAGATACAAATATAAGTAGAATATAGTTTGCAGAGCCCCGAAACTGACAATATCTGTGGAGTCCTCAGCCATTGGATATGGATCGTGGATCTTTTGAGCCAATATTGATCATGTGCCCCATCACATGAGCCAAGGTATGAAAAAAGGCGTAGGTCATTATCAGCAGAGGTTTCGGGTGAAACCATTGTAAAACTTTGCCTCACCCTGCCATGTGACCTATTGACAACACCTGACACAAGATGTGATTTGGGGTTGAGGTGAAGGTGACTCGGAGGGGATCTCAAAACTGCATTTTAGGTAAGCCACCTCCTCTGATCTTTCCAAGATGGTCATTCACAGTGGACATAGATGGCCTCTTTCACTCCTCTTTTAAGCCACCTGTCTTCTCTGTCCAAAATGCAAACATTGGAATCCTCAAAAGAGTGACCTTTATCCTTTAAATGTCTTATCCTGTCAAGGTGGGGGCTGTTTGGTTTCTTCAGTGAAGAGGTCTGAGCACTCCAATGGGTAACCAATTTTTGTCTGAGGGTGTGGCTGGGTCTGAAATGTACTGGGATATCGTGCTTGGAGATTCAGAGAATAATATCTGCATGATTAAGCTCTAGCAGTACTTAATCAAGAACAGGGAAAGGGAGCTGGTGGTTGAAGTCTAAAGCAAAAATGGTTTGCATGACATAAATGAGATGGTATTGAAATTTATTTTAAAAAAGCGTTGTGAACAGTAGAAAATTCTAAACACATTTCAGCATTACCATTTTAAAAAAGGAGTGTCAAATGAACTTATAAGAGAAAAGTGTTCAGTCACACATATTCACTTAATTGTATATTGATTATATAACCAGTTATTAATGTGGGCCAAAAAAGGCTAAACAGTAATTACACATTTGCTTATAGAAGTGAGCATAAATCTGGTTTGTTGGTGTTTTGTGACATCTACAATAAATATATAAGCTCATTTGTAAATCTAAAAAGCTAAATTGGGCTGTGAGAAAAGAATTCAGCTAAAACATGATGTGGGAGTGTTCTTTTTGTCAAATTATGCTGGAGTGTATGGAGGTAAAGACCTAAATGCAAAGACGCTGAGAGTTAAATGTCAAAAGCTGTTTATTTGTAAGCTGTTGTAATAAAAAAGTGGAAAGTGGAAACAGATCGGTAACAAGAAACAGGTGAAACTAATCAAAACTAACAAGAGAGATCCACAAGTACAAATAGGCGCAGTGATTTCTATATGAATACTTTTAGAACAACAAAATTGTCGTAAAATTGCATGCAGCCAACAGGAAGAAAAAAAACCAAACATACAAAGACCCCAAAGATGAGCATTATTACTGATGCTCATCAGGGATAAACAAAGACATTAGATGCTATTAAAACTATTTTAAACCCCCCTACTATCTGAGCACAGAGGTCAGAGGGGTTGTTCCAGGAATGGTGACACTGTGACTTGACTCATCATTAGGAGGTGAGTTTACATAACATAACATGCTTTGGACCAGATTTGGTTTGCAGCATAAGTTACTATGGTGATGTACCCTGGTAAGAAAAGAACCACTATCACAGTATAGAAAGCCCTGGGTTAGGTTATGTGGACAAAACCAAATCCAGCTTTGCTGTACAGGCCTCAGAACACCAAAATAAATAGTGAAGAATTAAAAGCCCAAGAAAACGCAAAACCCAGGGCCCAAGACCCCGGACCATGACAATTTCATGCTAGGAATGCTGTTGTGATCTAATATGTTGCACAAACCAGTCACATCCATCAGTCATGGGTACATATTTGTGTCCAGATGTCCTGAAGCGTGGTGGCAATGCGGCAGATGCTGCAGTTGCCATAGCAGCAGCCCTGGCAGTAACAGAGCCGTGTAGCACCGGCCCTGGTGGAGACGCCTTCTGCTTGTTCTACAACGGAAACACTGGAGAGATCAGAGGGATTAATGGCAGGTGGGGAATCCTTTGGTGCTTTCCTTGTTTTTCCCTATGTGTGCAAAAATAAACCGAACGAAACCTCTCTCTGTGTCCTCAGTGGTCATTCTCCCCGAGCACTGACCCTGGACTTCCTGGAAGGACAAGGTTACACCGCAGAGAGGCCTCCTTCAGTGTTTGATGCTCTGAATGTTACAGTCCCTGGGGCCCCAGCATGTTGGTGTGATACTGTGCAGCTGCTAGGAAGTCACAAGGTTTACTTATGTTTGTCTTCTATATCTGTGACATGAGAGTGTTTTATAGAACACTCTGGCAGCCCGTCTGAGATAAATCATTTGACTGAGGTAAATACCTATAAACCCTGCAGAAGGGACCAGCATGCACAAACATGCCTGGAAATAGGACTTGACTTTGAACCAAAGAGACATCAACAAAGAATGGAAAAGCTTGTCATTGCCTCTGTAGAGATTTCCTTTATTTGGTCACAGCTGCAATAACTTAAATTTGATGCAGGTCCTTGAAAGTGGGGACAAAGTCTATCTAAAAAAACAAACAAAAAAGACTCCCATTATATTCAAAGACTCCCATTATATTGGAAGCAACAGAGATCAATATGACTTGTTCATTACTTCTCACCTTATATGTAGGTTAAATGACGTGCAATGTAAATGGCGGTGAAGGAAAATCAAACACATTGCTTGATGACTAACATTCAAATTAGTGGAATTCCCTCAGAAAATTGTAAATTAGTTGTATCCTTTGCTTATTTTGTCACGGAGCAGTATCTCACTCTTCCTGTTCAGTTCAGTTTCCTGTTACATGCATGTGTTTCCTCTGCCTACTTTGCTAGCTGTCCTTACAGGAGGTCCTGAGTGGGGCTGTGGAACTAGCAGAGGTGGGGTTTCCTGTGGCTGAGTTAACAGCTCACCACTGGGCGAACTGGGTGTCTGCTTTGAGGGATGCTGGAAAGGAACTGGGTGTAGAATTGATGATTGACGGTCATGCGCCCAAATGTGGACAAGTATTCCAAAACACTGGCCTGGCTCGAACTTTGAAGGTAAATCCACAGGTCACTTGAGGAGCAGAAGGTCATTTATTTCTAATAACTTGTGTTATTCACACAAGAAGGAAACACAACAATGTAGAAGTTGTGAGAAACCCCTGTTTGTTCTGTGTCATTATAGGAGTTTTCTAAATGTAACTTAGCCTTTTATACTACAAGGCCTTGGATAAGCCCAGAGGTATCATAGGAAGTTAAATCTCTAAGAGAAGAGTAATGGAACAGTGGAGAGGAAGTAGTGAAAGCAGAACAACAATAGATAATGGGGATTAGATAGAAATGGATGGATGTATGTGATACTTTTAAAAGCTTGTCTTTGGGCAGAAAAGCCCCATCTGAGGATATAAGGGCAGCAAAATGGCTCATGTGGTGTCAGCATTCTGGCTGTACAGCTTGGCAAGACCTGGCAAAATTCGACAGGGTACAGTGTGTAACAAGATAGTCAGTAGAGGGAAAAAAGGATTTGTGTGATGTATTGCTTCTGACAAATAAAATGGTGATTATGTTTTAAGTGTAGTTTTAAAAGTTACTGTGAGTAATTTGTTATGACCTGAAGCCAATAAAGCTGAACTTAAGCTTTATTCAGCTACTGGAATGCGAATGCTGCTTTTTTTAGTGCCATGTGTCAGTACTGTAAGTACTCCACCTTCATGTGAATGTTCAGCCATGACTCTGTGTCTAATTTTGTATATGTAATGGCACATTTATACAACTATTGTCATTTCATAGATTCCGGAGTCAGTCAGACTAAAGAAAACCATGGCTTATGTCATTGTGTGTTTATCTGAGTGTGTGGTTGCCTGCTTGTGAGTCACCACTAAAATATGCATTGATTGAAATCAATTCAAACAATCAAGCGTTTATAATACCATAACGCAGGAAGATGGCCAAATGTGCCCTATCTCAACACCCACAGACACACGCACACACCTACACTCATGACCATGAGGCAGTGGAAAGAACAGCGATGACCTCAGCCTCATTGATGATTAGATTCTTTGATTGTTCTTCGATAGTTGTGCGTGACTTCACTGTGGGGCAAAGTCACAAGCACACACACACACACACACACATTGACTGGAGTGAACTTTTAAACGCTGGACAAGTGTTCCTCGATATCATGTTAACCACCATCTGTAAAACGTTTTGTACTGTGGCTGAGTGAGCAGTACATGAGCTCATGTATCGACAGGAGCTCGGTGAGCGTGGCAAGCCAGCTTTCTACCAGGGCAGAGTGGCCCAGGCCATTGTTGACGTCATCAACCAAAATGGGGGAGTCATGACCTTGGGTGACCTGAGCAGCCATGACAGCGAGGTCATCACCCCCATAAGCACAGAGTACAAGGTCAGAAACCAAAGATGCCGGTCATGTGTGTATTTTAATAACATGGTCAGCAGAATGAACTTGACTTCACTGTGTGTTTAGGGTGTACGTCTGTGGGAGCTTCCTCCTAACAGTCAGGGACTGGCTGCCCTGCTCATGCTCAACATCCTGGAGAACTTTCCTCAACTCAAAGGTAACCACAGGGACAGTGAAGAAGTCCCTGCCAGGTGCATTATTGCCTGTTGTAAAATCTTAAGTATACAGTAAATATGAGTCTAGAGAAGTGGCTGAGTCATAAAAATAAAAACCATATATCTCCTACATTTTCATAAATCACATTTTATAACCCAACCCAGTTAGTTACAGTGTTCTGCCTGTTTGTCCCAGCCCAGCGCAGGGGAAATAAAAAGCTGCTCAGCAGAAAAACTAAAGAGACATTCAAAATATAAATAAAACAGTAAAATTAAAATGGATTTTCCTGCATTATGGAAGTCAGCTCGCTGGTGATTTCACTGGCCCGACCTGCCGTCCCTGCGCTGGAACACATCGCAGTGTGCTCTGATCTACCTTTGACCAAAAAGGGAAAAGGATATGCTTGTCCACAAAAACTAACCTCTGTGAGGTTAATTTTTTTCCAAATAGCAGGGATGCCAAACATAAGGTCCCGGGGGCCAGAATCTGTCCAGCAAAGACTCTAAACCGGCCCCCTGGACCGCTTTGGAAAATATGAAGAAAGCTTTATCTGTAACTGTAACTGATAAGGACCTTCCCCGTGTCCATTTATACTGCACCAAAGTAATTATGTGATAGATATACAGTGAAAAGCTAGAAATCTTTCTGTTTTTACGCTATTTACTACAGATTTTTTCCCCCCATGGGCTCCACATTTATAAAAAGAGATTTTTTTTTGTGAATTACCATTTTATATTTGCAGGAGAGACTGGACAATGAGCTATAGCAACTTTTTTCTATAGTTTTACACATTAATTTCTTCTAATTTAAGTCCAAAGAGTCCTAATTAATTCATTTCTTTCACTACAGCACCACTTCTTTATCACGTAACTTATGTTATCTTATGGATTAAATTTGTACTACTTCTTTACACTGACAGAAAGTAAATTGTAAAATAAGTAACTGTTTTTGTTTTTGTGCAGTCAGAGTTCATGAACCTACATACTTGGCTTTTCCTGGGCCCTATAATACATTTCTATGTGTTTGTGTGTGTGCGTATGTGTGTGTGTGTAGCTAAAGGCCATAACAGCTCTGACTATATCCATGTACTGGTTGAGGCTGTGCGATTGGCTCTAACAGATGCTCTGCGTTACCTGGGTGACTCAAGTCATGTGACTATCCCTTTGGAAACCTTGCTGGACAAGGGCTACAGTCACCAGCGAGCACAGCTCATCAGCACGGACAGGTGTGTGTTTCTGCGTGTGTATATCTGTTAGTACCAGTGTGTACCAGTCGTCCTCTGTTGACTTTAGATAGGTCTGTAGACTTATACTTCCCCTGACCTGAGCGCCCATCCCTTCACGTCTCTTCCCTCACATTCACCCAGGGCGTGTGTCGTTGTGTGAGTGTATATTTTAGAAACAATGTGTTATATTGTTGAGGACTTTGAACTTGATCTGGTCTTTATCAGGGGAAAGACAAACAGACTATAAAAGTTAACAACAACACAATAATTGTATTAACATATATTGATGTATACCGGGTATTAAATCCTGCTTTTTTGAAATTGCCGAGTTCATTTCGGTGTCACTGCACCATCAAACAGACACAAATCCACACACTAATTCTACGTCTCGCTTCCATTGGTTGTCAACTTAACCTAAAGGAGTCAACCAGGTCCAAACGAGGCGTCAATTTGATTCTGATGTCTTGTTATCCTCACAACCTCTTCACACTTTTAATGTTTAGATGCTTCTAATAAACTAGGCAATAATGGGAAGTCATATAAAAACAGGAAATTATAAATATTTTTTTACTGCACTGCAATAATCTGGTTATTGTAAAAGAAATAGAAATCTACAGATAAAGGTACTTTAAGGCAGGAAAACTCCTCAACCCTCGTTCATACCTGTAATATTGTGTTTATGGAAACATTTATTGCATAAGTATGAAACCTTTCAATTATCTTTGCAAACTTGGTAGTTTGGTTTTGTTCTTAAACCAACACAAGTTTTCTTTTCAGTCTACTTGAGTCTTAATTTTTCTTTCATTTTCCAAATATTTTAATAAATCAATAGTAAAAAACCGACCTGTCAGGTGAACTTATTAATGAATATGATTGTTCTTGTATGTTTGTGTGACTCTGCAGGGCCATGGAGCGAGTGGAGCCCGGCCTGATGACAGGAAGTGACACGGTGTATTTCTGTGTGATAGACAGTGAGAGGAATGCATGCTCCTTTGTCAACAGCAACTATATGGGCTTTGGGACGGGGCTGGTCCCTAAAGACTGTGGATTCTCACTACAGGTCTGAAGGGTCAGAAAGAGAATGTCTTTATTTGTGCGCATGTAAGGTAGCAATGGCGTTTATCTGTTTGATTTACTGAAAGACTAGGAATTCTTCTAAATCATGGAAAAATGCTAAGAATTTAGTGTAATATGAGATTATGCTTCAAATAATTGGGGTAATTTTTTAAGTGATCAGCATAAAACAAGATCCTGCATTACCACTTTCAGCTGATTTCTCAGCTTGCCTCTTATATACTGCATTAACAAAGCTCTATAGGTTTTTATAATTACAATAAACTTCCCAGTAACACAGCAGCACATATGTAAGAGAATTTTACATGAACATGAATGCTGCCGTGTGAAACTAAGGGAAAAAAGACATATAAAATGAAGCCTGGGTGGAAAAAGTTGTAGATTTTCATATTTCATTACCTTAATTTGCATGCTCACATTACCTTACAAGCTCATTTTTGTTGTGCATGTAAATGTATTGATGAAGTCATGAAGACATTGTAGCCTCCTAAACTGGAACCACATAGACTGAAGCATAAAACATAAGTGTTTAAGCTAAAAGGGTTGAATTCTGATTTCTTTGTTCTATCTCTGCAGAATCGCGGCGCTAACTTTTCCCTGTGCCGTAATCACATAAACTGCGTTGCTGGGAGGAAGCGGGTGTATCACACCATTATACCTGCACTCCTCACCGATTCAACAACCACATCACAAAAACCCCGGCTCCTTGCTGCTCTCGGCGTGATGGGAGCTTTTATGCAACCACAAGGACACGTACAGGTACAGAGTCAGCAAGCGTCACAGAGCAACAATGTGGGGCATAAAGACATTTGTTTCTTAACACTTTTCCTGCCAGGGTATTGCCTTTAACTAACCAGAATCACATCCAGACCTAATAATAGACACACACACACA